>NW_027528209.1:3566074-3909686 GCF_008692635.1 Crocuta crocuta
TTGTATTGTTTTTTTTTTTTTTTTTTTTTTTTACAGTTTTACACTGAGGTATACTCTACCTAGAGTATCTTTGCTTTTTGATTCTCAGATAATGTCTTATGCAATGGCTTTTTAGTGATTCTTCCAAGTGAAGCAAAGCTTATAGCTCAGGGTTGTCTGTGAACTGATCCAGCTCCCTAGAGAAATTTCCTGATCACACATGGTTGAAAACCCATTACAGCTGCTCCACAGCCAAACGTTTGCGGCACTGATCAATCCTGGAAGTGCAAGAGAGGGCGAACTGGGGGATCTTAGATCTGCCTCTTGTATTTCACCTTGATTCAGCTCTATCAGCATTAACAGAAATAAAAACCAACAAAAACATAAAAAGGAAAATGAAACATTGAACCCCAAATTGAAACACATATTTTCCCCCATCACCCCTCCTCATCTGTCAGCATCTCATTTAGAACTTCTTAGTAGACCAACACAACAGAATAGCTTTGTAGATGCAAGCTGTAGGCTTCTAGGGACAATTTATATGCCTTTAACTCTTTACAGAAAAGAGGGCTGCCTTGGAAGTATGCTTGTCTGTCAGTTTTGTTATAAAGCAACACAAGCCGTCTTGCTTCACATGAGGCCCTTGGTAGATTGAGGCTCTCAGCCACCACCGTACAACAGAAGAGAAGGAAGAATCAGTTTACAGACTTTAAACAAAATAGAGACATCAGTATTTATTATCTGTGCGTCACTGAGATTTATAATGTTTCAAATATGCAAGCAAAAACATTTGTAAAGCAGATAAAAAAGACCACCAAGCATCCAAAGAGACTGCTAATATTAACATATAAAAGAAATATCACACAGAAGCATGTTAGTGCT
Source organism: Crocuta crocuta (assembly GCF_008692635.1). Classification (NCBI taxonomy): domain Eukaryota; kingdom Metazoa; phylum Chordata; class Mammalia; order Carnivora; family Hyaenidae; genus Crocuta; species Crocuta crocuta. The sequence goes on from NW_027528209.1 coordinate 3,566,936, forward strand.
AATGATTTAAAATACTACTTACACTTTAAGTGGCTGGCCTATGAGCACATATTTTCTCACAACCAGGAACAATTACCAGAATTTTTTCAAGCCCTTGTTAAGTATGCGGTGTCAAGGGTTATGGAAACAGCACCAGGAATTTAATATCTTGCATACATTTAAGAAGTTGAATTGAAAATATTTGATTTCTAGGATGATGCTAATGTTGCACGAAGCTTAGGAAAAGCATGTTTGAATACAAAGAATGAACACCAAATGAAGCCCATGGAGGTGAAAGGAAGCCAAGGCGACCGAAAAAGAAAATAAAACACAACAGAAGCGTGGCCACACGAAAATACTAAGTCGTCTGAGTAGCTGACATTCTTTTATTGATCGACTTTTTATGTGTACCAAAAAGTGAATATTGTAATTTTAAGTGAAGGGAAATTGCTAGAGGAGTTGTGACAAATAGGAAAACAAATTTAAATACTTTTCCTTCTCAGTAAAACCTTACTGCCATGTTTAAAGCTGTTTTTTAAAAAAGATTTAATCACCTTCCAGTTGTCCTGGAGCTGATTCTATCCAATCATCTAACCAGTGACTTTGGGAGAAATTCCTTTGGAGAGATATGATTTGCAGATCAGTGACAGAAAACAAACTTGTTCTTTCTCATGAGCCAGAGGGCTCTGAGATTTTCCAGAAGACAGGATGACGAACAGGACCTTGTTGCAATGGCAGCAAACAGAGGTGGGCAACATGCGGGAACAATGAATATCCAACCTCACTTATAACACATTTGGTTTTGGGTCTGAATTTCCAAGATATGAACACTGATTCTTCTATTCTGGGGAATGTGATTTTCCTGCTTTTGCAGAGATTCTATATTATTGCCCCGATTTGTGTGGCCAAGGTCAGGACTCTTCTCTTTTATTGTGAGCACCACCATACAGCCAGGAAATGCTTGAGGAAGTTATTGGCAAGCATTGTTTTTAGGGAGAAACTCTCATTTATTAGGAGGCAGACACAGTGCCAGGGACTTTACATATCGTAGCAGTCAGGATCCTAGAAACAAACAGATGGCATCAAATAGGGCTAATTGAGGGAAAGTGAATAAAGAGGCTATTTACAAAGGGGTCTATGGGGCTATATAGGGAGACAAGCAAGGGATGGTATAGTGCATCAGGACTAGCAATGGTGGGGAGCCTTACACACCCGTGCACTTAGGGCATCACAGTGGGAGCACCTAGCAGAACCCAGAGGGAAAGGGGGCTTACTTATCCGGAAATGGAACCTTCGATAGATAGATGCAGTTTGCCCACAGGGAGAAGCAGGGAGACAACCAGAGAAATAAAGTAACTTGACCTCACTCTCTTGTTTTCCTAAAAATTTGTTTGCTGTCTTCTATTCACCAAGTGAAACCAGAAAGCAGAGGGCAAGGTTGTCCATCGATTTTGTTGATAAATGTCAACCAGGGCACAGAACGGTGTGGAAGGTGGGAGAGTGGATTTGGAAGGGCAAAAAGAGACTAGCTAACACACATAACATCTTTCTCCCCCTCAGCACATCCTAATAAGCAATACATTACTAACACGTGCAATTTATGGTTAGGGAAAGTTAAGTTCAGAAGGTCAGGGGATTTTCGCAAGAACACACAGATAATAAATGACAGCGTGAAGATCGAAACCTAGATCTTCTCAACCCACAGTGTTTTTGTTTGTTTTCTTTAAGGGCTGGGGGCAGGGATGAGAATTAAAGGCATAAGGAATAAGAGAACAAGAGTAGGGAAAGAAAGTAGGTGACACCTTTTGTTTTGTCCCAGCCACTGTTTCAAAAAATATGCTTTAAAAAATCCCATTAATTGGGGCGCCTGGGTGGCTTAGTCGGTTAAGCGTCCGACTTTCGCTTAGGTCATGATCTCGCGGTTCGTGGGTTCGAGCCCCGCGTCGGGCTGTGTGCTGACTGCCAGCTCAGAGCCTGGAGCCTGTTTCAGTCTGTGACTCCCTCTCTCTCTGACCCTCCCTGCTCACGTTGTCTGTCTCTCTCTCCTAGAAATAAATAAAACATTAAAAAAATTAAAAAAAAATCCCATTAACTCTCTCAACAGCTACATGAATTAGGTACTCGCATCTCATTCCTCAGAGAAGGAGGCAGAGTCATAGGAAGACGTGGTCAATGATCAGAGTCTGCCAGCCAGCAAGTAGTAGAATTTGAACCCATGCAGAATCTGGGCTCATACTTTGAGCAATTAAATCAGAGAGAATAAGGGGAAAAAAACAAAACCAAGATGGAGGGAGTCTGAGTGTCTGGGACAATTGCCCAGAACTCTCAGGTGTCTTAAATACATTTTCTTGATCTAGGCAAATCGGTTTTTTGCTTTGCATCTCTTTTCTGTCCATTTTGCTATTCGTGTATTATAATGTCCGTGGTTGATGACAGTGGAACAATAGAAAAAGAAACTCTGGAGGTTCAGGTCACTTATTATTTTGAGGACCCCTATAAAAATCTGACAGACACAATCAAAGCTGACTGTTCACCACATTCCCTCTTAAATCTACTTCTTTTATATGCTCTCTCATTTAATAGCATGATTTCCTTTTCATTATCCACAAAAATCTGGGCACCTCCCTATGCTATTGTTATTATCGTTTACTAGATTCCTCCTTTTTTTTTTAATTTTTTTTTTAAGTTTTATTTATTTCTAGGAGAGAGAGACAGCGTGNTCTAAAAGTACTGCATCCATTTTTGGAATATTTATTACACTCCTTTGAAATCATGGAAACACATATAATTATGTCCATATAGATATATAGGTATCTGACATATATCATTTACCTATGTGTAAAATATATCTGTGCATATGTCTCAGTCATCAAGCACTATGTCTTTTGCAATTCTGCCCCAGTCTTCTATGCTGGGTACACAGTAGAGACTCAATAAATGGTTCTTGAATGGCCAAATGGAAATCGGGCTTCCGTAACTTCTCTGTGTATATGAAAGCATTTGACTTGCTATGAACATGTTGAGAAATGGATGCCTCAGATTTTCCAGGTTTTCTTTCCTAGCAAAGGCCAGGTAGGGCTGCAATTGCCTGGCTTCCTTTTTTGTTTTCTTTGATATCACACCTGATGTCAGACCTGCTGTTCTTCAAATGTCAGATGGACTCGGAACCGATCCTTTGATATTCTGTTTCATAGGGTTTGCAGATACTGAGTTAGGTGCATTTTGATTCTCTTTGTTTCTATTTTCATGAACTCTTTTAGAGGACAACGGTCAGAAAGTCTTCAAGGTTAACTGACACCTCAGTGGAATTTTTCAACCAACAAGACTGTATTTTGAAACTCTCGAATGCTTTGGACACCCAGTCAAATGTTTTGACACTTGTCCCGATCATTAATGATTTCAAAACATAGTGGTTGGCAAAGAATTCTTGAATCAAAGGTACCAAAGTGGAGTTTCTTTAAGGTCACTGAACATAAAGCATCATCTTTGAGCTTCCAAAGGAGGTGTGCACAGCTTGCTCTGAAGAAAAAAAGCAGCATGTGGGCTACACTCTTCAGATTTGGAATGCTACTTACAATGTGTCCTCTGCCACAGGGACAGAAGCATTCTAAATCACTCTCTCTCTCCCTCTCTCCTATTATGTCTCAGCAAGCCATCTTGCTGAGACAGGAAGCTGGACGGCTCTGTGGTGTCTGGGTGCTGTAGCATTTGTGGCAGTGGGCCACTTCCTCCATAGGGCAGCCTTTCCCATTGAACTGACATTCCACCCCATTCCCTGCTCCTGGGTCATCTATTCCATGAGCATCTGTAGCAGCTGCTGCTTCCTCAGGCCGAGAAGTCTCAGTGTTTGCCTTTCAAATGTCATTCCTTCTACCTCTCTCAATATTCAGACTCGCTCATCACTTGTTTCCAGCCGCCCTCAAATGTATTCAGAATAAATGATGCACGAAGGACAGTTGAAACACAGCAAAGCGGTTGTAGGCAAGGCATCTCCCGTTTGCCAGGCTGTTCTTCCTTAACAACAAGTGTTGTATTGTCATGTAAATGCGCTTCTGGCGGAGGAGACGTTGGCCCTGTATCTGCTTTGGCAACTGAAGGATGTTTGGCGGTTGCCAGGCAAAGAAAGGAGGAAGGGTAAATGAAGGAGCATAGAATGGTGGGTTCAGGCGAGCCGCCTTTCCTTTGTTTTCCAACCTCACCGCCCATCGTCAAGCTGGGCTTTACCATGGCTAAACCCTAGCAGCTTCACCGTTTCTCTCTATGGCATCCTTATACCGTGACCACATTGAGTTCGCTCAAGATTCTCAAGTTCAGTATTTTATCATTTTGGAAATTAGAATATGATAAAGCCATTGTTACTGATTTTGTGTGTGTGTGTGAAATAGGAGTTAACATGCAGTAAGCACATGAGAATCTCACCCAGGATTTCACTCTTACAATTCAAATGCAGTCTCTTCTGCAGGCATAAGAATAATGGAGCTCAATTTATAATTTTTAAAGCATTAAATTCACTTATTAAAATGACATCACTGCCTCGCTGCCATCAGGGCATGACTTTGAATTATTTTTCTAGTGGCTAATTGATGAGTAATGCAGATAGGTTTCCACTGTGTGGTCTGCCTCCTTCATGATCCATTTCCCTCATGGTTAGAGAGGGCTGAAGGCTCTGTCTGTGGCCAAGAGCAGGGTGAAGCCACATGACCCATTTAGGCATGAAACCTATCACTTCAACCTCATTAGGAATGACTAACCACAAACACGGTCATTAGAAAATAAAGTTTCCATCCTGTTGAGTTCAGTCTTAATTTTTGCGATCAAGAGAAACAAAAATCATTATTAAGGCCTAAATCGCTCCATAAAAATTGTCTTACCATCTTTGTTAACATGGTTCAAATAAGAGAATACTGGCCTGCTTTTTTATTGCTATAATCACGATAAACATTGTATAGCTCTTGCTATATATTAAGAGGTTGACTTACAAGCAGTACATGTTAAGTTAGTTAATACTAATGAAGCTCTATGAAATAGCTATTATTCTAGTTTTACTGGTGGGGAAACTGAGGCACATAGTGATTGCGAGGATTGCCCAGCGACAGATGGTAGGTGGTAGGAATGGGATTTAAGCTGAGGCTGCAGGGGCGGAGACCATGCTGTTGACCATCATGGTATCCTGTTCCCTACTCCCATGGATCTTAAACCACCAATAGAGACAACAACAAATTATATATGCCTTCTCCTACTTTCATTTTTGTTGTCATTCTAAGCTTTTGTGGTCAACTCAAATGTCAGCTCTCTCAACTCACTTTCCGTGAAATCCTCACCCAAATAATAATTATGGCCTCTTATCAGTACTTCTGTAGCACTTTTTCATTCTTTGATTTTGAAACTATATACTAATATAGGTATTTATGCCTCTTTTTTTCTTGCTATGCTGCATTCATATCTGTATTCCCAGAATCTAAGCAGATTCTAGCCTACAGTAAGAACTCTATATTGATTTATTAAGTCAATTGGATCTAAATAAAATAGTTGGTATTACACCTTAGTATGAACCTAAAATATCCTGAGGGAATGTATATAGCTGAATATTCCTGTACTGCAATACATAAACTATTCACTTGGTTTATTGAATATATATTTAGTACCAAAATTTGAACAGGTGTGAAAATTAAGGGTCAAGGTGGCAAAAACTTCAAGTCTTGCTCTAAAGGGAATCTCAAGACCCAAATAATTGTTATTTCAGGTAAAGGTGTATTTGTAAAATCCCTGCAAACTTTATTAAGGGTTACTCCATTCTACATTGCTAAATGCCACTTTGGTCGCAGGCTGACACAGTTAGATCATGTAGTTTAAAGTTTAAAGTAAAATGATTATGTGTCCTCCCTGATTATGGCTGCCTTATGAAACTGTTATGGAGAAGGCAAGCATGTATGCTCTTATGCTGGCCTCTTTCCTTCAATGGAGTCCCCTCATGAGCATAACATGGATCACAATGTTTCCTTCTCCATGTTGCTGGTATGTCTCGGACATGGGTTCATCCCATCTAGTGATCCATCATTATACTGTCACATCTAGACATGAGCAAGTCCTCCCAAGAAGATAGACAATGACAAAAACTGACAAATCCTTCCCCTTTAAGAGAAGACTGAGTTTAGTTACCCTACACCTGTCAATGATGGGTTTTCAAGATTCTCTTTTCCTAATTTTCCACATACATTCTGTTAGCAAGACATGTCAGCAAACCCCTCAAAATATATCTTAAACCTGATCGCATTTTTACAACTATCACACTGGTCCATCCCTTGCATGAGATTATATTCGCTATACAATAACTACTCTAACTTGCCTTCTGGATTTCACTTTTGAACTCTATCTTGCAAACACAGTGACAGTGTTAGCTTATAGTTGTAAATTAAATCACGGCACTTCTCAGTTTGCATTGACTTTCTTCATTGGATTCTTCACCCTTAGAATAAAATCCAAAGTCATTACTATAGGTTTATACGATTTGACCCTGGCCCTCCTTTCAAACTCATTTCTTACTTTTCCAATTCTTACTCTCTGCTCTGGAATTACACTGGCTTTTTGGTGCTCCTTGAATATGCCAAACACATCTTATTCCAGGGCTTTGAACTTGCCCCCCAGGCTCTCTGTTTGGAATCCTCTTGCCCCACATATTCATGATGTTCATTCCTGTTTAATCTGTCACCATGACAGAGAGCTCTTTTTCTAAAAATACTCTTCCTTGGTCACACTCTATTCCCTTCACCTTTCTTGACAGTGTTTTGATTTATTTGTTTATTGTATATCTTCTAGTGGAATGTATATTCTGAGATTAAAGTCTGTTGTTCATCATTTTATCCCGAGCAGATAAAATGGTACATAGTAGGTAGTCAATAAATATTTGTAGAATAAATGAAATCCAATTTAGTTCTTGACCTAATTTATGAATTTTTAGGAAGCATCTTTGTTAAATACCATGAAATTTGAATGGCTCAATTGCAATAACTACTAGTAACATTTTAGGAAAATTTATGAAAATATTAATTTCTTTAGTCTTTGAAGAATGTTATTGATATAAAGTAGAACAAAAATGATGTGGATAAGGATTTAGGGACACAGTAATGGAGACACATCAATTGAGAAAGAAAGAGACGGAACCTGAAAGATGGGGCCGTTCCTATTTTCAACAATTTATGTGAATCCCGCATTGATGCACTTGGCATGTCAAGATCTACCGAAATCTTGTTAGTGTGGTTGACATGAATGGTAGGATTAGATATTTAGATCTTTTAAAACCTTATTTGGAAGTCAGTAGATATGAGGCAATGCTTTAGACTTCAGGCTCTGACAAGATTTGCCAAACTGCAATCCTTTTGGTAAATGCTATCTGAGCCTGGGCATCTGAGACAGATCTATGGAAGAAGGTGAATACTATGGGTAGAAGAAGTTCTTTGCTTTATTTGTGGGTTGCACTTGGGGTATGCTGAAGTTAGAGGTCCTCTATTGTCTTTTACTTTATTATTATGTTTTCAATGTTTATTTATTTTTGAGAGAGAGTATGAGCGGGGGGTGGGGGTGGGGGGGGGAAGAACTGAATCAGGTTCCAGGATTTGAGCTATCAGCACAGAGCCTGACATGGGGCTCAAACCCAGAAACCACGAGATCATCACCTAAGCCGAACTTGGACGCTTAACCGACTGAGCCACCCAGGCATCCCATATTGTCTTTTACTTTAAATATTTGGTTGCATTTAAACTGCATATGAACTGACTTGCACAAAAGTAACACCTGATGATGAAGCCCACACTCACATAGCTCTAACCTTTATTTTCAGTGATTTTATTGAATGAATACTCGGCGATTTCCTAAAGGAGACTCTCTGGAAGGCTTATCATACCATATACTTCCAGTGTTGTCTACTGTAAAAGCACAGCTCATAGATAGGTTGGCAGCACCCCACTGTTCTGACCCCGATGATGGCACTCACAATAGTTTAGCACTCAGCTGAAAAAGTACAAGACACATTTTGCACCGCAGATTCGATAACAGGTTGTAATCTTTTCACCACTGGAGAAAGGGAATTACATAATTTTGGAAGAATGAGAGACTTTACATGCTATTTCCTTAGACTTCTTTGGGTTATAATTATAAAAAACCAGCCCCCAAGCAGGGACATAGCTACCCATCAACACATTAGCTGGCTGCAGAGCTGAAAGTGGAATGTGGTCTTATGATTATTACCCCAAAAGATCTTTTCTTGGAGGGGGGAGGGTTTTATTGCAAGATTACGTGTGTGATAGGCAGAATCCTGACCCCCATAACCATATTCTCCTGCTATTATACCCATACGTGTGTTCTCTCACATAGCAAAAGAGTTTTCCTGATGTAATTAAGGTTACTAATTATCTGAAATTCATATAGGGACATCACCCTGGGTTATCCAGCTGTGCCCAGTGTAATCATACGTGCCTCTAAAAGGAGAAGAGAAGGTGGAGAGATTGAGATGTCCAGGAAGGATCAGATGTGCCACTGACAGCTTGAAGATGGGGGTCAGTCATGAGTCAGGGAATGTGGACAGTAACTAGAAGCCTCAGACAAAAGCCAGCAGAAAAAGGGGACCTCGGTCCCACAGCCACACAGAACTAAATTTAGCCAACAACATGAAAGAGCCTGGAAGTGGATTTTTCCCAAGAGTCTCCAGAAAGGAATGCAGTTCTGACAGCACCGTGATTTCAGGACCCAGGTGGAATCGAAACTAAATAATAATAAATGAGTGTTATTTTAAGCCATAAGTTTTTCGTAAAGCAATAGAAAACTAATTCATCGTTTGTCAAAATGCTTCTCTCAGTTTCTCAACCTTTTATAGGTGCCCTCAATTCCTCTCTGCTTTTTTCTTTCTTTCTTCAATTCCTTCTCGAAGCAGGGAAATGTTTAGGCAAACATCAACTTGCAAGATGACTTCCGCCCACCCACTAAGGGTTTCCACAATGTGAGTAAAAGCCCTTTAGATCTTTCAGGAGGTGTGTAATGGATGGATCTCTTAGGTTCTCACAAAAGTTGCCTCTATCTCTCCTTGTTTGTCCCTGTTTTCCTGCCCATTCCCAGTGCCATGTCAATGCCCCTGCATATCCTGAGGTCACTCATATCTAAGATACGGGAGGTTTGCAGGAGGCTCCCAAAGCTTTGACTCTCAGGAAGTGGGAGCTCTGCTGCTTCTGCTCAGAAGCAGAGAGAATGACTTGCTCAGTCTCAGTTTCCCTCATGCTTGCTGTCCCCAAAGCAGCCTTCTTTGTGCATGGGGGATTCATGGGGTCCTTTCTACTTTCTGTAAGGAACCAGGCTGCGACCCTTCATAGTCTCCTGCTTTGTACGATCTCTTCCTAGAAGTAGAATGAAAACGAGTTTGTAGAGGTGATACAGAGATCTTGTCATCTGTTTTCCTTTTCTTCCTTTTCCCCCAGCTGCTCACCCAGTGAAACATGTTTTCTTCCCATGATGAAAACAAAAACTCCTTCCCACCCTAATGGAAGAAAAGCTGGTGTATAGGCACATCTGTAGTGTGTGTGTGTGTACACTTATTAGGCCAGCACATATCTTCCTTAAAATAAAATGGACAACTTTTATAATCGTTCTCAGCATATTTTGGTAAGAGACACTGTGGTGAGCTGCGTTGTATCCTTCAAAAAGATGTGCCCACTTCTTAATCCCCAGAACCTGTGAATTATATCTTATATGGTGAAAGAGGTGATTAAACTAAGGATTCTGAGAGTTTATCCTGCATTACCCAAGTAGGGCATAAATCCAATGACAAGTATCCTAATGAGAGTAAGGCAGGGAGAAATTTAGCAGACACACAGGGTAAGGACATACAGAAGAGGAAGAGGCAGTATGCCCTTGGCTACAGAGTTTGCAGTGATGCACCCACAAGCCAAGGGANGGTAGAATGAAAACGAGTTCGTAGAGGTGATACAGAGATCTTGTCATCTGTTTTCCTTTTCTTCCTCTTCCCCCAGCTGCTCACCCAGTGAAACATGTTTTCTTCCCATGATGAAAACAAAAACTCCTTCCCACCCTAATGGAAGAAAAGCTGGTGTATAGGCACATCTGTAGTGTGTGTGTGTGTACACTTATTAGGCCAGCACATATCTTCCTTAAAATAAAATGGACAACTTTTATAATCGTTCTCAGCATATTTTGGTAAGAGACACTGTGGTGAGCTGTGTTGTATCCTACAAAAAGATGTGCCCACTTCTTAATCCCCAGAACCTGTGAATTGTATCTTATATGGTGAAAGAGGTGATTAAACTAAGGATTCTGAGAGTTTATCCTGCATTACCCAAGTAGGGCATAAATCCAATGACAAGTATCCTAATGAGAGTAAGGCAGGGAGAAATTTAGCAGACACACAGGGTAAGGACATACAGAAGAGGAAGAGGCAGTATGCCCTTGGCTACAGAGTTTGCAGTGATGCACCCACAAGCCAAGGGATGCCAAGAGCCAGCAGAAGCTGCAAGAACAATGAACAGATGCTCCCCAAGCACACCTTGAGGGAACACGGTGCTCTTGAGATACTCATTTCAGACCTGTGGTCTCCTGAACTATGAAGATAAATGCCTGCTATGTGAAACCAAGGCTGAGGTAATTTGTCACGGCAAGTACAGGAAACTAATACAGACGACAAAACCCTCAGATTCTAAAATTGTGTCAAATGTCCAAACGCCTGTCCGTTTTAGATGCTTGCTTGTAAACAGAGGAGCTCTACCGCATTTAATTAGTGTTCACCGTCATCACCTTGTTAGAGGTCGAACTTACAAGAATATTTGCTCAAAGTCTTTGTCGATGAACGAGTTCTCCTTAAAAGCCTGTAACGTTGCACTGTACATTATTAATCAATCTGTATTTATTGAAAGCTTACTCTGAATAAATTACGTCAAGATGCCAGGAATTATGGGGAAGGGGAAACAGTACAGAAAATGAAATACTATATAGTAATAAAAATAGTTGTCCCTGACCCTTCCTAGCACTCACTATGTGTCAGACACTGTTCTGAATATCCAGCATATACTACATTTATATACTATGATATCTAACATCCCCACAAGCTTGGAACTTTTATTTATTCTGCTCTCTGGAGAATACCGAGGCAACGACAAGGGTCAGGTGATTTGTCCAAGGTCCCAGAGATGGTCAGTGGCAGAGCTGGGATTCAAAGCCTATGCTCACTGACTGCCACTAGACTTTGGTGATGGAGAGAATACACCTCAGAGGCTGACAATCCGACTGAGAGAAAGTTTGAATTGCTGTGGAGCCCAGTGACAAATACACCTAAGAAACATCACTACCATCTGATTATTTACTTCTATTTAGGACGCTTCTCGCAAGAGGAGTTCAGATTCCCAGCAGACCTTGTAACGACGACAGCTTGCCCTAAGTAACCATGTTTCTCCTCAGGGCTGGATTCGGACTCACCGCTGGTGAAAGTGGGGAACACAACGTCTGAGTTCTAGTTTTTTTCTTCTTTCTTTCTTTTAAACTTGGTATGCCCAGGCCCCCAAATTCTCCACACTTACCCACACTTGATTGTCTCTCACAATCAAGGCTCTGTTTCTACAAATGGATTGCATGAAAGAGTCACACCCAGAACAAGATCCTTTTCACGGGAAGGAACCCTTGCCCGGGAGGAGACAGGAGGAGGGCAATGGTAAGAACTGTTTGTTTTACGTCCAAGGGCCCCTTATTTGGAGTGGCTTAGAATTTCCTGGCTGGGCTGCACCATCACAGGCAAATGCTCGAAGCCCTTGTGTTCCATGGAGGTGAAGCTAGCTAGCAAAGAGCCTCCTGGAGAGGCTTCTCCTTTTCACTGAGTTGATGGACAAGAGGCTGTGAACTTTGATATACCAAACAGTCACACTTGCGGGGGTTGAAACTGCGCCAAACAGCTGCCTCCTTTGAGAAAGGAGGGAGCCGGGCTGCCCGCTGGTCGGGGGAGGAGGGGATGTGTGAGGTGTGCCAAAAGAGTTAACAGAAACCATGAAGGAATTTCGATTTATGTTGTTGCAAAAAGAGGAGGGAACCGAGGAGATTGAACTTGCAGAGAAGTCTGATAATTAAACTCAGGAGTACTGACAGGGTAGCTGAACACAACAGATAAATAACTACTTTCCGGTAATTATAAGCCAGGATGGTAACATATTAGACAAGCTGGTTCACTTGGTATTTTCAAGCCTGACATTTCGATTCTAGGGGATATTTGGATCTGTGCTAACAGATTTCTTTCTTTTCCTCCACTGACTTTCCCTTTCCCACTTCCCCATTGCTTGCTGAAAATGGAATGTGGTTTTAGGGCAGCACTTTCCAGCACATTCCATGTGCCACCTCTTACATGACATAGCACACCTCAAAGCCCACTGCTGCTGGGCACGGTTGCTGAGATGGTGCCTGCTTTTCTAAATATCATGAAATATTATTAAAAAGAGCCCAGGCATCGCCTAGTAGAAAAAAAAATGCTACAAATTATATATTCTATTTATAGGCGGTCCTTCATTAATCATAGACTGAGTAAGCTTTTAACAAACTGTCTCATAGCACAAACACTTCATTTCACAAAGAAGAAACCGAGGCAAACAGTTCTTTTCTAAGATGCACCGTTTTCAAATGGAATAAAACAGACACTTAAGTCAAGGGAACAAAACCATTCTCTTTTATGAATAGAAAAGACATCTAGACACCCCATTTTCCTCCTCTCTTTGAGAAAAATGCTAGGATACTTTTAACAGCTGAATTTACATAATAGGATAAAGATTTGTCCTTTTCTCTGTGGTGTACAGACTGGATGGGTGCCATGGTCCTGGGGCAGAAATGAAAATGAAAGCTTTTTCTGTGCGGGTCCCATTAATGGAACCTCCCATGAAAAAATAAGAGATGCCCCTGTGTGCCTCCAGCTCGAGTGATCTGAAGTGTCTTGACTCAAACACCACACGGCATAGATTTTATTTTGTTGACCCCCAACCCCACATTCTCTTTGCTTTTTAATTCGCAGAAGCAGTGTCCTAATTTACTGACGTCTGTCGGGGGAAATCAAGTCTAAGCACAGGTCCTGTGGCCTGCCAAGGAGGCCTTCCCCAGCTCTGTTTGAGAAGACTGTCACCAGGCTGGCTTGGCACTTGAATCGGCTGAATGTCTTTTGTTGTAAACACCTAATTTGTTTATTTTGAACTGTCTGAGTAACTAGATCAAAGGCCAGTGTCTTTGTCAGCAGTGGACTTTTTTTTCCCCCTCCTTGTCCTAAAGCAACTGAAAGGGGGAAGAAGAGACTTGTACTGTATTTCCACAAGAGCATAGGAAACTTCGCTTTGGCAGCCCCTCGCAACAGAATGAATACATGCTACTGAGTACAGATCATTTGTCTCCTGATTACAACAGACCCCAGGGGAACTAGTGTTGGCTTGGAATTCCACCTCTGTTTCTCTGAGAGCCTCCTCGCTGTGACAGTTCCGCCCCCAATCCTCACAGCCCAGAGCGTGGGGGAGTCAGATCTCCTCTGCCCAGCGTGTTTTAGTCTGCCTTCTAAATTAAAATAGGGCTTTCCTGTTTGCAATGTGTTGACTTGTTTTGAAAAAAAAATATTTTTAAACGTTTCTCATTTCGAATTCACTGGTGGCCATAATGGATGCATTTAGTGGGCGTGCAGGTTTCACGAATGACAACAAGGGCTGCAGTGTAGAGGAAGCAAACAGAGGAACAGGGCCTAAAAAGAGCATCCCAGCCCTAACGTGAAAAATGGCAGAAATGAATGCAAAGACATTGCCTAGCTATGTTTGAGCCCACTTGGACTGCCTGCTTCTATCATGTGTTTCTCCTTGTAAGATGACTGTTTTAAAATAGGTTTGAATGTGTCTTTATTATCCTAAATGTGCAGTTTTACTATTAGACAGTCTTTAGGGCAATCGGGATATATTCCCCTCAATCACACCCATTTTCACAGATATTCCTAAGAACAGCTCAGTCCACCCCTGGGAGGTAAAGCTGAAGCCGAAACGTTGATTTCACACTTAGCAGCAGTTGATGCTATGAATATTTTTCCCTCTTCACTTTTGTTTTATTGCTCATTTCCTTAAAAGAGAAAAAGCAAACCACAAAATATTTGCAAAAGCCTCCTGTATTTCAGATTATCTAAATTTGTTTGATACAATTGCCCTCCGTCTTCCTTTATATCCCTCCTCACTTTATTTTCCCCTTCACTATTATTTTTCATATATATATATATATATATAAAGATGAAGCAGCAGCAGCAGCGAGCTGTCATTTGGCAGTTTCTTTTCCATTATGTTTTCACTGCTGGGAAATGCTGGAACAAAGGCATCCAAAGTGTTCCTGAATGGGGATCAACACAGAGCCCTGCTGGTGAGGCTGTAATCAGCCTGTCTCGGATGAAAATGCATGCTTTTCAGCACTGGTTGGAAATTTTTGTATTTATCTTTGAAATGCATGCTTAGCCCATCTAGGCAAGTGATGTGTTATTGCCGTGTCCTTATGTGGCCCTACCACTTTTCTGAGCAGAATGGAAGAAAAGGAATGTGATCTGTCAACCCTCAGCACAAAGTAGTCCAACAGATGCTTTTAGAACTCATATAGGGGCCCAGCTCATGTCAGTGTCAATTTCTAAGACACATTTTTATCAGACATTCAGTTCCTGTCCTGTTCTGGCCAGACAGGCACGTGGGAAAGGCATGCTGTGGCTGCTGACGTGTTACTCATGAACTGTTCTGGCAGGGGGTGGGAGGCAGGTAGCAAGAATGGGTGAACTGAAAAGGCAGTGGGCATCCTCAGCACTGGAGAAGGCACGGAAGTGGAGCAGGGGGGATCTAGGTCACATACCCATCCCTATGGAATGCACACCCCAATCTGGGGTAAGAGCATTTCTTCCACCCAAGATAATTCTCTTGTGCCCCTTTTCATCAACCCTGTTTCCACCCCACAGGTCATCACTTTCCTGATTTCTATCCCCATAGATTAGTTCTCCACATTTGCTTACAAACTGCCAAGCCACAGAGTGTAATACAGTATATCAGAAAAACAAATCACACTGCTTTGAGTGTTAAGTCTTATGTATAATTTATGTAACACTTGGATTCATCTGATACTATAAAATGTAATCGCTGGGTATTAAAGATTTGTTCAGAATTGTTAGGTAATTTTTCCCTTAAACTATTTAGTATTAAGGATACTTGCTGAAAAATAGAGATTCAGGGGATGATAGTAGTATTAGATTTATAAATTATAAACGTAGATCTCTCAAGTTCAAGTGTGAAACAGCACAAAGGCTCCAAGTATCTTAAGATGACAGTTTCATAGTGTAGTAGCAACCCTTTAACCTCACTGGATTAGGTAAAGTTCTCATTCTCACCGTAGAATATAGGGACTAATGCCCAGTGTATTCTGTAAGCAATTGGCATCCGAGCTGTTCTCAGGTGTATTTGTTCACTTGACACCACGTGCTGAATTGGTGTCTACCAAGCATTTACTGTGTTAACATCACACAAATGTTAGTTCTTCTTATTATTATTCCATTTATAAGTATCACACCAAGTGGCCAAATTAGAATGTAAAGAAAAGAGTACTGAGTTTCCACAGAAGGAAATTTTATGCTGAGGAAAGACTTGATAAAGTTGATTTGTTAAAATAACAACAAAGAAGAGGGACACCTGGGTGGCTCAGTCGGTTGAGCGTCCGACTTCAGGTCAGGTTATGATCTCAGGGTTTGTGAGTTTGAGCCCCACATCGGGCTCTGTGCTGGAGCCTGCTTTGGATTCTGTGTCTCCCTCTCTTTCTACCCCTCCCCTGCTCACAATCTGTCTCTCTCTTCTCTCTCTCTTAAAAATAAATAAACATTAAAAAATCTTTAAAATATAACAAAAGTTTCTATCAGATGAAATAGACTAGACCACTGTAAAAAAAAAAAGGTGAAAAAGCTTTTAAAATTCTTAGTTATCTAAAGAAACTAAACTAGAAGTTAAAGCTGATACATTATAGAAGTTGCTTTATTTTTATTTAGTAAATGAATACTCAATGGCACTTTCAATGTGCTAGGAACTATTCTAAGTGTTTCAGAAATATTAACCCACTTAATCCTCAGAGGAAACAATACAATGCTATGGTCCATCATCACAAGACTGAAGAATGGATGTTTAAACCTAATTCATGCTTTAGGTAAATGAAAATGCTGACATTATCTGGGTTTCCTTCTTTTTGAATATCAGCTTTAACCTTTTTTCATTACTGATCCAATTTCTTTTGCCCAATGAGCTTCTACTCCTCAACCAATGGCTCAACATATTCATTTTCCATCAAGTTTTAAGAGAGAACAGTTCTTTATTGGATTTGTTAGTAAGGTCAATATTATCTGTAAAATGAAACACAGTTGGATTAAATGACTTACCAGACCTTTCCTAACACTAATATTTTGTGGTCACACATACCTAGCCTCTGAGTGGCTTTGTTTAGCTTTACTTTGTTTTATGAACATACATGTACATACCTTTGACCTCATCCACTCATTTCATAATTGGAAAACAGAGATAGAGGGCACCTAAGTCCAAACCATTTACTACTACTGGCAAAACACTTGATAAGTCATTTTATTAGATGAAGGAACAAAATCCCTCTCTCCTGCCTTTTTGTTCTTACTGTTTTTATTAACTAAGGACTAATTTAGACCCAAGGAAACACTCAGATCTTAAGAACACAGTGCTGTGAGTTTTAGTCAATATACACACTCATGTAACTTACAATTCAATCAAGTTCTAGATAATTCTCACCCTGCCCCAGGAAGCTCTCATTGCCTCTTTCCAGTCACTACCCTCCTCACTTACAGGTAACTGCTGTTCTGATTTCTATTGCCATAGATTAGTTTTCTTGTGAGCACATTTGTTTTTAAATTGCCAGCCAATATAGTTTAATACAACATATCAGAAAACCAAATAGTACTGTTTGGCAGTGCTAGGTCCAATTTATACAATACTTGGATTCATCTGACAATATGAAGTGTAATCTGGTAGTCAAATAATGCCATGGTGATTTCATCATCTGCCGAAATACTGATTTTTAAAACAATCTCTGAGAAAGGGAAAAAAATGGTTCTAGAGATCTGGGTCTCCCGAGTTTTATCACTGAGTTTCTGTGAATCTCTGCAAATTGTGAAATCTCGCCTATCCTCCCCTTCTCTTTGATAAACTGTACTGTGCAGTTTTTTCAGCCGTATTGTTTTTTCAGAGTACTACATTTAAAACACCATATAAATTCAAAGTAAAGTCATGATTTAAAAAAGAAATTGTCTTTTGATTATCCAGAAGTCTATGTTGACGCTGCAGAATGAAATACCTAAGGAAGAGGTAGGTTGTTAGTTTATCAGTCTCCATCTATTCATAATATTTTGTATTCCATCATATGTCCCTTGAAAAGTATGAGTATTCTGGTTGTTTATTTCTAGGTAAGAAACTTCCACAAAACTTGAGGCTATCAAACAATAATTTTTTAGTATCTCTTACAGTTCTTTGGGTTGACTGGATTCCACTGGGCATTTCTCCCTGGGGTTTTCCTCATGTGGTCATTGGCTAATGGCAGCTAGATCTGGAGTCCTCTGAAGGCTCCCTCACTCATGGGTCTTATATGGCTGGCAAAGCTGGCATAGCTGGAAGTGGCTGGGTATCTCTCTCTCTCTCCATGTAGTTTCTCCACATTGGCTCATTTGGTCTTCCTTTTTTTTTTTTTTTTTAAATTTTTTTTAATGTTTTATTTATTTCTAGGAGAGAGAGAGAGACAGCGTGAGCAGGGGAGAGTCAGAGAGAGAGGGAGTCACAGACTCTGAAACAGGCTCCAGGTTCTGAGCTGGCAGTCAGCACAGAGTCTGACGCGGGGCTCGAACCCACGAACCACGAGATCATGACCTAAGCGACAGTCGGACGCTTAACCGACTAAGCCACCCAGGCGCCCCTGGTCTTCCTTATAAGCATGGTGGTCTCTGGATATTTTGACTTTTTACCTAGTGGCTTGGCTGGCTTTTCCCTACACTGAGTCATGTAATCAGCAAAGACAGAAACTTCTAGGCTTCCACAGGCTTAGCTTCAAAAGTCACAATGCATCACTCATTACTTTCTCTATAAGCTATTAGCAATTAAGCCACTTTACCTACCCAGATTCAAGTGGAGGAGAATTAGACTTCACTCCTCAAAGGGAGCAATAGGGAAGAATTTGCAGTTGCCTTTAATCTACTACCATTAGGTTTGTGTTTGAATTCTGTAGCCTAAAGCTCTTTGTGCTTAGACTAGTTCACTGAAGAAGGCACTATTTAATAGCTAAGTCATCTATAAATAAAAGATCAGAGAGCTCTCATAATTTTTAGATTCGTAATCTTGACCAGCCACTCCACCTGTTTGAAACTTGGACTTTTTATCTGAAAAACCTGTCTTCTCTCCCCTTCAGAAGGATTATACAGATCAGTGTGATAACATGTGAAAATGGAAGATGGAAAAATCATACACAGGTAGGTTATCAGTAAAATAATAATGAGTCAATTTCTCCTGCAAAGCAATGAAAGAAAATTAATGCCTTCTTAAAGGTAGTTGAATTTCCCAAAACAGTTCTAAATACTTCACGTTTTTACCCACTGTCATGAAGACATGGTTCACAGACAGTCTTTCTCGGACCTCTGACTCCATTAACCCTGCTGTCTTTTTTTTTTTTTTTTTAATAATACAAACACTAGGGGCATCTGGCTGGCTCAGTCAGTAGAGCATGTGCCTCTCAATCTCAGAGTCATGA
Organism: Crocuta crocuta; assembly: GCF_008692635.1. Classification (NCBI taxonomy): domain Eukaryota; kingdom Metazoa; phylum Chordata; class Mammalia; order Carnivora; family Hyaenidae; genus Crocuta; species Crocuta crocuta. The sequence continues at coordinate 3,585,737 of NW_027528209.1, forward strand.
GTTCAAGCCCATGTTGGGCATGGAGCATACTTTAAAGGAAAAAATGAAAAAATAACATGACCACTAATTTCCACTTGAAATTATATTACACACCCATTCATCTACCTGTTGGGTTTTTTTGTGCCTTCTGGAACATGAGTTCCTTGTGGGCAAAGCCTCAGCTTCCTCAGGTTCATAAGTATTTGGTGTATAGAGATATCAGACATTGTTGAATAAATGAATTATTGAGTAAGTAGATGATTAGTGTTACTACTGTTTATGATTCTGGCATCCTAGTTTTAAAGTCTCTTTACCTTTGTAGCCCTGTCTGTCTATCTATATCTATCTATCTATCAAATAAATTTTATATGGATAAAGTCCTCCCTAAACTGTAATGTATACACACAATATACTACAGGGATCATCTTGAAACTAGTCACTTTCTGGAGCAACTCCTTCTCTCCATCTTTCATCTCTGAGTATGGCTTCTGATAGCTATGACAAAATCCTGGCAATCCTTCTTGAGGTATTTCTCTGGAATATGTTTAATTCTTTCAATTCTTACTACCATTGTCTCAAGCCAGGGATTCATCATGATCTTTTACCTAAAATTTTATAAAAATGTCCTAGTTAATTTCCTTCTTCATCATTTTCCACAAGCATTGTCATACTGAAACTATGGTTCTGTGATGTTAGCTCGCTCTGCACAAAACCTCGGGTGGTCCACTGTGCCTCTTAGGATGAAATGCATGCCTCTAGCGTGAACTGTGGTCTAGTTGTGCACCCTTTAGTTTCTGTCTACCTTTATCCAGTGGTGTGTATTTCCAACAGTCCAACAATGCAAGAGTTATAAACTAGTTAGTATATTTCAATCTTTAGTGGGCACACAAATAACCTGTGGATATTGATAAAATACAGATTCTGATTCAGAAGTTCAAGGACAGAGCTTAAGATTTGGTATTTCTAGCTAGGTCCCAGGTGAACAAGAAAGGCTGCATAAGGGATTGCAGATGCCATGAACTTCCACCTATCTGCACCTTATTCTATTCCCCAGCCCAGAACGTTCTTTCCTTACCCCACTGTCTAATGAAACCCTATATTCCAAAGATGTAAATCATATATGATTACTAAAGCCTTTCTTTCTACCTTTACCAGGAAAAATTAATTGCAACTTGATCTGTTTTCTTACAGTGCTTTGTTGATACTTGTTTAGTTGCATATGTGCTTTTTTTCGAAGTTGTGAGTTCCTTGTAGGCAGTGACAGTACCATTATTGCAATTCACATGGGAATAAAAACTCATATCCAAAGTAATTACTATATGATGTATAACATATAGACTACATAATATATACTGTATAGAGAGTATTCTCAAAATCTAATGGGAAATACAGAGGTATATGAATTCACTGCTCTGTGTCAACTATGTGCTAATTTACCATAAAATGCCTCATGGAGCAGTGCACAATACATATTTGTTAAAATGGTTTTAAACAATAATTTTGAGTTCTAACACTTTACTACAGAAAATGATGGTCTGGTCATCAGACACTCTTACTCTCTGTTGGAGAATTTGTTAGACCATAAATTACCTCCCTGAAAAATGTATAATATTTACTATCTAATTTAATGATCCAAAAATCTGTACTGAATCAGAAATAGAAATGTTAAAGTAATTACACTGAGAAGTCAATTTAATGAATGCCCAATATGTGAAAGCATTATTTCTGTAATCTTTTTTATTGCCCAATTTATCATTTTTATTGTTCATTTACTTATGCTATATAGTTCTAGAATGAATTATAATCCCTACCCCTCCCCATTTTATTTCAAGTAGGATCTCTTAGAAAGTCACAAAAAGCTTCTATCTGAATAGGATTTTTATTCTTGTTAAAGTGAATCTATTTGATTCTTATGTGCTTTGGATGATTTCCCTAGAGCCTTCCCTTAATTATATCATACATGTGTTTAAACAAGCATTTGCTTTCCCACAGTCTAAATTCTTCCAACTTGATCTTCCAGGGTGGCCATAAGATCCAAACTGCACTGTTTACAATCACTTAATGGCTGTGGTCTTGTAAGCACAGAATCCTGAGATAGGAAGGCAAAGTCTTTGCACGGTTTAAATATTTGTATCTCCTAAACAACAGGGCAATACAACCACATGGCTGACACAGGTCATGACGGGACTTTGGCCACCCCCCACAGCCACCCTGGATGCAAAACAAGCAGTAACACACATCTAAGTGAATGAGGTCTGCCCTGCTCCCCACCCCCCCTCCCCCCGCATCAGAATATTCAGAGAAACATCTTGGTAAGAAACAATTGATTCAGCTTTAGCTTCAGACCCTGTTCAGAGTTTCTTGCATAATTTTGGCCTAAATTTTAGTACATTATATACCTGTTGTAGAAAAGCCTGTCACTGAAACTTTGCAACATGCTTCCAAAGCATTTTCAGATCAGCTAACAAATCAGACATTCCAAGAGAACAATGCTACTTCCACCTTCAAGGTGACTGTGTTAGAGAACCTTAAGAATCAAACAAATGTAGTTTTATTAAAGACCCCAACAATTCTCTTTTTTGAGTATGAACGAAATAATTAGAAAGGAAATATAATAGTAACCCAAACATGACCAGAGGTGTTCTTAAGCCTATTAAGAATGACTGATGATGATGAAGAGAAAGCTGAGGCTTTTAAAAGGTAAACTCCAGAAGAAAGTAAGAGATTAAAAAAATGAATCAATCATTTGAATTGTTTGAGTTTGTTTTATAGCTTGGTTTACCCTAAAATAAATTTTACTTTTCCAACAAATGACTATGCTAATAAAAATAATGCCTTCCATGATACATTATTTTAGAATTTGGAGCAAAGAACAAAGTTGGTTGTCATGTTTTTAACGGGGATGGGGTGGGGGCCCAGAGGCCTAGGGGGATGGGAATTACTTGGAGGTTTTAGTTTCTAAACTGATTTTGCCTGAAAAGAACTAACGGGCAAGTGCGTCTTGGCTGATGAGCCTTGCTCACTGATATAAACTTCTGATACATCAGTTTGGCTGGAATATATCTAGAAAGGTCAAGTAGACCCTACTTCCTAAGTGTAAATAGCTTGATGGTGGGTGCAATCATGGTTGGGACAGTCTTGTGTTTCCATAGGCAAAATTGCAGTTTGTTTGTTTTTTTTTTCATGAATCTGGACAGTGTAGACCAGAGTCATTTCAATCCCATTGGCAAAAGGATAGCTCGGTTTAATTGAAGCATGGTTCTCTAGCAGCCACACAGATGGCTACTCTCTGTGCTATATGGGTAGCTAGCTAGCCTTGGTGTTTTCACAATAATGGAATACCCCATTCCTGAACAACCATTCTAAAACTGTCTGCAGTTGTTCTTTGCCAGGAACCAACAGAAAATGGTGGGCTAATCAGCATTAACATATCTTGGCTTCTGCCTCTTGAGACTAAAAGCAACGTGCCATAATGAGGGTAGATTTTAGGCTTTATCTTTGCATCTAAAGGGACAGTGACAGTAAAAATTTATGAGTATTATTCATGGAAATCAATGGTTATTTTGTTTCACATGTTTAGATCCTTATTTGGATAATATACTGGGGGTAAGATACCTTAAAGGAAAGAAGATATATTCTCTCCCCACGAGGCAAAGGTAGTAGAGGGGAAAGCTTCACAGACCACAACCAAAATGAGATAGGAAATTCATGTCATCTGGGATTGTGTATGCTGATGAGTACATGTGACCAATAACAAATGAGAGGCTGAAGAGAAAAATGACCTGCCCAGGAGTGGGTTTTTTGTTTGTTTGTTTAATATACTCATTTACTAAAATAACCACAATATAGGAGGAAAAAGAAGTGCTGTTTTCTCTAAGATGAAAAGTTTTGAAAGGAAACGCTGTAGCTATCTAAGAAACTGAGGGAAGGGCCTCAAGCAGAAATGACCACATGAGCTGTTACTAAGGCGCTGAGAGAGCGGTCCAAGCCAGAGGGTATGAGAAAGGGTCGCCACGCAGAGAGTAGCAAGGAGGCGTACCTAGTGTAGGACAAGAATGTTCCCCGTTAGTTCTAGTCACTTAGAGACCCAAGAGAATGGGACATCATGAACCATTCGCATAGCCTATTTTGACTGCATGGTTAATGCTTGTTGCTCTCTGTGAAATTTCTTCCCAAGGTACCGCACTGTGCTCTTTAAAACAGAAAGCTTTGGCTTATCTAATAGAAATCGTTTCCCAGCTGCTGAGTGGGACCTCATGTGAAGTGAAAAATCAAAGCCCCTTAAGAAAAGTAACCTAGTCCTTTGGGCCAGGGTCATCTTAACACTGGAATTAAATTATGCAAATATAAATTGAAATTCAAGGTGATTGCTCTATACAATCCATTCATCATCTCTCTACTTCTCTTTGCCTGCAGAAACAGCAAGACAATATCTTTTGTTATAGAACAAACTCAAATGGCAGGGTTCACTATATAGTAATTTAACTCGATTATAGAAGAGATCTCATGTTTAATATAAACCATTTGGTCTTTGAACCTGTCTCATTATAAATAGAAACGTTGTAGCCAAGTTCCCTTGAGTTGGAATTTCGATAGATCTGATCTCCTTCCCTGCCTTCCCTTCTCTTTCCTGCTCCCCTCCCCCACCTCCATCTCTTATTCTAATGTCAAGTAACAAGATAAACGCTAAGAGTACTCCAGGCTATATATATATATTTTTTTAATGATTTTCATCAATACAAGATGTAAGTGATAAATGCTTCACATTAATACCTCTAGCCCAAGCTTGTATTGAAAAGCTAGTTCCAAGGCTGGTACTTTGCATGAGCCAAATACCACTGATGGCCTCCACATGGGTTCAGGAACTTTAAACTATGGATCATCCTGAAAGTTCTACCATCAAGAGCCAATCACCGAACACAAAACAATAGTAGATTCTAGGTTAGACTCCTATTTTGGGGAGGTAGTGCTGGAAGGGAAGATAGGATGATGTGTATGTCTACCCTCTTTTCCGAATAAGTAATAACTAGACGGCGTTGTTTAAGAAAACAATACATAAACCCCTGGAAATGCGAGTCATTGGTAGGAATCACACAATGTCAATCACACAATGCTAAGCTTCATCCATTTCAAGTGGATATAAATCCTTAGGGCTTTTTGGGGGGGGAGGGTGCAGTCTCAGNCAGGTCCAAAAAAAAAAAAAAGGAACTCAAAACATTAATCCTGCCAGTTTAAATTTTACTAGGGATTTAAAGTCACCACTACGTTCCACAGGGTTCATTCACGCTCAGTTGGGACAAATAATGGCTTAGCAGGAATTGGTTTACAATCCTGGTGGACCCCTGTAGAGTTAATAAGTCCAGAAATACCACTTGGATGGAAACGTATGATAATCATATGATTATCTTTTTAAAAAATCCATTCCATAGTCTCATGTATAAAAATAAAAAAATGCACAGGGCTTAGACATCCTTTTATGTATCAAATTAAATCGGATTTAATGCCTGGTTGTGTGTCATCCAGCTCAGGCCCATTTGTACAAGGCTGTGGAGTGACGAGTTGGTTCAGATGAATGAATAGCTTTCTCATTACTTCACCCCCATTCTGCTGTCTCTTTTCCTGTCCTTTGTATTATAATGGAGGACAGCTGTGGCAGTGAAGTGAATATTAACTAACCCCAGTGCCTCAGCAGATTGTGACTTTAATCCCTGCAAATACCACTAAAATCAAAATTTAATTACACTCAGAGTAGCTCTGTTAATGCCTGAAAAATATTTAACAATTAGTGGTTGGCTTAATTAAGCAAACTGCCTTTCACAAAGCAACCTGAAAAGTCCTCCCAAACCCTTCCCCCATCCTTTTTCTTTTTTTTATCCCTTAGACTAATTAGTCTGATGTAAGCTCACAGCACTTCATTTACTGTTACTGAGTCTGCTGCTTAGCTGATCTAGGCTCTGAGCTTAACAGCCTGTAATAGAAGGGGAAGTTGTAAAAAGAAAGAAATTAGGTTCACTGCACACAGCTACTTAATAAAAAATAATCCTTTTAATAAACTGCTAATCATTGTTAGTCATTTCCTCATTCATATTCATAGCTATATAACATGTATATATGTTAACATGTATACATAGCAATGACTATCTCTCGTTTACTGTATTAGGTTATGGAATATTCAGGAAAAGCCCATGAACAAATAAGTTAGTGCAAAATAAATTCTGCCAAAAGAATTATTCTCTGTCCACATGGATTGGAATATTCTACACTTAAATTTAGAAGGAAGGACAATGTATGCTTTCGTTTGTAAAGTAAGCAAACAAAGAATGATAGAAAAGTTGTTAAGAAGTAAATCCTATTCTCTGATTGATACATGATACTACCTGACCTACTTTCTTACATGTTCTTTCCCTCATCCAAGCATCAAATATTTATTGATGATTTCATGTGACTTGCTGGGGCAATACAAGCATATTATTGTAAATCCTTAACATCACACCTACGGAATGTTTTAAAATGGCACAGAAGGGTGACTTATAAATCTATTTTTTAAGTTTCATTTTCGACTTGGATTCTTAGGAAAGATCTTGCCACTAAGTAATTGGGAGAATAAAATGCCATAACACTTCAAAAGGAGGTCACTTATTCTGCAAACTAAGAAGAAAAATAGGAATCAAAAAATAACAACAAAAAAACTGCCTTGGAGAACAAGTTCCAGAGCTATCAAAGAGTTTAGAGACCATGGAATCAAACCTCATGTTGAATTCTCTTTCTTTCTGTAAAAGAAGAAAAAAACTGACATTCGGAGTTTATTTTTAAAAATTTTTTTAAATGTTTTATTTATTTCTGAGAAAGAGACAGTGTGAGCAGGGGAGGGTCAGAGAGAGAGGGAGATACAGAATCCATAACAGGCTCCAGGCTCTAAGCTAGCTGTCAGCACAGAGCCCGACGCGGGGCTGGAACCCATGAACCATGAGATCATGACCTGAGCCAAAGTTGGATGCTCAACTGACTGAGTCACCCAGGTGCCCCGACATTTGGAGTTTAAACGATCATCCAGGGCCACGTGAAGAACTGTCAGGGAGTTAATGTGGATCCCTCTAGATCCCCACCCTAGACCTATTTTCTTTCATCTGATGTTGGACACAATTAGAGCAAGATACACTTTATGATTTCCCAAATCACAGCCGATGAGAAGCCACAAATTTGAGGCTGAAGGAGGGTTTCCAGAAGCTTAGAGTTCAGATGTTATGAAACAGAAGAACATAAGATAAAATTTTGAAATTGCTAAGTAAAACTAAGTCATCTGGAAAAGACAGACTCTTGGTGATGCCAAAATGCAGGGTACAAGTAAACATCACAACATTTTCTTATTTGACAAGGAGTATCTGTGCTGGCTCAGCTCATTTCATTTTGTTGTGTATGCATGCATGTGTGTGTGTGTGTGTGTGTGTGTGTGTGTGTGAATCTGTCCTTTGGGCTTTTAAGACAATATGACACATAAACACAGGCACACAAAAGATTAAGATAATAAGCTGATTTAGTTATCTTCTTTTAGAGAAAATCAAAGGAAAATACTTTTCTCTGCTCCTGGTAAATTGTGAGCATTTTATCTTCAATGATATGTTAATTCTTCCAAGAAGAAAAAAAAATCTATAGCCTCATTTTTAAGATTTTCACCTGTACCTTCTTCCTACTATTCCTTATTTAAGATGAGTTCCTGAATATTTCGGCCATTGGTTAATTCAATAATTAAGGGGGAAAGAATAAAGTGAATATCATTCATGTGTTAGTGCCCATATATGTGTTACATACATCCACACCTAACTCAGCCAGCCATGTCTAATCCCATACAACTCTGTACATTTCCACATAATTGGCAGGTTATGTTTCAAGTCTCATGGTTGGTTGAGGATGGAGATAAAATCACAGTTTATAATACAGAAGAAGGAGTGCATATGGGTTGTGACTGAGATACTTGTATTTTGACTGAAGAATTGGGGAGCATCTGGATTAACCACTATAAATCCTTCAGTAGCAGCGATTTAAGATTTTTAATAGCAGGGGAAATGGCACATTATATTTCAAAGTTGGTATATTTGAAAAATGAATATTAACATGATGATATGAACTGATGCAAAATCTTCTTATGGGTTTTCTAGAAATAACTGCGTTTTAATGCTACATGCAACTTGTGTTTCAAATTCTTTTGTCTATTAGTCACATACACATATCTTTCTTTCTTCTTGAATGTATGCTGCATAACTATTAACCAAATGTTCGTTCACCATCAAATTCTATTTCTTCAGTGTGTTTTCTCATTCAAAAGCACATAATCATTCTCCTTAATGATACAAATAATCCACTTCTAATGGACTATTATACCTCTTTTCCATTCTTGAAAAGCATTATTGCTTTTAGGTTTTTAGTTAAATGTTATACAATTTCAACATAGTATAATATACTTAATTGAACTTTAAGTTTCTCTGTAAAAGAGCAGCAAGTACTAAAAGCCAAACAGAAAAATTGCCAAAGTCAATTCACTTCAACTGTCAAAACTTTTCATGTGAAAAATGAATGGAAACATTCTATTTCAAGTAAGCATATCTGTGGGTATGATATTCTCTGTTTGACTCTGAAAATCATTTGAAAATAAAGTAGCTTGCCCATGCTTGTTTTCAATCTGCAAAATGTCAGCTGCATTTATGAAATGGTCACTGAGCCCCAGCATCTGGACTAATAAGGAAAAAACTATTGTCTTGGAAGATACATTAAATCTTTCATGTTTCCAAAGTTATCACTTAATGTTTGTCATCAAGAATTTATCTAAGAGTGGGCTGGTGACATAAATATATAACATCACCTTTTCCCTACATCCTACATTGTCACCCAGCCACACACACACACACCATCCTTCTCCCAACCTTTCACCAATAATAAACTAAGTTTAATATTTCTTCTGATTTAAATTGCAAGATGGTTTATGTTTAAGTGTATGGATTTATTTATTCAGTCATAACACAGGAAAAAAGATCTGAAGCTCATTAAGGCCTGGAGCCTAAAGTAAATAAAGCCTCAACCTCAGATTCTAACTTTTATACAGATACATAAAGAGCCCAAATTCCCTACTTCGGACAGATACATTTTACTACTCAGAATAAGTAATTTTCAGTTTTTTCTTAAATATCCCTAGAGTTGGCGATTCTACAATTAACTAGCAGTGTATCATCCTGATACTTGATAGCGATTTCTTATTTCTATCTGAAACCACTTCCACTTCTCTCTATCAGAGTTTCCACGGTAGTCATGAAGAGCTTTTTAGGACATACTGTACAACAATAATTGAGTTACCCCTTCTCTCTTGTGGGCTGAACATCTAAGACTCACTTACTTCTTACTTTAGAAGGTAAACTGTCTTTCCAAATCTCAAATGTTCTTGAATGTTCTACTTTTAAGGGGTCATCCTACTCCATAATGGCCAAATAGTATTTTGAACTCCCATTCCAAGAAATACAGAAATTCTGGTCTTTTATCAATTGTGCATTCCCACCAAGTTTCTGGCTCTTTCTGAGGAATGGATCCATTAACTCATTTGAGGGGTCACTTTACACTTCTAAAAGTGTCCTAGCTTTAGGCCATTGTCCCTCTGGAGCATAGTGTTCTAATACCTCCACGCTTCTAGTCTTCATACAATAACTTGTCACCTTCAAAACAGAATATATTTCCAAACAGCATTTCCAAATTCCTGACAGACAATAATCATCAAGATTCTGGAATGAGAAACCAGAATTCCTGGAAATTCTCAGGCAGTCCTGAAATCATAATTTTCTCTCTATATTCATAGTATGTTTTTTGTGATAATGAATGATAATAAACTATAAGCCATTTTTATACTATATTTTCAGAGATTTTATGTAACAAACTGATATAATAATAAAAGTATGGCTTTACAGGATTGCATCTTTCAATAACATGTAAAAATGAGCTCTATCTGATAGGAACATTTTATGTTAGAAAACATTAAAGAAAAGAGCATTCACATAAAACAAATGGCAAATGATTTAATTCACAGAAAGATAATGCCACACATATTTAATAGTTAGAAATTATCTTCCTTGAAATGAAATCTTAAAACCCACAGAGCATTGGGGTGTGCCTGAGTAGCCCAGTCAGCTAAACACCTGACTCTTGTTTGGTTCAGGTCATGGTCTCACAGTCATGGGATTGAGCCCTGCATTGAGCTCTATTCCAACAGTGCTGACAGTGCTTGGGATTCTCTCTCTCTGCCTCTCTCTGCTCCTTCTTGGCTCTCTCTCTCTCTCTCTCTCTCTCTCTCTCCCCTTAAAAATAAATAAACATTAAAAAGACAATTAAAAAATAAATAAAACCCACAAAGCATTAATTGCCCTATTGCATGATCTTTTTATTATGGATCTTGTCTTTTTTTTCAGTGCAGAAAAATTTCATTTTTCAATAATGTTAATCAAATTGTTACAAATTTGTCCACAGCTTCTTTAAGATTAGTATACCTACTGCTCCATCAATCTCATTTGCTTTTTAACAGTGAAAACATTTTGTTTGCTAACCCTGATTTGGATTTTCTCATTGAAATCAATATTGTTTTTGTTAAGAAGATATTTTAAATCAGTTTCTGAATTACTGTTGAAATACTCCACAAAAACATCTTCTATTTGCATATCTTCTGTTCAGCTATTTGCAAAGAACTACAGCACACATCCAGTCCCCAGGGAATGGCAGGAAACATTATTGGGTAGCACTGAAATAACATACCATTCAAATACCCTAGCAAGGTTGATAGTAAGACACAGTAAGCTATGTCAAAATTACTAACTTAAGGATATATTTTGGTTCCCAAACTTATTTCTTAGGAAATCACTCCTGGAATTTGCATAAAGCACACTAGGTAAACAATCTTACTAATATTTATCTATTTGCAAAAAAACCCAAAACAAAAACGTGTTAACAGCAATCAGGGTCAAGAGTACGCTTAGAACATAACAACAATTACAAGTAAGATAGGTTAGATCAGGATTATTTCTCTCCAATGTGCTCCTGTCCTGGATCCAGGATTATCAACCTTAACCTTTCACTTCCATGCCTGCATTTCCTTCTCTTGCTTTCAACTGGACATCAGCAATTTCTTCTACCAGTAATGTTTTATGTTGATTGTTAAGCTCTAAATCTTGAAAAAATATAATGTTTTTCCTCTGTTTTCTTCACTTTCTGAACTATTTTTTTCTCAGGATTCAAGAGTAGGAAAAAACATATGCATTTCCTGGTATATGCTGGGAAAGTGTATGTGCATGTTTAAAGTAAGCCCAAGCTACTCCCTTATTTCCTACAGAGCTATAATATGGTGGTGGTAGAGGTAGTGGTACTATGCTCATATTTCATTATAAAATATAAAATATATAAAAGTTAGGCTGTGTAAAGAACCTCTGTGCATACATCACTCAGGCTACCAATCTATGGTAACTACTATGTATAGGAAGTACAATAAAACTACCAACAATGGCCAACGTTATTTAACATGTATATCTGTATCTACCCATTTCTATCACCCTCAACTTTTGGATTATTTTGAAGTAAATCCTACCCATTATAACATTTTATTTATAATATGCTCCAGTGTAAAAGTGTAAAAGATGAAGACTTAAAAATATAACTAAAAAAGACAGAGTGGAACTGGCATAAAGATAGACATATAGATAAGTGGACCAGAATTGACAGTTTAGGGGAAAATCTGATATACATGTATTGTGAAATGATTTTGAATCTCTTTCATTGGAAAAAGGCTTTTCAACAAATGGTGCCAGATAACTGACTATCCACATGCCAAAAAAAAAATAAATAAATAAATAAATGAAGTTGGACCCTTACCTCAGACCACATACAAAAATTTATTCAAAATGGATCAAAGGTCTAAGTGTAAGAATTTAAACCCAAACTAGAAAACTCTTAGAGGAAAATTTTGTGACTTTAGATTAGGCAATGATTTCTTAATTATGACATCTAAGGCACATGCAACCAAAGAAAAATTAGACAAATAGGACTTAATCACAATAAACTTTTGTTTTTCAAAGGACCCACATAAGAAAGTGAAAAGTCAACCCGAAGAATGGGGGGGAAAATTTACAAATCATTTATCTGACAAGAATCTAGTATCCAGAATACATAAGGAACTTTTCCTATTCAACAATAAAGATAATGTAATTAAAAACAGACAAAGGAGGGGTGCCTGGGTGGTTCAATTGGTTGAGCATCTGACTCTTGAGTCCAGCTCAGGTTGTGATCCCAGGGTCACAGGGTCGAGCCCTGCATCAGGCTTTGTGCTGAGCATGGAGCCTGCTCAAGATTCTATCTTTCCCCTGCTTGCTCTCTCTCTCCCCCCAATAAAAAAGAAAAAAAAAATTGACAAGGGAACTGGCATTTATCCAGAAAAGATACACAAATGACAAGCCCATGAAAAGATGTTCAAAATAATCATTTATTAGGTAAGTACAAATCAAAGCCACAGTAAGATACCACTTCATACCCATTGGGATGGCTATAATAAAAAAGACGGGCAATAACAAGTGTTGGTGAGGATGTGGAGAAACTGAAACCCTCATACATTTCTACTGGGGATGTAAACTAGAGCAGCTGGCTTTGGAAAATATTTTGGCAGCTCTTCCAAAAATTAAAGTAGTGCTACCCTAAGATCCAACAATTCTACTCTTAGATTTGTAGCTGAAAACATATGTTCACCCAAAAACCTGTATATGACTATTCATAGCAACATTATTCATAAGAGCCAAAAGGTAGAAATACACAAATGTCCATCAACTAATGACTGGATAAACAAAATATGGCATAACTACACAACGGAATATTATTCATTCATAAAAATGAAAGAAGCATTAATAGATACTCTAATACAGACAAGGCTTCCAAACTTTACACTATGTGATGAATGTCACAATGAAAGGCCACATACTGTGTGGTTCCATTTTTATGGAATATCCAAAATAGGTAAATCCAGAGACAAACAAAAAGTAAAATCCATGGCCACCAGTAGCTGGAAGGAAGAACTGGAACTAGAGAGTTATTCGAAAGCAAGAGAAGGACACAATGAGCTCATAACCATTTCTGCGTGGCTGTGTATGCCTCCCAAAGTAGAAGAGACAGAAGGCACCCGCTTCCAATTTTCTTAGCACTTGTAGCACTATCTGGTCCGTGCCTTCCGGTGGTCTGAGCACCAGCTGTGTCATGCATCTCAGTGATCAAAATATAAGCTGTGCTTTCTTCGACTCCCTGCCTTCCAAACACCAGCTGTGCCCTCACCGGCTGTCTCCACCAGACTCGGCGTTTCTGGCAAGGCATCATCTCAGAGGTGCACGTCTGAGCTGTAAGGCACTTCCCTCAATGTTCTGAGCAATAGCAATGGATGCCACTCTCAGAGTTTCAAGTATTCTCCTACAAGGGCTTCTACTTCAGTTTTCTACTTCTTAGTATCATCACTTCTCCCATTTAGTTCCTCTAGACTGAAAGGTGCTGTCTTTCTACAATGTTGATCCCTTCCCATCAGCTTTACCTCTTTGCTTTTTCAGACTTTCAACACCTATGCAACTAATCCTCTCTATTAAATGCCCTCTGTAATACCTAGTGGGGTGTCTGACTTTTTGCTTGGTCTCTGACCCATATATCTGCAGTACCTGTTTCAATAAACGTTAGTAGTAAATCTGCTATGTTCAAAATGAATTGTAAATCTAATTTTCCTTTGTACTTTTCCCTTGGTTCTGTATTTTAGGGAATATTTTGGAAAATGGAACACTTCTAGTTTACTGTTATAAATGTACTGAAAAATTTAGAGGTCAGAGAAATCCTTTCTTTTCTTTTCTCCCTAAATTTTAACGGTTCCTGATGGCATTATTTCAACAGTATTGTCAGGCCAAAACTTAAAATGGAAAACTTTTGTTATTCAAAAACATTTTCCTAAGTATGGAGTTAATTTTGTATCTTAGGGGTAAGATAACTTAGAAAGTAGCTATTCCTTCGTTAGATCATGGTCTTAAAAGTTCTCTTGGTTAGTACCTACCAAGTACGCCAATTACACTTCTACTTATACATATGTATGAGGAATGTACTTTAAAAGTAAGAAAACAAGATATCTATATGTCTTAAATACTATTAAGGAAAACTGCTTTAAGTTTAACTAAGAACAGATGGAAGATTCATGTGGTATTTTTGGACATAATTCTGGCACAAAGCAGAAATAGAGAAACAGAAAACAGGGAAAAATTGGATGAAAATGTTAAAACAAAAAATCATGTGTACTTCGCAAATTCTAGTAGTCCTACAGAGCTAAATGCCTTGGTATTAAGAGATATTTTTATGTATTCCCTCTGTATCTTAACATATAGACAGATATATGTCCAATCATGGGCTCGACAGATGTATTAGCATTTTTTGATGACTTGTATAAAACATTAAGAAGTAATTAGGAAGGCTCATCTGCATATTAATGGGTCCGGAAAGTTCATACTGGATTTCCTTATATTTGCTAGGTACTCTCATTTGCTGGGGATGGGTCAGCTCTTACAGGAGGCACAAATCAGCTTAATGTGTAAAATAATCACAGAGTGTCATGAATTCATGCAAAAAAAACACTGGCCTTACTTATTTCTAGACTGTTCTAAGTACAGTCATTCTGTGCCATTTATTCTTCATAAATTGACACTTTAATAAATAGTGCTTAATCCCCAGTTAGTTGACTTTTTAAAAAAATTTGAGCCCCAGAGTCCAAAATGATGCATTAATGCCCACATCTGTTCTTTGACAGTGAATGTAATAAAGGCTTGTGGCTTAAACCAACTAAGTTGTTTTTTTTTTTTCCTATCTTGAAATGAAAAACATTATTTTCCCTGGGAAAATGTAGCTATTAATAGAATAACAGTAGACTCTTCATTACACATAATTTGTCCTTGCTCACAGCATAAAACATGACTTCAGATGATTCATAATATTCATAATATCACCATGAAACAGAAGGTACAGGACATGGGAGGACCTCTTGAAAATGATCAGTGTTTTAAAACCCATGAGAGTGAAATGGAGCAACTCTCTGTTACCACTATTGCTGTAAAGTCAGGACAGTATTTTAAAATTGATTTTTAACATTTGGTTCTTTGAATTCCTGCTTAAAACCTGAACAAGGCAAAGTTTCAAAACAGGTGGAATAGATGCGGTCAAAAATCCCCATGCAAATCTCTGATTTCTGTTGAGAATGTTAAAGTCAAAATCGTATACTGATATTAAAGTCATGTAGAAGTTCACGTTAATTAGCATATTCTTTTCTTTTAAATTTTTTAATGTTTTTTTATTTATTTCTGAGAGAGAGAAAGAGAGAGAGAGAGAGAATGAGGGAGAGCGCATGAGCAGGGGAGGGTCAGAGAGAGAGAGGGAGACACAGAATCCGAAACGGGCTCCAGGCTCTGAGCTGGCTGTCAGCACAGAGCCCGACGCGGGGCTCGAACCCACGAACCGTGAGATCATGACCTGAGCTGAAGTCGGACGCCCAACAGACTGAGCCACCCAGGCGCCCCAGCATAGTCTTTTTTTGAGAGTGAGCAGGGGAAGGGCAGACAGAGAGGGAGAGAGAGTCTTAAGCAGGCTCCATGTTCGGCATGGAACCTGACAGGGGGCTCCATCTCAGGACCATGAGGTCATGACCTGAGCTAAAGTAAAGAGTTGGATGCCTAACCACCTGAGCCACCCAGGTTGGCTATCATATTCTTATAATGAAAGGCGGAAAGTTCACTAGTATATTAACTATAATTCAGTTAAAATATATATTTTCTTGAGGTTTCCTGCAATTGCTTTGCTTTTCAACTCTGCACCAACTGTAGAGAAGGGTTATACTTTGAGAAAACCGGTGGTGCCTAGCAATTGTTTACAGCACTGAGGGTGAATGAACCATGGGACATAAGTGGCAGTGAGCTGTGGTGATTATCTGGCTGATGTATCATTGTAGTCTGCACACAGTACTTCAGAAGAGAAAAAAACCTTTAGGATTTAGTATATTGAGTTTGTCTCTCTATTGATCAAATTAATTGGATGATTTCCAAATCTCCACTTTACTGAGTATTTTATTGACATAACCTTTGACCAAGAAGCATATAGATTTCAAAATGTCTTTTCTTATAGACAGAAAATCAATTTGGTTATTTTAATAAATATAATTGTTTGAGCAAAATAGTTGGCTGAGCAATTAAAGGATATCTACTGTCATTGCCTGGTAGTTGTGGGGAAGGGAAGTGGCATTGATTGTGGAGAACAAAAGAGGAAACAAATTTTCAACACTGAGAAATGAAAAAAGCTCTGAAGCTATGAAAAAACACTAGGAGGAAAGTTATGAACAAATGGTATTAATGCAAAAGAACCAATATGAGAATTTTGGTGTTATGTGGGAGTGTGGCATTATAAAAACAAGAGTAGACTTTGGGCATTTCAATTTTTATGCACTTAAATAGCATATGAGACAAACATGAATTTTATAATCTTTTTTCTCTTTTTTAAAGTTTATTTATTTATTTTGAGAGCAGGGGCGAGGTAGAGAGAGAGAGAGAGAGGGAGAGAGAGAGAAAGAAGGAGAGAAAGAGAGAGAGGGAGAGAACCCCATGGAGGCTCCATGCTATTAGTGCAGAGTCTGACATGGAGCTCACACGTATGAACCAGGAGATCATGACCTGAGCTGAAATCAAGAGTCAGACACTTGATCAATGGCCCTATCTAGGCACCCTGCATTTTATAATCTTAGTTATAAGTGTTTTCTTGAAAGTACAATGGAAAAAATTGTCACTTAAAGATTGTTTCAAGTTGGTGCCAACTTCTTGAAGATGGGATGTCAGCCCTCAAGAGCCAGATTTCCAGGGCTACATCTCAGCTTTATCTTTTATTAGTCATTTAGCCTCTTGTGCCTCAGTTTCCTCTTTTGTGAAATTTGGAAAATAATCTTACTTCTCTTAATCGTACTTCTCTATGAAGTTGTTGTGAAGATGTAACAATTTGATACAGAGGAGTATATGAATACACTAACACAAACACTTGAGAGAAGCAAATGCTCAAGAAATTTTTGTGATTTTTACATTTTCATCTTGAAATAACAAATATATACTCCGTTTATTTCCTAATGAAATATTACAATATCCTAAAAACAACATTCTAGGAAATTATTTTATTTTATTTTAGGTTTATTTATTTATTTTGAGAGAGACAGAGATAGTGCAAGTGGGGGAGGGGCAGAGAGAGAGAGGGAGACAGAGAATTCCAAGCAGGCTGTGCACTGTTAGCTTGGAGCCCAAGGTGGGGCTCAAACTCATGAAGCCATGAAATTATGACCTGAGCCGAAACCAAGAGTAGGACACTTAACTGACTGAGTCACCCAGGTGCCCCTTTAGGAAATAATTTTAAATTAAAAACGTCCATGTCATGGTTTTGATCTGTAGTGTTCATTTATTTTTATTGATTAGAAGACTATAATAATGGCTGCCCCCATTAATGATGTGCTTACATGTGAAAAACATGTAGGCACATCTCCACAGAAAAGCAGAAAAGTAAATGAAAGAAAAAAATTTTTAAACCACTAAAATTTAATTTGCATGATCATAGCCCTTGAAATGACAGTGCACAGAGATGACAAATAAACCATGATCTTGCCCAAAAGTCCAACTTTAATTCACATCTTTAAAGGAAATCTGAAAAGAGTTAATGAATTTTCAGATTACTTCTACTCTTCTGTCGAATGTGATTCAACAATGATATTCAATTGTAATAAAAAAGAATACTGTAAGAGTACCATTTTGGGCAAATCTGGAAATACTTGCTTCTGAGTGTAATCTGAGTATTCCTAAAATCCATGATTTAAACATTCATATAAATGTGAACATTTATTTGAAAGCTTGGTTGATTAAAAGCAATAACACTAGAACTACGCTGATGTTTTAAAATTCCATGTCTCCTCAAAAATATTAAGCATACTTGTTCCAATGATATTTGTTCTGGGCACTGCTAGTTCATATCATCATGTAATTCTTTGAAAATGACCATATGGGGATACAATATCAACTGCTGGCTATTTAGTATGGTTATTTTGCATAATTAAGTTTTCCTGACTTTAGCATACCTACACTCTAAAACAGATGACCAAACTGTATCAAATTGTGTCTCCAAACAGGGACAGAAGCATTGGTATGTGTACATTTCTATTAGAGCAGAAGTGAATCCAAAATACAATCTCTTGAGTTCAATTATAAAACCCATATGCTTGAGTGAATGCATGGTAAAAATATGCAACTTCATTACACATTAGAGGCACTACAAATTTCAGCTTTGATTCAAAAAACACTCAGATTGCTAATGTGGTGTATACTGCTAAAAGGCTAATATCACTGCTGTGTGCAGAAATGGGCGAGTGGAAACATCTGTATTTTCTCTGCTTTAAGAACATGGCCTTTTAATCCCAGGGCTTATCTGTGTGGAGGATAAAAACTGTAATAACAAGGAATGTTTACATTATGGTATCTAGTTAAGAGTAATAGCAAAGAAAGAGGACATGGGGCCATTGAAATTAAACAAGTTCTACTTTGCCACTAATGCCAATGTAAACTTACTCTTAAAGTCATGGAGACGTATTCTTGCTCCCCTTTTTGGATAAATTAAAGATAGATGGGGAAACTGGGTGGCTCAGTCAGTTAAGCATCTGACTCTGGGTTTTGGTTCAGGTCATCATCTCATGGTTCATGAGATCAAGCTCTGCCTTGGGGTCTGCACTGACAGAGTGGAGCCTGCTTGGGTTTCTCTCTCTCCCTGTCTCTTTGCCCCTCCTCTGTTCTCTCTCTTAAAATAAATAATAAACATTAAAAAAATTAAAATAGAGGCGAACATCTCTGTATGAGTTTTTAGAAAATAAAATGTGTACTAAACGATACTAAGGATACCTTTGAGTACCTGTAAAAGAAAACTGAAGCAAAGTCCACAAAATCTTTGGGTTTATAAAACTGAAGCTTGGTGATATACCAAGATATGTCCAGGTGAATATGTATTTCAATGCATGCAAATGGAAACTATGGGCTTAATTAATTCTCAGTAATTTGTTTTTACTTAAAAGGTTTGTGCTGAGTGATTCTGGTACTTAAAAACCATCTCAAAGGACCAAAATTTTAACTCTACAGTATTTCTAGAGGAAGTTACTATTACTGAGGGATCAACTGAATGGTGAAACTTGAGAGGTCTAAGTTGTAGCTTGATTATGTGACTCTGAAATCTGAAAAAGTCAAAATTCTCATTTGCCTATGTGGTAAGCACACATATTACCTCATAGACATGTTGAGACTCAGTAATATATGCAAATTATTTTACATTCATGAAACTTTTATTTTTATAGTGGGCATTATTTTATATTTTCTCTTTATTCTGTTTTTAATATATATGTTTTTAATTTCAGACAGAGAGACTGAAAGGAAAGGCAGAGGGAGAGAGAGAATCCCAAGCAGGATCCATGATCAGTGTAGAGTCCTGATGCAGGGCTTGATCCCATGACCCTGGGATCATGACCTGAGCCGAAATCAAGAGTCAGATGCTCAACCAACTAAGCCACTCGAGTGCCTCTCTTTACCTAGTCTTTAAGACTGACTGTGGGAGGCAGACTTTAAGATGGCTCCATGATTCCTCCTGATATTTATACCTTTGGGTAATCCCCTCATCTTCATTATGGGTAGGACATGTGACTTGCTTCTAACCAGCGGAGTGCTGCAAAGGGGATCGAATGACTCATTGTTATGTATAAGATTACAGCTGAGTATGCACCTGTCTTACTATCTCTCTGTTGCTGGCTTTGAAGAAGCTGGCTGCCATGAATTCTATAGGTGCAAGGACATGAATTCTGCCTGCAACTTTAGGGTTCCCAGAAGTGGATCCTTCCCAAGTTGAGTTCTGATAAGACCTCATCGTGGGTGACACTATGTTGTGAGACCCTAAACAAAGAGCCCAGCTAGGCTGAGCCCAGATTCTCAATTTATGGAAACTGTGAGATAATAAATGTGAGTTGTTTTATGCTGCAAAAGTTGTGCTCATTGGTACACAACAATAGAAAAAAATCTATAGAAATTTTATACATTAATATATCGGCATATAATACGTTTATGTATTTAGTTATTACGAATTTAGTGGAATACATTTAGGTAGTTTCTAAACTGCCTTCCTGTTAAGTTTTGCTGGCCAGGCCAGTGTAGGAATGGCCTCCAGGAACGTTCCAGATGCCTACTATGTTAACTCACTCACATAGTAGGACTGAAATGGAAGAATCAGAGGGCTTGTCATCATTCCTGGCACCGGAAGCAGAGGAGAAATAAGGTTTGAAGTATATGGGGTCAAAGTTAATCTGTGGAAAGTTCATCAAAATCTTCTATCTCCCATTTGCAATAAATCTGACAAAAAATTCTCAAATTTGACAATTCTAACAATCATTGATGAGTTGTAAACCTGAAAGCAAATTCTCTAAATTAAAAATCATAACAGAGATGGCCACCTGGATGGTTCTGACTAAGCGTATGACTCTTTATCTCATCTCAGGTCATGATATTACAAGTGGTGAGATAGAGCCCCATGTTGGGCTCTGAGCTCTGCTTGGGATTCTGTCTCTCTCTCTCTGCCTCTCCCCTGTTCATGTGCACGCACTCTCTCTCAAAATAAATTAAAAAAAAAGCATTTAAAAAATCTTAAAAAATAAAATAAAAAATAAAAATAATAAAAGATTTCTTGATCATCAACTCTAAAACAGAAGCTAAATTATCTATTATGACTATAGAAAGTAATATATCAAGATTGTTACTATATAAAGAGGTAATAAAACATTATGCAGCCAAACCTACAAGAAAAATAAAATAATACATTTGTGTTCCATTTTTGGGGTTGGTGGCATTTTTTAATTTTTAACCGTTTCTTGTGATTTATTTTCATTCTAAATATTCACTTTCATGTCTAATATTATAATTGTGTTGTCTTGTTCTTTTTCTTAAATAGAGTGTCCAAAATCACATAAACATCAAGTCTCACAAAACCTAAATTTGCTTCTGCATGCAAACCAAGAAAGGAACAGTATTTTTAAAATGCCGCTAGCAGTTATGACAAGATGAATGTAGATTAGGGTCCATTAGAATTTGTAAGGGGGAATCATTGCTGATTCCCTTAGAATGATACTAGGGGAGTGGTGTGGCCAGGAAACAGATGAAGGGATTAGAGAATGAATAGAAGTGCTTTAGCAAGGGGCCAGTGGTTACTATGTCCTGTGAAATGCGGAAGTGACGTTTAGCACATGGATTAGGTGGCAGACGGAGGGGAATGTGAGGACACAGGAGTTTTCTTTCCGATAGAAGCAACATTGTGTGTGCTGGTGGGGATGCTCCAACAGGAAAAGAGAGATTTGCAATACAAGCCATACAAGAGAACCTGCCTGTGATGGTCGTCCTCTAAAATACTCCCAGTGGCCCTACCTCCTGGTATTCACACCCTTGTGTAGACCCATCCCATTTATATTGCACTTGGTCTGTGTGACCAAGAGAAAAATAAAACAGAAGTAATGGGGTGGTCCCTTCCAAACTTATTTTATAATAGACTGCAGCTTCTACTTGGTCTGTCTCTCTTTGTCTCTTTTATCACTTACTCTGGGAGGAACAAACTGCCATATTGTAAGCAACTATATGGAGAGGCCCTACTGGTGGGAAACTGAAGCCTCTAACTAATAACCAGTGAAAAACTAACCAGTGTCCATGTGATAAGTTTGGAAGTGGATCCTG
This sequence comes from Crocuta crocuta, assembly GCF_008692635.1. Lineage (NCBI taxonomy): Eukaryota > Metazoa > Chordata > Mammalia > Carnivora > Hyaenidae > Crocuta > Crocuta crocuta. The sequence goes on from NW_027528209.1 coordinate 3,607,564, forward strand.
CAGCCCTAATTAGGCAGTGCGATGACTGTGCTCCCAGAGAGCTTGACAACAAAATTGTGAGAGACCTTGACCCAGATTTACCCAGCTAAGCTGCTCTTGAATTCTTGACCCTCAGAAACTACGAGCTAATAAGTGTTTGTTGTTTTTAGCTGCTTTCTTTCAGGAGAATTTGTGATGCAACAATAGATAACTAATAATAGATAATAGATAACAATAGATAACAATAGATAAAAGATGTGCAACACCATCGGTCCTTGGCTATTAAAAGAAACAAGGTTATGTCTATCTTTTTAACAAGAGAAAAGATAAAGCATATGGGTACAGATATGCATTGAATTTGTAGAAAGGTTTGGTGGACCACTAAGCACTTTTAATTTATTGGTTTTCTTTTCTCAAGTATTAGGCACGACTATACATTTTAGGTAACGCAAAGGGACGTGGAAGGGATGAGAGGCTTATGAACCACTGAAAAAACTATGAAATATCACCTTGGACAGTAAGAAAGAAAACTTAGTAGAAAAATGAGACAGAAGCAGGTTAGTGTTGAATTCTTTCTGAGGTTTGTGTGTTGTATTAAAAGTGACTGCAGTCAAATTGTGTAGTTCTTCCTCTAGCAATATTTAGTTGCTGGGGTTCAGCCACAGAGAGAACAGATGTCTGAGTTTAACCAGAGTTAGTATCTGCTAAGTGAGTTCAATGGAGGAAGAGAGGCCAGAGATTTGAGGGTATCTGCAAAGGAAGTATTTCAGTGAAGGCATCTGGAAGACCGTCCATGGAAGAGGAGGGAAGACAAGAGGTTATCAGCAGTGAGAGACTGATGATGTAGTTAATAAATGGGAGCTCTTGCCTAAGAATGGTTGCACAAGATAGTACCTGAGTAAAAGAGGTACAGGAGGTAAGCTAATAAAGAGACAGTTCATGTGAAGATGACATTTAGGATATCGTAATGAAGTGTGTACCCAAGGTAAGGCGGGTGGGGAAGTGTATTGAAGTGGGCTGGGAAAGGTTGACTAGGGGAGTTAAGTAAATAAGTACAAGAGAAGAAATACGTGCAAATTCTTGAACTGAGAGTACTTGAAGAACATGTGGGATGATGGACATTACTCGACCCCAAGAGTGAGGGAGCCAAGGATATTTTAGTATTTCTAAGGAAATAGAGCTCAAGGTCTCAGTGGAGGCCAAATCATGTATAAGATGATTCTTGCTGTCTTGGCTCTGGAAACCAAACCTTATTTTAATGACCTTTTACTGAGGAGACTCACAAGCAAATTAAGCAGCAGTCATTGGAGGCTGGGCCACACACTGCTTTCCTGGCTCTGCTTTTGGTGGCAGCGAAGAATGATGTCAGGAAGGGAAAGACTCTGAATGATATAGTCAAGGGTTATCTCAAGCCTGTGTACTTGAGAGCTCCAGGGGCTGCTGACCAAAGCTCTTTCTTTGATTTTGAGTAAGTCAGTGTTGTTCCTTATCAGCAGCAGCCCTGAGCCCAGACTAAATTTGGGGTTGGACCAATCTAGCAAACAGCTACATTGCTCTCCTGGATTCTATGATTTCCAAAAAATTTTGGGCTCCCCTAAAGTTCAGGGGGAATGGGAATGGTGGTCAAGGCCATAAAATAGTGCTTGGTTAAGGTCATAGTTGGCACTTAAAATTAGGCTGGATGATTAAATTAAGTCTGCACTGCTAGAGCAATGATTCTCATTCTTCTGGGGGACTTATCAGTGTTAGGGAGAAAAATGTGTATAATTTGAAATAACACACTAAATCTCATGCTATAATTTTATTTATTTTTTCAAACATTTAAATTCTAGTTAGCTAGCGTATAGTGTTAACACTGGTTTCAGGAGTAGAATTTTGTGATTGATCACTTACATATAACACCCAGTACTCGATACATAATTGTCCTCCTTAATACCCATCACCCATCCAGTCCATCCTCCACCTCCCCACCCCCCACTAGGAACACTCAGTTTTTTCTCTATAGTCAAGAGTTTCTTATGATTTGCTTTCCTCTCTCCCCACTCCCACTTCCTTATTTAGAAAATAAAGTACTTTTATTATAAAACATTTAAGTCACACAGAAAGTATGAACATAACCTAACAAGTTACCATGTATACATTACCCTCTTGAGATTTAGGAGCAACAGACCAAATTGAAACTTTCTGTCCCACAGACTCAACTTGTAAGTTTGGAATTATACATCCGTAAACAAAATACTCTGTTGTTTCACATATTTTTAAAGCAGTTAGATGGTTTCATATTGTATGTAGCCTTCTGCAACTTGTTCTTTTTGCCCTTATTATTAGGCTTTCACATTTATGTGGTTACAGGTAGATCTGGTTCATTTGTTTTGATTGATGCATAATATTCCACTCCTTACCCATATCACTGTTCATGTATCTGTTTTTCTGCTGATGAACATTTATTTTTATTTGAAATTTCCTAACAATGTGATTTTTTAAAAAACTCCAAAAAATAAAGGTCAGCAAACCTCTGTGGCTGTGGGATAACTCAGTAAGCCATCTCTGTGTTCTTATAGGATGGGTGAAGATATCCTGCCCACCACCACTCCCCCCTCGGGGAGATGTATGGAATCTCCTGATGTGGGACACCAAGTGTTTTTGCTCATCTAAAAGTGGCTAGGTTTTAAAATGTGATGTGATAAAGAGCTGGGTAGCAAAAGAAAACTAAATGGTATTGTATTTTTCTACCAGTACAATGTGAAAAAAAGGCAAAATTAGTACATTAAAAAATAAATAAAAGAGTGATTCAGAATGAAAAATGAGAGAGTGAGAATTTAAAACCTGCATTAAATTAAGTATACTAATATCCTCTGTTACTTTAGAATTTGCCTGCTTGGATCATACTCTTTTAGTTTAGCCTTTAAGTCCTCAGGGGCTCTAAATACAGTCTGCTCAGAGCAAATGGCTTGTTGATAGGAAATCAGAAACAGAAAATTACGAAGTGGGTAGAAATCTTAGGCATCATTTCATTTCATACATGAGAAAATGGAAGCACAAAAAAGGTACACACAATGAACAGGTTTTAATGAAATGATTGAAGAAGGAGACAAGTGGGACCTCCACTTACTGCTCTGTGTTCACTGGAGTATTAACTTGATGACCGATACAGATAAAACCTGTCTCATTTGTGCTCAACTGCAACATGGTAGTTAGGAGAAGAGGCTTGGGATCAGAGGTTTGGGCATGACCTCAGCTCACCACGTTATATGGTGTCAAGTGATTTGATTTCTCTAAGCTGTGTTCTTACTTATAAGATAAAGAATGTTTTAATTCTTTACATCTTGTTTTTTAAGTGTGATGAGATAGTATTTTACTCTCTGGCTCATATCAAGCAATTTATAAATGGTAGCTACTATGTTTCTATTTTAACACCTCACTGTTTGAGATAGACTTTAGTTACTTAGAGTTCGGACTTGAACTGCCAATGGAACAGTGGAGGAGGCTTTGATAGGGCCAAACAGATCAGCAACAGTTGGGCTAGGTCTCTAGAACAGCAAAACATAGACATCTCTGACTATGTTTTTATAAAACTTAATAATTTTTTAATAATGCAATGCTTTAAAAGTTTTTTTTTTTTTTTTTTAATTTTGCTCAGTTATGTGTTTCTCTGCCAAGGAAACTATATTTTGGAGTCTTCACATGAAATGGGAGTAGCTTATCTGTCTACTTTTCTAGATTATTTCTTTATGGTTTGATTGAAAACACCTAACTTGCCTGTTTTCCTTCTGTTAAAACCTTTTATTCGCAAATTCTAAAATATGCTCACCCCAAATCCTTCCATTATTTTTGAAGCAAAAACAGTGACATTTAAAAAGTCCTATCTCATTTACGGATTGTTCCCTCCTCCACCACATGCCTTAACTTCAAATAATTTAGGGGCACTTGGGTGGCTCAGTCGGTTAAGTGTCCGACTTCGGCTCAGGTCATGATCTCACGGTTCATGGATTCGTGCCTCGCGTCGGGCTCTGTGCTGACAGCTAGGAGCCTGGGGCCTGCTTCCAATTCTGTGTCTCCCTCTCTCTCTGACCCTCCCCTGCTCATGCTGTCTCTATCTCAGAAATAAGTAAAACATTAAAACAAATTCAAATACTTTATTTTCCCATTACTTTTCTCTGAATTTTATGTTTGTTGCCAGCTCCTACTTCATTTTCTCTCTCCGAACATCCTACTCAGGGGAGGAAAGAAGCCAAAACCCCAAAATGAAAAATAAGAAGAAATCTATAGCAATATAGAAAAAAATTAATTTCTATCAGTGATCAATAATATTGGAAAACCTGTAAAATCTTTAATGCTGATAGATGAGATTTTTTTTTAACTTAACCCAACAAAGCCAAAAATGCTTACACAATATAGATATAATATAGAACTGGTGAAATGATAGGTTTTCCCAGAAGGGCTGAGTCAGAGGCACAACTTGGGTGAAGTGAATACGGAGTGAGGCACTTGTCTTGAATGGAAAATGTGAAGAGGTGCCAAAAAAACCTCGATAATTAAAATAGATAATGCCTTAAAAATAAAAATGTGTGCAAAAATTCCATGACTTAGCATATAGCATTATTACTAATTTTCCCTCTTGCCATTTTGGCTCAGCATGGTGCTGTTAGTAATTCTGTCTTTATTTAAAGTTCTGATATTTTACCCATTCTAGGTTTTCATATTACTTTTAATTCTTTTCTCTATTGCACTAAAATGCTATTTATTTTGATGACTGCTTAAATTCTGTGCCTGAGGCAAGAGCCACATTCAACTTGCATGTTTATCCTTAATCTCTCATCTGTACCTGGAGTAACCTTCACATCAGAGGCAGCAGGAGTGGGCTCTGAGACAGTCTTTGGATATTATCTAATGTGTAGTGACTTGCTCAGCCAGACGCTATACTGAACAGGCTGGCTCTGGTGTTCATCCTCAGAATAAAGTACAGAGATAAGTTCTTCAAATAACACGGCAACTTTTCCATGGGGAACTTAGAGTGAACTTTGAGGGCAGAGAGAAACAGAGCAAGAGTCTAAATGACCTTCACAATATATAAGAATCATCTGTATGCAGAGGATAAGCTCCCACGTACCTTAAAATAAAACCAACTGAACAAAATGTTTACTGCTCCCACACATCAGGCCCCTCCTAGTTACTTGACAGTGACTATCCATTATAGCCAAATGACCTGCAAACAGAATCCGCATTCCTGGCCTGAGAAGCAGTGACATTTACTTGAACCGTATATGCAGATCAATCACGAGGAACATGAGAAAAGCCAACAAGTGATAAAGATACACCTAAACTCTTCCTTGAGAAAGTAAAGTTGACACCAGAAATAGGAGAAAACTCAAAAATAGGTGTTCATATCCCCAGGGATTTGACAAGATGCCAACTTTATAGAATAAGAAAAAGCTGCTTTGCAAAAGGGGTAGTCAGACTTCGGAAAATTTAGTGCAAATCCCATATAATTTTAGTATAAAGCCAGAAGAGTAGAAGGGTAGGAAAATCATAACCTGACATAAATTCCATCAAAACAAGGATAGTTTTGTTTCTTATAGTATTTCTAGTACAGAGATGAGTTCAGTACATTTTGATATTGTCTGAGATTAATGGGCTAGATCTAGTGTGGTAAACTATGCCATCCTTTCCACTTATTCTCTATCTCTATCTTATTCTGTTGCTGTGTGACTTGTACCATCTTATAGAAAGAGCATACATCTCAATGCTCTTGATATCAAGAACAATGGGACAGACTTCAGCCAGTGAAAAGTGAACAGACACAAAATATACCATAGCCAATCAGAAGCTCTGAAAGTTTTGGGTATCTTAGTTCTTCTAAATTTTTTTCTCTTTGCCTAAAGAATGGTAGATCCTAAAAAGGGACTCCTCCTTCAGCCTAGATTCTGGAATGAAGAAGACATATGCCATAGAATCACAGGCACCCTACAACTCCCACAGGAGACATGAAACATAAGAGAGAAACCACTGAGGTTTGAAAGTTGCTATCAAAACAAAGCTGACTAAAACAGTTAACTAATTGACTTTGATGTTGTTAGGAAACCTTATCCAAAATCGTTTTACTACTAATCTGTGGTAATTTCTGGCCAACTATTAATAAAGTTAGAATTACCTCACTATTTGAAAAGAATCAGGATCAAATAAACTGTGACCAACAAAACAATGAACCAAAAAGGAAATGATAAACAAGGTAAATAGCAAGAAACAGAAAACAAAATGGAAGAAAAACATAAGAGAAGATGGTATAAATAAGTACAAATATTTTAGTGATAACAATTATAATAATATACATTTAAGTCTTACTAAAAAATAATATCAGATTGGGGAATTACTAATCAGAAATTAACAAAAATCTGATAACATAAGATTCTTTTGCGTGTGATTGTAACTATCAGTATTTCAAAATTAAATTTTAGTAAGCATGTAAATGTATTTATAGAACATTTGAGTATTTAAGAAAGTACTCAACAGGGGTGCCTGGGTGGCTCAGTCGGTTAAGTGTCCAACTTTGGCTCAGGTCATGATCTCACAGGCTCAGAACCTGGAGCCCGCTTCAGATTCTGTGTCTCCCTCTCTCTCTGACCCTCCCCTGCTTGCTCTGTCTCTGCCTCTCAAAATAAAATAAAGACATAAAAAAAAGAAAGTACTCAACAAAAGCTGGGAAGATGGCAGAATAGGAAGAACCCAAGTTCACTTTATCTTATAGCTACAACTAGGTAACACTTTTAACAGTATAAATAACCCCCAAACAATGTGAAGACTAGCAGAACACACTTTACAACTAAAGATAGAGAAGAGGTCACATCAAAGAGGGTAGGAAAGGTAGAGATGTATTGGGGAGCTAAACGGGTGTCTGGCCACCGTGGAGCTGGCCACTGGAGGCCAGAGGTGTGGGCTTGGAGAGAAGAGAGAAATAGACTATCACATCTGGGAGCCTGCACAGGGAAGACGAAAGCCTGTAACATTTACCTTTGAAAAACAGAAGGGCCCGATTCTTACAACCAGCAGGATGTAAAACTAGGAATTTTAAAAATCAGCAGGCTCTGTTCTAGGAAAGCCTGGAGAGCAGTAAGAAACTGAGTCCCTGCCTTTAGAGAGACAGCAGGACAAACAGCCCATGCAGATACAGCATAGAAGCAGCGTTTGGAAAAACACCTGGAGCATACAGGGTGGAGGGATATTTGCTAATCTCAGAGCAGGTACTGCAGGGACAGAGATCACTGGGGGACTCTGCCAGGAACAAAGGAGCTGGCAGGCAACATTTCCCTCCTCCACCTCCTAGCATGAACACCAGGCCACCTGTGGGAACCAGTGCATGGTGCCAGCACTTGCTACCTAACTGGCACCAAGCCCCACCCACCCAGCTATTCCTCAGATCTGCCTTTTCCCAGTCAGCTTACCTCAATCTAGAGCCCCCTCCTCCAGAGGACCAGCACAGGCCTTGCTAACACCATGACACACACTTTGAGGGGCCTCAGTCTCAGCAGCAGCAGTGGTGGTGAGGATGGGCCCTTTCCCCCCCCAAAACCAGTGCACACCTTGTTAAAAATGCATACCCCACCCCTGAGAACCTGGTCTCAGCAGCAGCACCAAGTCCTCTCTTGCTAGCATGCCAATTTTGCAAGCATTCCGGGCCCTACCCCTTCAAAATGCTCTTGGCTGGACCCCATTCAATCCACAGCCACAAGCCCAGCAGTGTGCCAGCAGTCAAAATGGGGGCCAGCACCACTCCGCAGTAAGTCCTGCAGAGGGGAGAGAGGAAGACAGCTAAACACTCCAGTCAAGCTGCAGCCCTAGCAGTCAGCTGGAGGCAGACAACTCGTCTAACTGCAGGCCCTACCCACCCATGAAAGCTCAGAGCACAAAAGAGGGTAAGAGCGCTGAAGTTTGGTGTTACCTCATTTCTTGCAAACACCTAGTCTGACTAAACTGAAGCCTAACGCAGCCCCAGACTGGTCCACTAACACCACAGGGATAAAACAGTGTCCACAATGGATGAGAATGCCACTGCAGATGATTGGACTGGAGGAAAAAGTGGCCAGTATATACCAACAGGGTGCATGTAACACACATAGGAGACATCCCTGAGGCACAGGTGAACAGGGGACACTATCCTGCAGGACACTACAGGACCTCTTCTTCGTAAGGCTGTTACTGTCAAGAGCAGGAAATGTAGCTGAATTTCCTAACACATAGAAACAGACACAGAGAGTTAGACAAAGGAGGAGACAGAGGAATAGGTTCCAAATGAAAGAAAAGTACAAAAATCACAGGAAGAAATCTAAATGAAACAGAGATCAGTCATAGAGATATATAGAGGATTTAAAGTAATAGTCATAAGATACTCACTGGACTCAAGAAAAGAGTGGAAAACATCATAAGACTTTAACAAAGAGAAAGAAAAGAACGAGTCAGAGATGAAGAACAGAATAAATGAAATTAAAAATACATTCAAGAGAATAAATCGTAGACTAGAAGAAGGGGAAGAACTACACTGCAACCTGGAAAACAAAGTAATGGACAATAAACCAACTGAGCCAGGTAGATAAGAAAAAATATGCTAAATGAGAATAGACTTAGGGAACTCAGTAACTCCATCAAGCATACTAACATTCACATTATAGAGAGAATGTTATACTAACATTCTCATTTCATAAGGAGAAGAGAGAGAGAAAAGGGGTAAGAATATTTATTTGAAGAAATAAGAGCTGAAAAGTCTCCTAATCTGAGGAAGAAAAAGAATATTCAGATTCAGGAGACACAGAGTGTCCCCAACAAAATCAACCCAAGCAGGTCCACACCAAGACATATAGTAATTAAAATTGCAAAAAATAGCAATTAAAGAGAAAATTTTAAAAGCAGCAAGAGAAAAGAAGACAGTTACATACAATGAAAAACCCATAGGGCTATCAGTGGATTTTTCTTAAGTTTATTTATTTATTTTGTGAGAGAGAGTGTGAGCGGGGGAGGGGAAGACAGAGAGGGAAAGAGAGATAATCCCAAGCAGGCTCCACACTGTCAGTGCAGAGCCTGACTCAGGGCTTGAACCCACAAACTGTGAGATCATAACCTGAGCCAAAATCAAGAGTCAGATGCTTACCTAAATGAGCCATCTAGGTGCCCCTCTAGTGGATTTTTCAGCAGAAAATTTACAGGCCAGATGGGAGTGGCGTGATATATTCAAAGTGCTGAAAGGAAAAAATCTGCAGCCAAGAATATTCTATCCAGCAAGGCTTTCATTCAGAATAGGAGAGATTAAGAGTTTCCCAGACAAACAAAATCTAAAGGAGTTCATGACCACTAAGCCAGCCCTACAAGAAATGTTAAAGGGAATTCTTTGAATGGGAAGGAAAGACCATAACTAATAGTAACAAAAGTAGGAAGCACAAAAGCAATAAAAATAATTATATCTATAAAAATGAGTCAGAAGACTCACAAAATAAAATTATGTAAATTATGACACCATATATAAAAGGTAGGGAGAAGGGGAGTAACGGATAGGTTCAAACTTAAGTGACCATCAATTTAATATGCAGAAGCAGTTATATACAAACCTAATGGTAACTACAAATAAAAAAACTGGTAATAGATACGGAAAAAGTAAAGAGAAAATAGTCCAAGTATATCATTAAAGTAACCCAACAAACTATGAGAGAACAGGAAAAGGCAGGATGGGAGAAGAATTACAAAAACCACAAATAAGTAACAAAATTGCAGTGAATGCATACCTATCAATAATAACTTTGCAAGTAAATGTAGTAAACCCTCCAACTAAAAGACATAGGGTAATGAAATGTATTAAGAAACAGGACTCAGGGCCACAGGGTGGCTCAGTCAGTTGAGTCTCAGATTCTTGATTTTGCCTCTCTCTCTTTCTCCCCTCCGGTTCTGCCCCCTTCCCTACTTGTGCCTTGTGCTTTCTTTCTCTCTCTCTAAAACAAGAACAATATAAGACTCACTTATGTGCTGCCTACAAGAGACTTATTTCAGACATAAAAACACATGCAAATTTAAAGTGAAGGGATGGAGAAGTGCTTAGCATGCAAATGGATGTAAAAAGAAAGCTGGTTTAGCAACACTTACATCAGATAAAATAGATTTTAAAACAAAGACTGTATCGAGAGACAAAAAAGGACACTACATAATAATAAAACGGGCAATCCAAAAGAAGATATAACAATTGTAAATATTTACTCACTCAAGATGGGAGCACCTAAATACATAAGAAAGTTACTAACAAACTAATCGCTACTAACACAGTAATAGCAGGAGACTTTAACACGCCACTTACATTGATGGACAGATTATCCAAATAGAAAATCAACAAAGAAACAGTGGCTTTGAATGATATACTGGACCAGATGGATTTAGCAGATATATACTAAACATTCCATCCTAATACAGAAGAATACACATTCTTTTCAAGTGCACGTGGAACAATCTCCAGAATAGATTACATATTAAGCCACAAAACGAATCTCAACAAATTAAAAAAGATAGAAGTCATACCATGCATATTTTCTGACCACAATGGTATGAAGCCAGAAGTCAATCACAAGAAAAACTATGTAAAGACCATAATTACATGGAGGTTCAATAATATGCTACTACACAATTAATGAATCCGCCAAGTAATCAAAGAAGAAATAAAAAAGTACATGGAAACAAATGAAAATGAAAACACAATGGGGTGCAGCAGAAGCTGTTGTAAGAGGGAAGTTTACAGCAATACAGGTCTGCTTATGAAGTGAGAAAAATATCAAACAACCTAAAGTAACACCTAAAAGAGTTAGAAAAAGAAGAACAAACAAAAGCCAAAAACAGTAGGAGGAAGGAAAATAAAGATAAGAGCTGAAATAAATGATACAGAAACAAAACAAAACAAAACAAACAAAAAATGAGAAAACCATAGCATCAGTAACAACAAAAAAAGAAAAGATAAAAAAATCAGGAGCTGGTTCTGTGAAAAGATCAACAAATTGATAAACCTCTAACCAGACTCATCAAAAAACAAAAACGAAAACAAAGGAGAGGACTCATACAAACAAAATCACAAATGAAAGAGAAGAAATAACAGTAGACACCACAAAAATACATTAAGAGAATATTATGAAAAATTATATGCCAACAAATTGGATAACCTAGAAGAAATGGATAAATTCCTAAAAACATACAACCTCCTGAAACTGAATTAAGAAGAAATGAAAAATTTGAACAAGCTGTTTACCAGCAATAAAAGTGAATCAGTAATAATAATAATAATGACAATAATAATAAAGCCCTCCCAGCAAACAAAAATTTAGGACCAGAGAGCTTTACAGGCAAATTCTACCAAACATTTAAAGAAGAGTTAATAGCTATTCTTTCCAAACTATTCCAAAAAATGGAAGAGAAAGGATAACTTCCAAATTGACTCTACAAGGCCAACATTAACCTAATACCACAAGTAGATAAAAACACTACAATAAAAAGAGAACTACAGGCCTAGATAGATGCAAAAACCCTCAACAAATTATTAGCAAACCAAATCCAGCAATACATTAAAAAATCACTCACCAAGATCAAGTAGGATTTATCCCTGGGATGCAACGTGGTTCGATGTTTGCAAATCAATCAGCATGATATATCATACCAATAAGAGAAAAGACAACAATCATTTCAATGGACACAGAAAAAGCATTTGACAAACTACAAAATCCATTTATGATAAAAATCCTCAACAATCTAGACTTAGAGGGAACATACCTCAACATAATTAAAGCTTTATATGAAAACCCACAACTAACATCAAACACAGTGGTAAAAAATTGAGAGCCTTTACCCTAAGGTCAGGAATATGACAAGGATGTCCACTCTTACCACTTTTATTCAACATAGGAATGGAAGTCTTAGCCATAGCAATAAGACAAGAAAAAGGAAGAAAATCCATCCCAGTTGGTAAGCAACAAGTAAAAAAAAAATATTTCCAGAAGACATGATACTATATATAGAAAACCCTAAAATCTCCACAAAAACAATACTAGAACTTATAAATGGATTCATTAAGGTCTCAGGATTCAAAATCAATGGATGGAACTCCATTGCATTTCAATATACTAATAATCAAGCAACAGAAAGAGAAATTAAGAAGACAATCCCATTTATAATTGCACCAAAAATAATAAAATACCTAGGAATAAATTTATTTAAGAGGTACAAGACCTGTACTCTGAAAACTATAAAACAAAGATGAAAGAAATTGAAGACTATACAAATGAAAAGATATTCCATGCTTATGGATTGGAAAAACAAATATTGTTAAAATGCCTACACTACCAAAAGCCATCTATCCATTTAATGCAATCCCTATCAAAATACCAACAACATTTTTCACAGAACTAGAGCAAAGAATCCTAAAATTTATATGGAACCACAAAAGACCCTGAATAGCAAAAGTAATCTTGAAAAAGAAAAGCAAAATGGAGGTGTCATAATCCCAGACTTCAGGTTATATTGCAAAGCTGTAGTAATCAAAACAGTATGATATTGGCACAAAAAACATACACACATATCAATGAAACAGGATAGAAAACTTAGAAATAACCCACCAATATATGGTTAATTAATGTTCAGCAAAGGAGGCAAGATTATGCAATGGGAAAAAGAAGTCTTTTCAACAAATGTTGTTGGGAAAACTAGACAGCTACATGCAAAAGAGTTACACTGAACCACTTTCTTACACCATACACAAAAATAAACTCAACATGGAATAAGTACATAAATATGAGACCTTAAACCATAAAAATCCTAGAAGAGAGCACAGGCAGTAATTTCTTTAACATCAGCCTTAACATATTCTTTCTAGATATATCTCCTAAGGCAAGGGAAAGAAAAGCAAAAATGAATTATTGGGACTACATCAAAATAAAAAGCTTCTGCAAAGCAAAGGAAGCAATCGACTAAACTAAAAGATAATCTACTGAATTAGAGAAGATATTTGCAAATTACATATCTGATAAGGGTGTAGTGTCCAAAATATACAAGCAATTTATACCACTCAACAACCCCCCCCAAAACAAATTATCCAATTTAAAAATGGGCAGAACACATGAACAGACATTTCTTCAAAGAAGAACTACAGGTGGCCAACAGATAAATGAAAAGACACTCAACATCAGTTACTATGAGGGAAATGCAATCAAAACCACAATGAGCTATCACCTCACACCAGTAAGAATGGCTAAAATAAAAAACTCAATAAATAACAAGTGTTGGTGAGGATGTGGAGAAAAAGGAACCTTTGTGCTTGCTTGCAGTGGATGCAAATCGGTGCAGCCACTGTAGAAGACAGTATGGGAGTTCCACAGTTTAAAAACAGACCTACTGTACTATCCAGTAATAGCACTGCTGAGTATTTACTCAAAGAATTCCAAAACAAGAATTCACAGGGATATATGCACCCCTATGTTTATTTCAACTTTATTTATAAAAGCTAAATTATGGAAGCAGCTCAACTGTCCATCAATAGATGGACAGATAAAGAAGTGGTAAACATATATACAATGGAATATTATTCAGCCACTTAAATGAATGAAATTTTGCCATTTGCAATAACATAAATGGATCTAGAGAGTATTACACTAAGCAAATTAAGCCAGTCAGAGAAAGGCAAATACCATACGATTTCACTCATATGTGGGATTTAAGAAACAAAATACATGAACAAAGGGAAAAAAAAGAGACAAATTGAAACACAGACACTTAACTCTATAGAACAAACTGATGGTTACCAGAGGGAAATGGGCAGGAGGATGGAGGAAATAGGTGAAAAGGTGATATGCTCATCACTCAACTTGATGAGCACTGAATAATGTAGAGGACTATTTAATCACTATATTCAACACCTGAAACGAATACAACAGCATATGTTAGCTATGTGGGAGATAAAATTTTAAAAATTAAAAATTAAAAAAATGGAGTATTCAATATTAGTCATTTCCGTTATTTCCATCTATCTTCTTAAGACAAGAAAAAATATACGTGCAAATACACACATGTATGCATACATATTCTGGAAAACCTCTGAAGATAAAAAAAAATTCCTTATTATTTTGTGTCACTGGCCTAAATACGTCTGACTGACCTGCACAATACCCTCAGATATAGTAAGAAGTAAAGAGAGAAGACATGTTCCATCCTGGTATGGGGAGAATTACCCACCTCAACTACCTCTTACCCTAGTAACACAAAAACAAAAACAAAAGACACACAAACAAAGCAAGGAAACAAAAAACACTCTCACACATAAGAAAAGGATTCACACACTGGTGGCCAAACAAAATATCTAAAACTGAAACAAGATATATAAATATAAATATAATATAATTTATAATATAATATAATTATACACATATAAATGTAAATATTTTTTTGTCAATAGTTTTCCAATCTGTACTCCTATTTAGAATGATCACATAAGGTCCCAGTATAATTACTAGCACCATCCCCTCTCATTTCCATAATTGCCCTGATTGGTTGATAGAAATTTATACTACTCATGTACCAGTCTCATTATGATTGACTACTGTATATAAAATAGATGAAAATATTACTACCAAGATTCAAGCAGAGAACTTACTCTTCTTCATAGTAGTGGGCTATGGAATCCTGAGAGATTCACAAAGGAAAATAGTAGGTAACAAGATGAGTCATTAACTGCAGTGTAATCTAGATCCATTACCACCGTTAAGTGTCTATTCTACTTTAGTTATCTGTAAAGTAGAGATAACACATAATTTTAATAACTTCATAATATTCTCTAAGAGTTTGTCAATACAAGCATGGAACCATTTTGAGTATTTATATAGGGCTTTAAGCATTTTAAGTACTTTCTTGTTGATAATCTAAACACTATCCATTTAGAGTATTTGATTGTCTTTTTTCCCTCTTTTTTAAAATTTTTATTTATTTATTTTAAGAGAGATACAGAACACACAGGGGAAGGGGCAGAGAGAGAGAGATGTAAAAGAGAATCCCAAGCAGGCTCCTCTGCCCTGCCAGCCCAGAGCCCGATGTGGGGCTCTATCTCACAAAGATCCTGTGAGATCATGATCTGAGCCCAAATAAAGAGTCAGACGCTCAAGTGACCAAGCCACCAGGTGCCCTTGTCTTTTTTTTCTCTTTAACTACTTGCTGTGTATAGATTCATGAAGGTCAGAATATCTTTTTTAATATTTTAAAAAATGTTTTATTTATTTTTGAGAGAGAGACAGCGGGAGCAGTGCAGAGTCAGAGAGAGAGGGAGACAGAGAATCTGAAGCAGGCTCCAGGCTCTGAGCTAGCCATCAACACAGAGCTCGATGCGGGGCTTGAACCCCTGAACCATGAGATCATGACCTGAGCCAAAGTCAGACGCCCAACCGACTGAGTCACCCAGGTGCCCCGCAGATCAGAATATCATCAGGCAATGATGTAATATACCATTTGAGTAGGATAATTCTTTATTTAAAACTAATTTTTGAGCTTAATTTTTATAGTAAGAGGGAATCCTGTGGTATTATTTTATTTCTTTAATTCCCTTAGCTACCCTTCTGAGGCAAACTTGAGTAAAAAAGCCCACCTTACTCCCTTGAAATCCATTTCAACCAACATAGAAATAGCCCTAAATTCCTCAAAATTTAGTTGCAAACACAAAAATACTTTCAGAGAAATATCCCTAATTTTCTTGGAAATAAATGGTTTATGTTACTCAATGACTTCTTTTAATGATGTAATATACCTTCTTTATGGAAAGGACAAGCCCAGAACATTCACATTTGAGGTAAGAGTTGATTTCACTTGGTTGTTTGGCACGGCCATCTCTTTTCCTCTTTGGAGAGAATAATTCCTTTTGCTTTGTCTGATCCCAGATAATACTAGAAGAAGGTTAACAGGGAATAAATATGCGGAGATGAGGCACCTCTACCTTGTTTTTGGTCCTGCATAAACCACTGGTTTTAGTAGTTCCAAAACACTATTTGTGTTTTTCACAAAATCATTTTTTCAACATGATTTTGAAGACTCTGATACAATAGTGCACTTTAAAAAACTGTAGCAATTGCTGTCCTGGTGTGCAACCACAGGCGAGCTACTGGCATTGATAAAACTCTCCAGAAACCCTGAATTAACCTTCTTGATTGTTGAGGAATACAGAAAAAGAGAAAAATCTTTCCATGTGTCCAGTTCAAAGGAGCACAGAGCCAGATGGAAATATTGCTATCACAAGATAGGCACTTGCACCATAAGGAAGGTCAGAGAAAAGACAACAAACCAGCCTCCACCAACAGGGGATTCTTTCAAAAGGAGTTAGTTTCCAAGAATAAGGGTACTGAGCAAACTCTCGAATCTCAAGTCCTTGGAGCGCCTGGGTGGCTCAGTTGGTTAAGTGTCCGACTTCAGCCCAGGTCATGATCTCACGGTTTGTGGGTTCCAGCCCCGTGTCAGGCTCTGTGCTGACAGCCAGCTCACAGCCTGAAGCCTGTTTCAGATTCCGTATTTCTCTCTCTCGCTGATCCTCCCCTGCCCATGCTCTCTTTCTCTCTCTGTCTCTCAGAAATAAATAAAACATTAAAAAAAAAAAGAAATCTCAAGTCCTTTCGTGGTAGTTCTCTGGCTGAGAATTACATCTATGAACTCTCTCTGGTAACACTAGGGTTTCCTTTAAAATATGGCAACCTCCACAATGAAGGGTGATTACCTCATTATTACTGCAGAGCATGTAATGAAAGGAAGGTAAAGGCTATTCCTGAAAGGGTTAATTCTACACTTCTCCTCGCACCTAATTAATGCCAGGAAGGCTTTAGGCAAAAGGGAAAATAGGACTCTTGGGATTAGGTAATCTCATCCCTGACTCAAAGCAAACCCAAGGAATACCTGTCAACCAGATAGAAGGCAGCAGCATTTAGGATTTGCAATCTGATTTTTAAGTCCTCCTGTGGCAAAAATAGATGTGAAGGCAAAAAAGGAATTTGCTTCAGTTAAGCTCCAGATTTCTAGAGGGCCATTAAATTAAATTCACAATCTCTGAGAAATCTCACAAGTATTTGCTTTTGCATTTAGTAAAATCTCACTAATTTGGGTGAAGAGAAAGATACATTTTGATTTAAACAATATCTTTGAAGAAATGGTGATGCCTTGAAAGTAGGTAAATAGAATGTGGCCTCAGGGGATTTAAATAATAATGACTTATAGTTAGAATATCAACATATAGTCAATTTATTACCTGTTTATAAGGGCAAGAAATGACAGCTATCTATGTGAAGGGCTGTCACGCAGAAAAGGGGAACTTACAGGCCTTACTTGTCTTCTAGCACTCCAGACGGCAGAGTTAAGACGCATGGGCCAACTTTCAGGAGACTGAAGGCTTTCTTCTGGATACAAATTTACTGTTTGCCATGAAGAAATGAGCCTCCCATCATGCAACACAGTCCATCTACTCACTTACCATCTCTAAAAGATGGGGGATAAAGGATTCTGGCATTTTGGTAAGATTTTGAAATAGATCAATACTCTGAATTTTTTTTCCATAGAAAATTTTGAAAACTTGAAATTGTCATAAATTCAGCATATAAACAAGATGGAAGAAATGATTCCTTGGTGAGTCAGAATTTTCACTACTCGGGAAGAACATACTATGGTTCATGGAACTACTCTAGTACTTTCTTGGGGCCCTTATGCTTCACAGAGAAGAGAGGGAAAGCTCACTCCAGGCAATGGGCCTCTGATGAAGAATAACGGTTTCAAAGTACTAGAGATGATGATTATTTAATTGAAAACAAAGAAACAAAAAGCTCAGTACTGTCTGAAAATGTGTACCTTAAACTTAAGAGAGTCTTTAACTAAAGAGCTGTTAATGTCAACTTATGGGTGAACTACCAACTATATCACAAATTAGAGATGTGGAAATTTTCCAAAGACTTAGTAACTGCAGTAGCCAGTTCCCAACGTGGGCCCACTGGGTTCACCTCCTAGTATTCATTCCCTAGTGTGTGGTTCCCTCCATCATTTAATTAAGGTTTGTTAATACAATACTGTGGACGGGATCATGTGTGTTATCTGAGGCTAGGTTAGAAAAGGAGTCAAAGCTTTTATTTTATTTTATTTTATTTTTATTACTTATTTTGGAGAGGGAGAGACAGAGTGTGAGTGGGAAAGGGGCAGAAGGAGAGGGAGACACAGAATCCCAAGCAGGCTCTAGCCTCTGAGCTGTCAGCACAGAGCCCAGTGTGGGGCTGGAACCTATGGATCGTGAGATCCTGACCTGAGCTGAAGTCAGATGCTTAACCAACCACTTGAGCCACTCAGGTGGCTGAGGAGTCAAAGCTTTGAATGTGGCCTACTGCATCATTTGCTCTGGTGGAAACCAGTATGAAGCCTTGGGGTCACTCAAGCCCCCTTGTGGAGAAGCCCAGTAATGAGTGGCTGAGGCCTCCCACTAACAGCCATGTGTCTGAGAGACCTTGGAAGCAGAGCCTGCAAGACGGCCTAACCTCCAGAAGACAGTGGCCCAGCCAACATCTGACTGCAACTCCTGAGAGACCCAGAGTCAGAACAACCCAGAAAAGTCACTCTAAAATTCCTGATCCGAAGATACTGTGAGATAGTAAATAAAGATTGGTGTTTTCAAGCACCAAGTCTTGTGATAATTTGTTCTGTGGCAAAAAAAAAAAAAAAAAAAAAAAAAAAAAAAAAAAAAAANGTAATATATACATATCCATTTCTTGGAGATTTACTTCTAGACCTGCCCATTGTTGATGATTAAGAAGATGGCCTCACACATCTACAAGCATCATGAGAACATGAGGCCACATTGGTTTTCCACTCCTGTGTCCCCATAGCTCTCACAGTTCTTAGAGATGTTTCATAGAGCTTCCATACAATTTTGTTGAACAGATGAACAAATAAATGAGATTAAATAACTGTCAGAGTTGAAAATGAAGATCACACTGAGCGACCTACTTAATAGCTGTTTTATTATAAATCCCAAATTGCCATTAAAAAAAATCAATACTGTTTTGAAGGAGGAGGTAGAGAATTTCCCTAAATTATTTAATTTTTTAAAATGTTTATTTATTTCTGAGAGGGGCGAGGGGCAGAAAGAGAGAGGGAGACAGAGGATCTGAAGGCAGGCTACATGCTCTTAGTGCAGAGCCCAATGCAGGGCTTTAACTCAGGAACTGTTAGATCATGACCTGAGCCGAAGTTGGATGCTCAACCGGCTGAGACACCCAGGTACCCCTCCCTAAATTATTACTTAAGCTTCAAAAAAATGTAAATGACATTGTATTATGGTGAAGAACAGCATTTCTAATCTGGTATGATTTAAAGTAAAAGCTGAAGAACAACATATGCTCTTCTCTCCGAAATGAATCTTGCTTTTTCAGTCTCTAGGTTAAATCCCCTTATCCTTGACGACTCTTGGCATAGCAGTAACATCGATCTCTAGGTAGCCTCTCCTGATTCCTTTTGTCTGGGCTTCCTGTCACACGGCATCTCAAAGAATAGCACATCCAGTTTTCTTTTTCAAAAATGCTTTACTACTGTTACCAAAAAGAATACATACTTCTTTACAAAGAGTTACATAATATAGGACAATGACTACTACATTCTCTTTCTGTTAAAAAGTAAAAAAAGTATTTATATGAGTGATTGGCAAATTATAATTCCTCACACCAACAGTTCTAAAAGCAGAAGAAGGTGCAGCTACATGTTTTCATATAGGTTTATGCAGAATATCATATTCTTTGTAGGTAATAATAGAAACCCTTCTAAATGCCAAGATTCATTTCTTTATTTAGATCTTATAATCTTCCCCCCCTCCCCTAGCATATTGCTTTACCTCAAATAGGTATATTATTTCAATTGTATTTTAGGGAAAACATTTTTTTTGCAATAGGAATGATTTTTAGCCTCTAAACTTGTGTCTACGTTCAAGCAAAGTCACAAAAAGAACATTCTGTACGTAGGAAGGAACATTTTCATATATATGTAAATTGTTTACACTGCTGATTACATGACTTGTGCCTACCACCTTAGAAGGAAGAATGAATATTATTAAGGATGCTGTAATTATTCAGGGCAACAAACACTTATGGAATACTTCCTAAATGTGAGTCATTGTGCTAGATCTCAGATTAGGAAGATGCAGGTAAATTCTCTTCCTTCTGAGGATTTAGAGTTTAAGTAATTGAAAAGAAACAGATCAATCAAGGCTGTGTGACCTTTATCTTAAACATCTTTTAAATAGCTAGCCATCCGCTGAGAGCCAGGTCACGTCAAGGGACTTCCACCTGCTTAAAAAAATGGTACAGAATATTTTCCAACTAGATTAGTTTAGCTAATTGACAATAGCAAGGAAGTCTCAGCTGAGGCATAGCTACACCGCATGTTAGAATATTTCAATTTCTAACACTCTTTCAGCATAGTGATGGGAAAACTTGCTTGAACTCCTGCCGGTATTTTGTGACTATTTGTTGCGATAAACATGAAAGCTTGATAGAAAAAATGAAACCAAGTCTGTCTTCGTCTAAACAATCGTTAATGGTAGAGACCAGAAACGTTTTTTTCCCTCCCCAGTTTACTAACACGGACACGGTGAGCTGTTCTACACACACTTCAGCTCTGAATGGACTTTACTGATACTCTACATGTCTAGCCTGAAATAAGTGGTTCCTTCTTTGAGGCAGAATATTCCTAAACACTATAAGGTGGGGCGGTGAAAAGAAAAATCATGTCAGCACAGTTGTCTTTCTGAACCAGGGCAGGAATGGGCAAAGAAAACAGTAAAGCACTGAGTAGTCAAATATATATTTTATAGGAAGTACCGAATGTGTGGCAGTTGGGAAAGCCGGTAAAAGGAGGCACTGGTAATAGTTCAATTTGGTCTAATATTTAAATTTTAAAGTGAACCATGTACTGAGACTCAGGACTAAAAGCTAAAAACTACACTTAAAACTGTATTTCCCTAAGTTTTTTTTTTTAAATAAAACATATATAATTCAAACATATTTTTGTATGTTATACGTAATTGCACACAGAATATACATAGTGGGGAGGAAAAATTTTCCAGGAGCTTTTCTGTTTCTTATTTAGAAAACTGTGTTTAGCCCAGCAAAAAACCTGAATCAATCCTGTATTTGTCATTATAATAAAGCTGATAGTAATGGTTCTTAAATGGGCCTTTTGTACTCAAGGATTATAGTACCAATTTATCATGAGTGATAACACGAACCAATAACTAGAGAAAAGAAAGTTTCAGACGGGGGAGGCTTTCTTTCTTTATTTTTACAGGTATACATTAATGTGCCCATTCCTTTCATTATTTCACTCACATTGAATTTAAAATGTAAAAGAGAATATCTGAATAAATAGCTTATTAGGAAGAAAAAGGCAGTTTGAATACTGATCACTAGAGGACAGAGTATATTTTTAAAAATTGGAAATAATACAATTACAAACTATTTAGATCGAAAGCATATGACTTATGTGATCTACTCACTGATACTAGAGTCAGTTATGGCTGCAAAGAAGAGTCATTGAAGGTCGTCAACATAACCTACCTTAACTGTATAGAATTGGCAATAACAAGGAAAGTACAGGTTTTCTTTTTAATATTCAATGTGGACATAAAGAGCTTCCTACTTTTATCTACCTAGCATCCCGTATTTATTTATAAATGCCAAAAACCATCTAGCATTATGTACCACAAGCAACCTAGAATATTAGCTCCAGAAGAACAATATCGGTCATACCGCTTCACCCTCATGTCACAGATAAGCCTCCTGGAGGTTAACTGAGTGTCCAGTCTCACTGAGCTAGTTAGGAACAAATCCAGGGCTAGACCTGGGGCGTCTTCCATTATCCTAGGCTTGATCTAAGGTCAGTGCTATGTAAGGCAACACATAGTTTTATAGTTTTATCAACAGAGCAAGATAAAGCCACAACACTTCTTCTGGTTCAGACCAACAAGACCATCTGAGGTCGTAGTATTTCTAGCTGCAAAGCTCTGCAGATCAGCACAATACAGAAGCTCCAATAAACTGCAAGGGGAGGGAAATCTCAAAAAAATAAATAAATAAATAAATAAAATAAAAAAAACCATGAATAACTGTTTAGGAAAAAACAGAAGAAGACAAAGCTCTGAGTCAGCTGGAACTTTCAGCAGCGCGGGGCAGACTCTGTGAAGGCAAGTCACGTGCCCAGTGAGAGTGCTACATCATTTTCTTTGCAAATTGTGCTTCCTTTGAGGGATACAGAATGTAAAACTGCTTTATCCAAACATGGAGCTGTTTGGCACTGGCAGGAGTTTTAAAAAGGGAGTTGGGAATTAGCTACCTCACCAAGTAATCTGCTCTCCCATAACTGGATGCACTATATTTCCAGCCATTCCTGTGGCTTGAGCAAGGCAGTGGATTTTTGTCAATCCCCTTTAATTAATCTTGCCGTAAGTCCTATGGTGGGGTGGGCGAACTCTCAAACATTAAACAGTGGAATTACTCACCGGGTGGCTTTTCCCAAACACCCCCAACCCCAATTAAAGAGCTGTATTTGGTTTGGGTTTCCTCAAATGGCGCTCTTGTTAACACTCATCAAACACAGGAAAAATAAAACAGCAATTTAACTGCGTTCACAGTGTGAAAGGCTTGTGCAAATAATCAGCACATTTCTAACTGGTTAGTAATAGGCAGAGTGCAAAAAACAAATGACCAGATTTATACCACTGGGCAGGTCTGAAAGCAACATTACAGCTGAAATATATTCATTTACAATTTAAAGCAAGCCTTTCAGTGAATAATTGTTTACATAATAGTGAAGAGCGCTTGTGTAGCACAACTGGGAACCATTTACAATGTGTTAACCAAATAATGCATGTTTACAAAAGATTTTGAGTTCGTTTTTTGGAGAAAAGGATCGTGGTACTCATGCCAACAAAAGCAGAGTGGTATGTACAGTTAGTAAATCTTTTCTTAGCTGCAAAATTAGCATCAAGATGTTTGAGCCCGTAAACTACGTCAGCGTAAGTCACTCTCATTAAAGTGGTGTGTGAAGGTAGTCTTCTCAAACAGCAGGTTGCTCCATTCTCTCTCTCTTTTTTTAATCAGCCAAATAATGAGCTGGGAGTAAAGTTCTTTAACCAGGCCAAAGGAAGAAGAAAGCGGAATCATCTTAAAACGGCCATCCTGGATTTAATAGCCTACAACAAAACCCTACGCAGGTCAGCTTCATGGTTCAGCAATTCCTAAAAGCCTTGTCTACTTCTCCAAAGCTTATCGGTGATGGCTGGTATATAAGAGCTCCCAATGAGGACTGATTTATAGCACTGGAGGGCTTTGTGGTGACAAAGGAGGGCTAGGGTCCTTTAGAGCTTTCTTTTTTTTTTTTTTTAAGATCCCAAAAGATGACGTGGTTCTGTGAGAGGAATCTTGTACACTTTACCGGTGACATAAACAGGTCACAGAGCCGGCAAAAGCTTATGCAGGAATCAGGAGAATCTCTCTCTCTTGTTCTCTCTCTGTCTCCTTTTTTTTTTTTTTTTTTTTTGGGTCAGAGTCAGATTTTTATCGAGTCAAACTATCTAACTGAACACAAACCATGTGAGGAGACCCAAACAGTGTGCATTAAAAATGAAGCCGACGGGTCTGGGTTTGTCTTAGGCTAATGCTGTTACAGGGATATGTTTCAGGCATCACCAGAATACAAATGCATTTTTTTTTCCCCTGAATGGACCTAAGTCTTTCAAGGAGGGGGGAAAAATGTTGAGAATAAAAAAAAAAATCCCAAAACAAAACCACAAATCTAGTTTCATGCTGGATGTATCTGTTGTGAAGCAATATGTTGGCTAAATAGGAAAAGTCAGGTGAGTTAAAGTCTCGTGGCAGCTTGATTTAAACCATGGCTATGCAAACCAGAGCCCTGTCCAGATCTCAGGAAAGTGAATTATATATAATAACACTTACAGTTTCCTAGGACTATTAGATTTGCCTTCTTACATAAATGCTTAAGTTATGATAAAAAACAGGGCCATGTCAGTTTCTGTCAGCCTCAGCACATTTGCTATTAGCATAAGAAATGCTGCTTATGGTAGAGCTAGTCAGGCTTGAAATTTCTGAATTAATGGATTTGATTTCCTCTTGAGACAAACCATCAGCCTTGCAGTAATGGAAATAGATATAGTTGGTAAAACAAATAAAAAGCTGGCATGCAGATAAAATGGGTTTCAGTTTAAAATAGTAATGTTGTAATTGAAGTGAACAATTACAGGGTTGCTCCTAGGCACAAAAGAAATACCATGAAAATGAAATAATGTTTTTGTTAAGTATAGTCATTTCATGAAAATGTAGAGCTGCAGATGTCATTGTCTGCCAAAGGGAAAACTATACTTATTCTTCTACACAAAGATCATTTAATAACATTTGGCTAATTTTAATAATAATTGCTAATATTAACCCTATATTTCACTGGGAGTTTGAAGACAAACACTCCCTTCCCCCGCCTGTTCTTCCCCTTCCGTTTGGTAGCGAGCCAACAAGAGCAAGTTCCTGTAAAAAGCTATTGGCAATGAACTATCAGAAATCCCCACCCCAGCAGCCGCCTTCTCCTTTTTAATGTCTTATTTCTCTTTCTTTGTCAAGCATCTGTTATCAGAAATGAGCCTGTTAGCTGGCAGTTGTTGTAAGATGGACTAAGAATAAGGGTGGGGGGGTTGTTGGTGGAGAGCGGGAACCCCAAGACAGGAAAGTAAGCTCTGGAATGTTCACATCTGATTGATCCCCCTCTTTTGTGTGTGTGTGCGTGTGTGTGCGTGTGTCTGTTTCAATTTGTTTGTGAACCATATGAAATTCAAAACAGAAAACTTCCATTTTTAGCACTTGAAATCTTTTCATGTTCATACACACACAAACTGAGGCAGCCAAGGCCAAAGGATGTCACAAGAAACAGAAGTATCTTGTTGAGTCTGAAAAGGCAGTGACACAAATTCCCTCTAACAAAATGCTCAGCTGGGTCCCAGCCCACCACTTGGCCCTCCCTCCCACGTCTTGGTTTTATTGCATTGCAGGAAGAGACAGGCACTGTGTTTCCTCCTCAGGTTTTAGTAATTAAAACAATATTGTAGCTCTGTGAAATTTTATTTGGAAATACACTGCACTTTATTCCCTACGATGCTCACTGCCGCTGGCTCATTTGGCATCTTTTTATCCAAGGGAAGCACTTTTCCTGGGGTTGGGTTTCTTTCTTTCTTTCTTTTTTTAATCGCAACAGAGGAATGAGAAAATGAAAGTCCCCCCCCCCCCGAACAAAGGATTGAGCTGTGACTTCTTAAGAGAAAAGGTTAAATTGTCCGGCTGTGTGTCTTGGAGTGAGACGGGAAGAAGGTCTGCTTCCCTTTTTACTCAGCTAGAATAATTCATTTCCTAGCGCAGCCTACCTGTGACAGTCACAGGTGACCTCCCAGCCTGCTAAGCTCGGATGATTTCCCCTTCCCGGTGCCCAAGTACAACTCCTGCCAGAAGACAAATGTACTGCAAGCCGGAGACATATCTGTAGTGCAGAGGAAAAGCAGCCTGTCTACATATGTCATTTTAAAGCCTCGCGTGGAGATTTTACTGCTTTCTTCACACCCTCACACTTACATAAATACACCCACACAGTACAGGCAAGTCCCCGAGACTCCAGAGCGTTCCTCTGCATTAGAAGACATTTTAAAACAAATTAGCACCCTCCCCGAAAGCCTATTGGCCTAAATGTGTTTATTACTTTGTTTGCTGTTTGAAAAACTCTTCCTAAAGGCTCCCAGGAAGACTGAGGGGTTCCTGCAGAATGAAGCACACCCTTCGGCTGTAGAGGAATATACACATCTGACAAAGACTTAAATCTCCCTTCTTCTTCTTCTTTTTTTTTTTTTCCCTCTTGACACAGCGGCTGGTGACACATAAATGTACTTTTTTCTTTTGACAGAGTAATAAAAATCTCATTATCTCTGAATAGGCAGCAATTTCGTTATCTAATCTTTTTACCAAAAGGTTAGTTAATTAATCAGAAACAAATCCTGATTATTATTTCAATAGAATTAGAAAGACAAATCACCAGAGTACAGCTAAATAGGGCAGGCCTGCGGTTTCACCTGCCTCATTGCCATGCAGGCCCCGTGATTGTCAGGACTCCACCAGGCAGCCGGCCTTCGAACAGCAGCCACCAGATGGCTGCGCGAGCGGCCAGCCTGCCTCTGCTCTAATGCCTGTGATCCCATTACCTCACTGAATCTGTTACCAGGGTAACTGTTAAATTGCTGTGAAAGGCATGGTAATAAAGTAACCTGTCACATTGGCAATAAAAGGAGCAGAATTTTCCTGTTCACTGAACTTTGCAGCTCATCAATACTCACTTGATGGAGAAATTCACCACTACTCCAGGGTCAGCCGCAGGAATCTTTCCATAAGGCTTCTGAAATGCAAACTAAAGTTCATGTAAACACGAGAAAGATATAATTAAAAGCTGGATTCTTAGCTGCACAGAGCTCACGCTTCCCTCTTTTCTGTGGAAGGTTATGGAAGCTTGAAGAACATCAGATCGCTCTCTTTGTTGTTGTTTTTTTAAT
Organism: Crocuta crocuta; assembly: GCF_008692635.1. Lineage (NCBI taxonomy): Eukaryota > Metazoa > Chordata > Mammalia > Carnivora > Hyaenidae > Crocuta > Crocuta crocuta. The sequence goes on from NW_027528209.1 coordinate 3,634,193, forward strand.
TTAAAGCATGCTAGACAAAAATAACCTTTGCTGGTGAAAGACAGCTGTGATTAATTCAAGACTGGGAAAACAAAGCACAAGGAAAAAAAAATCCCTTGTTCCTAAAATCTGTCTTTTTCAGATCCTATCTTATTGGCTGTTTTCATTAAAGGGTCACGGCACTTAAAAAATGATTTGGATTTGAGCGTATTAATAGTAAGAATGGAAAGCCTCACTTTTAACAAACATGAGGAGTTGAAAACAACAATCTCCCCACCTCCTTCCCAGCCCAACAGTTAGGGTCCATCAGCTGTAACTATGAAGAGAGAAATGCAGGCTGAATGGGTGCATATGACTGTGTCCCCCGCCTGCTCCCCAGCACCAGCTCCCGGCCCCAACTGCTTCTGTAAATGCCCTTCAAGGGTTTTGTGTCAAGGAGTCCAGCAGTCACACTATCAGGTGTAAGATTTGCTGCCATTAAGTGAGGTTCTTTAAGGTAAGAAAAGAGAAGAGCAAACACTTAGCATTAAAGGAGAAGAAATAAGTAGAAACCCCCATTTATTTCAATTACATTCTGCAGCCAGCCCTATGAACATACATGGAAAGTGGGATATATCTATCTAGCCCTCATTATTAGCCATTTGCAGACTTCACGCTTTTGGCTCCATTTGGCGCTGTCATTAATTAGGCAGTATTAACCTTAGAATGCGTTAGAGCTTGCCTATTGAAATAACTTTGGGCACGCTTTTTTTTTTCCTCCTCCCTCCCTCTGACTTGCAAGTGCTTACAGCTTGTAACTAAAAAGCTGACAGTATTTCTTTGACCGGCCGGCAGCAGACATGAACCATTCTTCCAGTGGTAGCTGCAACTCATGAAAAGAAATGGCTCCAAGCAGGAGTCATCCTCATTACAGAGTGTTCAGCATGGGATGACGGCAGAGCATCTCTGGCTGCCCATGTCAGATGGGGCCTTGGACTGGTATCTTAGAAAGGATGGTGCTTTTTAGAATGAGGTAGCCATGTGCTGCACATGGAACAGTGGGTGAGATTCCAGCCCGAATCAGGCAAGGGAAGGCTATGGCCTCATGATATACAAATGGGTTTAAAGAATGAGATGTGTTCTGTCCTGTTAAAAAGAATTCTCAAACATAGAGTCGCAACACACACACACACACACACACACACACAACTTGTAAAATGTGTATTTTACCGCTGTTGCTAAGTAGCAGAGAAAGTGGAATTGCACAGGTAACTACTTTGTGAACCCCAAGCCCACAAATGGTGTGCTGTCATCACTATGTAGGTTTTCCACGGGTGTCAGGACAGGAAAAGTCTTTTTTTACTCCAAGGATTATCTAAGTTTAGAAGAATCAGAACCAATATAAAAATCAGCAAATATGACTGAATGAGGCCTGTAGATCAGATTCCATAAATACCAACGGAGCCAGTGCACTGGAAGTCAGAAAATGAAAAATGGTGACCTGTGGTCGACTGGATAATCCAGTCCCTCTCTGAAGATATAGTGTATTTATTGCTCAACTTCCTTCCATTGTTTCCATGTAGCTGAGGGGAGTTCACTGTTGTCAAATATTTTGACTTTCAAGAAAATCCTCAATCAGAACCTTTATTAGAAAGTTCTTATTTTGGGGGAGTCTGGGTGGCTCAGCGGGTTAAGCGGTCGACTCTTGATTTCGGCTCACGTCATGACCTCAGGGTTCGTGAGTTCATGCCCCGTGTTGGGTTCTGTGCTCACAGGGCAGAGCCTGCTTCCAATCCTCTGTCTCCTCGGGTCTCTGTCCCTTCCCTGCTCATACTCTCTCTCTCTCTCTCTCAAAACTAATTAAACATTAAAAAAAAAATAAAAAAAAAGAAAATTCCTGTTTTATTTATTTATTTTAAATTAATTTATTTTTGAGAGAGACAGAGACAGAGAGCGAATGGAGGAGGGGCAGAGAGAGAAGGAGACACACAATCTGAAGCAGGCTCCAGGCTCCAAGCTGTCAGCACAGAGTTCGATGGGGGCCTCAAACCCTCGAACTGTGAGATCATGACCTGAGCTGCAGTCAGACACTCAACCGACTGAGTCACCCAGGCGCCCCATCTGATTTTTGAAATCCGATTTTATGGGTGTGCTTGGACCTGCCATGACCAGGTACCACAGACATTGGTGTTTTAAACAACAGGAATCTATTTTTTCACAATTCTGAAGGCTACAAGTTCTGAGATCAAGGTGACAGCAGAGCTACGTTCTTCTGAGGCCTCTCTCCTTATTTTGCAAATGCCCATCTTCTGTGTTTTCATCACATAGTTATTCTTTCTGTGTCTGTGTACTCATGTCCTCTTCTTAAAGGCTGACAGTCATATTGGATTAAGGCCCTAATGACTTCATTTTAATTTAATTATCTCTTTAAGGACCCCATCTCCAAATACAGTCACATTCTGAGCCTCTGAGGGTTTGGACTTCAATATATGATTTTTGTGGAGGACACAATTCAGCCCAAAACACCAGTGTAGATCCGAATACGACGTCACTGCAAGATGAATCCTGGCAGCAACAGCAATTATACAATGCTTACAAAAGGCACACCGGTGGGCCATTTTCACTTATGAACTTAGTGAATTCTTAACAGCATCCCTAGGAGGTGGGTAATACTATGAACTCTTTTTTACAGATGAGACACGAAGGGAGAGAGATTAAACTCACTAATGCAGGATCTGGTGGAACTAGGATTGAAGTCCAAGCAGTACCCGATGCTTCTAGGTTTAGTTTCTGCATAGAGAGCTTTCATGGTGAGAAAATGCCCTACTTGGACCCTGTACCTGTAAAGGCAGAGACACTGAACTGATGAGAATCAGAATCCTATTACCCCTAAAAATGCCAATCATCCTCATAAGATCAGGCTTACAGAAATGTTCCACGGAGGCACACCTGTTCTCAGACCAATGGGTTTTATTAGGCCTTTCTGCTGAACTCACTGGATTTGAAATAACAAAGCAGTCTTTATCATCTAGAGAAGGTCCGGGGGCTGCAGGAAAGCAAAGTTTGATTAACTTCATGCTCTAGTGCAAAATATATCAGCACGAGTCTCTAGGTATCTGGGATAATCAGCAAGGCAAGTTGGAAAATTTCTGGAAACACTGTAATTTGTGTTTGTTCTGGCCATCGTTGCTGCTTACACCTTCCGCCACCATTAGTGTGAACACCGGAACTGAAAAAAGGAAAAGTCTCGGTCTGTTTGTTTTCCAGATCTCTAAAGAAACGATAACGTGGAGATCACATCCTATTTGGAAGCTACTCTTGGGAGACCAAGACCATATGATTCGGTGGTAGCCCAAAGGAGTAAAACTGCCCAGGAGCTATACATAAAGATCAGAATTCTGTAAGAAGGAAGCTGGGATTTTAATATGGTAGCTGAGGCTCAACCAGGTGAAGAAACATTTGGGCATCTTCCTATCTATACTCCGTGTGTGGGTGTGTGTGATAGCTCTGTGGAAGGGTAAAGCCATAGAGGAAGATATAGTTAGGTTTTTTTTGTTTTGTTTTGTTTTGTTTTTTTTTTTCACATTTCTCTTCCTGTTCCAATGAAATGAAGCAGTTTCTCCACAGGGCCCATTATGCCTAGTTAATTGATTTTCCTAATCAGGCATTTTGGAAAAACAATTGAGCTCTGTGAACTTCTGGATGTTTTTCTCACTGCAGACTTGAGAGGCACACACCCACTGATCTTTGTATTTTTAGGCGATGTTATTTGAACACAGATTAAAGCAAAAAAATTTTTTTTCATGCTTCTATTTACATGACATTTTCTTTCCTGAGTACTTTTTCTTCTCTTCTCATGTATTTGCATCAAGACCTAGCAGGAGGATGCCTGGGTGGCTCAGTAGGTTAAGCATCCAGCTTCATTCAGCTCAGGTCATGATCTTGAGATTTGCGGAGTTCGAGCACTGCATGGGGCTCTGTGCTGACAGCTCAGAGCCTGGATCCCGCTTCAGATTCTGTGTCTCCCTCTCTTTCCATGCCCCTCCCCTGCTTTTGCTCTGTCTCTCTCTCTTTCTCTCTCTCAAAAATAAATAATAAACATTTCTTTAAAAAATTAAAGAGAAGACCTAACAGGAAAATGCGATTCTGTGTAAAGCCTCTGAAACTTAGCAGTGTGAGGATCTCATGTCTAAAACTGTTATCACAGGCCCAAAAGGTATCGCCCTGACTGTGATGCCTATCAACCTACAGCAAGCTCTCTTCTCTGAGAAAAGACATTTCATTTGCCAAACAGTTGTTTGATCATCCAAGTCTGCATTTGCTTTAACTTGGCTGCAAGCATGTCAGAGACGGAAGAGGAGGAAGCTTACGGAAGACAATTTTGATTTGGCACATTAACCTAAGATACAGAGGCATTTTCCAAATACATTTCTTCCCCTCAAATCCTCTTTGAAACTAGGTGCACTAAAAAACTCAAAACCAGAACAAAAAAAAATCCCTTATTAACTAGCACTTAATATATATTGGAATTTGCATGGGTGTTCTCCTCATGTATTATTTTTCCCTACTGCAATTTGGTCATAAGGTAGTAAATTAACTCTAAGGCTTTGGAATAGTGATGATGTTAAAACATCTTAGCTGCCAGCTTACAAGTTTTCAAAACAGAATAGTAACCCATGCAAGTGAGTGGCTGAAAAGCATATTCACATATGCAGACGTGTCTAGTGAAAAGACTTGAAGTGTATTATTATATTATTTGGTTAGTTCAGGATTATAAAGAATTTTTCTTTTATTCTACATTCATTTCTTATTTTTCATTTCTTATGTATCAGCAGTAGATACAGCTGAGAATGTAGATGACATCCACATCTGTATTTCCGGCCTCAAAACTTTATGCTCTCAGTTGTTCCTGCGTCTCATCTAGCAATCCTAACTTGGAAAACGCTAAAGATTCCAAGCTGAACTCATTATAGTATCCAAAGATTCCTGTTTCCCCTGTTTTTACTCATGTAACCACATTCCTTTCGGCAGCCCAAATCTAAGGGCTGGCAAATCTGAAGTCACTGTTGGTTTCTGGTCTCTTGCTTCTCACAAGTGATCAGTCAAGTCTAATGGGTAGTGTCAGCTCAGGATCTATACATCACAGTCTTCCTTGTATTATCTGCAGGACTAATACCCCATTCTGTGTTATTTCTTATCCAAACTTCCACATGAGCCATCAATTAGCCAACTGGCTCTATATTTTTGAAACATATTTTCCCTCCCAACTTATGATATCTGTAAAAGGTTTTATAAATAGTTCTGTCATAACCTGAATAGGGGTGATTAAACATTATATAAAATATTTTTCTTAGCTATGCTAAATAATGATGAATAGTGCTCTCAATCTGTAATTTTTTTTTTGAGAATTGTAGGCATTTTGAGCAGTAATCTTTATCCAGGGTAATTAATTCTATGTAAAATTTAATTCCATTTAATACCAGTTGTCTGTATTTGCTTTTCTAAGATATATATATATATATATATATATTTTTTTTTGGATTTCACATTCTTTACTAGAACTTTCTATTAAGATAGTTGAAAAAAAGATTAAAGAAGTTCATCCATACAGTTAAACTTAGTAACCATAGTAACTGAAATTACTTTAATATTCAAGTGGGTTTAATAAAGGAAGATAAATTTATTGAGACTCAACCATGGACATAAAATGGATTACAACATGACCAACATGGTCCACATGAATTGTTAGGGACATGTTTGTAGAAAAGTATCTCATCAGTCTAAGTTTTATTTATGAAAAGTTAAATGACTTAGTCAGAGATAGCTTTTTTAAATCTTTAAGCACTTCATAACAAGAGATTCTTTAAAAAATATTTTACATTTGCCCACTCACAACATTTCTAAAAGAAAAATTTTAAATAATTGAATTATTCAGAAATTGAATGGTTATGTAATAATCAAATAACAGATATTCTCGTGACTTCCTGTGTCTCTGGGGCTACTAACTAGGCAAGACAAAATATAACCTCCCTATGGGATACACTTCCAACTTTCCCAAGGAAATATCAAAGTAACATGTATCTATTTTCCTGCCTAAGAATCTGCTGACATCATCTGAATACAAGGAAACCACAAAAGGCAGATCTTCTTCCACACTGATTAAAACTTAGCTAAAAGGAGACTCTGTAATTACTGAATTCCATCCTACCTTAAATTTCCCACACTTTGCATTCAAATTTAAACATAAATATTATTTACAAAACCACTGAACTGTTCAAATGCAACTTTTTTCCTCTCCTCTCTCTCAACCATAAAAACAACAATCTTTAGATTCTTCAAAATTCAAGCTGGTAATGATTATTGGGTTAAAACCACATTTAGAACATTTTTTTCATTAAGAAATGCTTCCTATTTCTATTTGACAATCCAGAAGTCCAGAACGGGTGAATAAAACAAGTTGGAGGGGAAAAAAAAAAGCAACTCCACAAAACATGCTTGAGGCTTTTGAGAAAATTGCCTTGGTATCCTTATTTATTAAGAATTTTTTTTTTTTTTTTTAAGAAGAAGGTAGGAAACCTTAAATGATAATTTGCTCTTCAGGCTATCAGTGAATTCTGCCCAGACTATCTTCCATTAACTTATATTTTAAGTTTCACCTTTCAGGGATGCTGGTAACAAAGCTTTTTATCTTCGGAAATAATGTTCTCTCCTCGCAACCAAACTTTAAAATGTATGGAAATTCTGGCAGTGTCCAAACAGTTCTTTTTCTGTGTTAACTTCACAAATTACTGCTTGGCAGCTATGTGTTTGCAGATTTCTTTTTAAGTTTATTTATTTATTTTTGAGAGAGAGAGCTCCCCCAAGTAGGGGAGGGGCAGAGAGAAGGCGAGATAGAATCCCAAGCAGGCTCCACCCCATCAGTACAGATCTCCATGCCCAGCTTGAACTCATGCACTGCGAGATCATGGCCTGAGCCGAGGTGAAGAGTTGGCATGCCTCACTGACTCGGCACGCAGGCGCCTATTTTTACTGTCTTATTTACATGTAATAGAAGAAGTAGAAGTCCATGGACGTCTAGGCTTAGAGGTATCTCAGCCTTTTAAAGGCATCTCACATATCCCTCATATCTAAGGGTAACTGGTGTGGATTCTATATGCTAGTAAACCAGTTGAAACTTTAGTTTTCTACTTTTGTTTCTTATTCGAAAAGGTGCTGGAAATAATCAGGAGCAAGATCATAGAAGGAAAATAAAATGAATAAGCCTTCTAATGGTTTCACACGTAAGTGGTTCTGGTTCTGTGTGTGGGAACAGAAAATTTTTATTTTTAAATCCTGTATATGGGAAAGTATCCATATTCTCTATTCACTCTACGGTGTTAATTTATATTTGTATTTTGCATTTTAGAAACTCAAGTACGTATAGTGCCTCGGGCTTGAAAGCATCCTGATTATTAGTGATGCTAAGGGTTGTTCAGAATATTCAACACTGAGCAGAAAGAAAAAAAAATCTTAGGTTTTTATTGGCTCTGCTGCTTTATATTCGTTTTTGAATACGAATTCAAGCTCCCTAAAGAAATGAGATGTGTCAAGTAGGACTTTAAACACAGCCTCTTAAAAACATAGGGAATGATTATTTCAGCAAGTTTTAGTTTTTAGCAGCAACATATGCAGTGGCAGCTGTGTACTGGAGCTTGGAGACCAGGGACCCTTTGGAACCCAAGAAGGAAACTGTGACTTGCATGCAAAGTGCAAAAGAATCGCTTTTCCCTTGTTCTGAATTATGCTGAGACTTCAGGGGGATAAAAAAGACAAAGAAACATATTGCAGTTTCAATCTGATGATCTTCGACAGAAAGCTAAGCAAATTAAGATGAAATTAATTATATGGAAAATATCCCCCACCCCCACTTCCTGCGAGTAATATTGAGAAATCTTTTTTCCTGCAGTAGGCAGTATAGTGTCTAGCTACACTTCTTTGCTCATTAAATAGTCTCATTTTTATTATGTCTTCTCAACATTTTTTTTTTTTTTTAAATTCAAGGCCGTGGTGAACGATCAGGGAGAAAATTTATTCTTCAGGTGTTGACTCTGTTCCGAAGTCACTCAAGCATTCCTCCACAGCTCTGTGGCAGCCTCAGAACATTCTATTCAATTATGGGCTTCAGCCATGGGGGATCATGTTTTAATCTGTGTATAAACAAAGGGATAAAATAAAAACAGCACATTTACAAATTCTAAAGATGCTGCTTTTATAATCTGGTATCAGGAAGTACTGCAATCACTGTACTTGCTTCCCAGAGTGAGAAGGAATAGGGCACATCTGCATGGAAAGCCAGGCATGCCCATTACAAATGACATACAATTAATGTGAAAATCACTATTCTCTGGTAGCAAAAGGGAGAAATGTGTGAATAACATACAGTCATGTATTTAATGTTAACTTCATGTATTGAAAGATGCGCGTTTGCATATTATTGCCTTTCCAAAGACCCTGATTCATTCTGGGGCCTGCAAAAAGAAAAAGAATCAGAAAAGCTGTGTTCCACTTCTTAGTCTAGTCCCATTTTAGGTAGGCTTCTGGAATCTAAATGAGAGGCCATAATTCTGCACAGTTTGTTTTTTTTCAAAAATGAAAATTGCTTTGGGGAAGAGAGGTTGCCACAGTCAGCGTGCTAGTATCTAGATGCAAACTAGAACCCATAAAATCCCCTCACAATCTAATGACTTGTGGTAACCCACCTGCCAGCTACCTGAGCCACTTAGCATACCTCTATAAAAACTGTATTACTTTAACATCAAATGTGATTAAGGCTTTATGCTGGCATTTAATTAAAGCTCTCTGCATTTTGTTGCCATTGCATATCCTGGAGCGTCAGCTTTGCATTTTTTTTTTTTAAACAACATGCTAATTTAAAGCATCCAGGAAAAAGATACTAGAAATGGCATAACATAGACTATCAATGATATTTTTCAAATGTGTAAGGTAAAGAAAAATCTTCTACTGGTTTCTATTTCCCTGCAATACTCAAATGAAAGAGAGTTCTTCCTTCAGAAGATTATCAGTCAGCAGGGCTGGCGTTCGCGTGTTTGACCATAGAAGATTGAAGAGTCTGGTTTTTACATGACCTTTTTTCCCCCCTCCACCAGGAGTGCTATATTAATTTAAATTCTCATGAGGAAAAAAGTCCATATAACAAGATGGATGCATGATTGGATGACCTTCCTCCCACTATTCCCCTGGACAGGTCAAAAGCAGTAGTATTTCCTGTTATTGTGAAATAATCAATCAACCAGTTCCTTTAGAGTAGGCCCACTGTTACTGTGAACTCATATCTGTAACAGAGAAGGGAGAATGCCTTCATGTTTGACAGACACCTCATCAATGCTTAAATCGGCAACCAGACATTGGTTGGAAGACATCAGCCATGCTGGATGCAATCTTCCTACCTTTAGTAGCCACCTTTTTCGACTAGAAGAACATAGGTGTGCTGGGTTTAGGTCTCACCTGTGGTCAGTCAGACTAATTAGTTGGGCAGTATTTGCTAAAGTCTACCAGGCAAGCGAATGAAATGAATGCATGTGAATAATTCACATGTGAAATGATCTCAACCCTCACTGAGGCTTGCATGTGGTTCCTTCCCAACTGTAGGGAAATGGACCACCTAGGGAGATTATCCAGAAATCCATTTTGACATGTTATGGCCAAGAACTAAAGGGATGTACTTCAAACATCTGTGTTTAAGAGAGGGGACAATTCAATTCTGTTCACAGTGTACAAATGGAGAACATTTCATCTCAGTATCTGTTTCTCTTATGTATGTATGAGATAATGCTAATATCTATAGTTGATACATGACATGAATGACATAAATTAGTATAGGCATAAATGAATACTAATGTCTGTGCTGGATACAGAAAATGAATGATTTGACTTGCTTTATTGATTGGTTTACAAATTATGTTTACTGTCACATAGAAATTGTGGCTGCCTTGAACACGGCTAGTTAATTTGCTACATTAATCTGATAGCAACAGAGCTTAATTTCTCTGAGCCCTATCCAAAGGAAATATGCCTGGATTCTCCACCACTGTGGTAGTTCTGAAATGTTTCCACTTTGGCAAAACTATTAATATCTATTGCCCTAGAACATAATTATTGGAATAATGCCCAACCAAGATAATTAATTAGTATTTTCAGGTAGAGGAGGGTATAACTTTAAGTATAACTTAAACCTTTAAGCATGGCCTCAAAAATCTCAATAATTACTAGTTAAAGAAAACTTGTAATTCAAAAGCACCTATTCAAGATCTTGCTGTAAATACATTTTCTGTATCTGTCTTATCAGCAGATGAAGTTAGGGCAGAGGCATGGTGCTGGGGAAGTTAGGGCAGAGGCATGGTGCTGGGGAAGCGAATCAGCAAGAAACTGATTTAAGTATATAAAAGACCACTTTTACGAGAAGTTGGATACAGCCTATGAAAATCTTTACTTACAAGCAATCTGCAACTTTTGCCCTCCCTGTTGAAAAGCTGTCATATCCGCACCAAAAAAGATATATGGTCATCACAAAAGCAAAGCCTGTGAGCTTTTCCCAGTAAGTACAGAAAATGCATTCCCACTTCTTTTGGTTGATGTATTGATAAAAATCGGAAAGCAAACCTTCCACGAACTTGTAATTAGTTTACCATGCCAAGTGTTGACAAAAGCTTTAGTTCAACACCGTGGATTTCCCCCATGCTTGGCTGAACGAGAATAGTTCCTAGTGGCAATCATGCTGGGTCATGAAACTAATTGTGCTTTGTGAGGGTGAAAATTCTCCGTTTCCGAGCAGGGGACACTGCCGTATGACGGATGAATGTTAGAAATGTGGTATGCTGTGCTCTTTCATCTCTGTCACTGGATATTTATTCTGACTCGGCTTCTAAATTATTCATTTTCTTTAAGCAATCAATATTAATAATCTGATTTGCTCCCTGGCATTTTTAGTCACACTTCTGTTTAACTGACTGTAAATAAAGGTCACTTGGAGGCTTCCTGCTGCTGTTCGGAAGGTCCTTGCCTAATTAATTCCCAACACTTTTTTCCCTATGACTGTGATTAGCAGTTGCAATCAAGTTCGGCAATTAGCTGCCTCCTTGTGCCTTGATTTGCTCAGTGCAGCCCCCAAGATGAGGCTCCATTTGGTCATTCAGTCATTACTCTCAAAAGAAACCTGAGTAGGGAGGATTTATTTTTCACTTCAAGGTTTACAAATTTGCAGATAATTATAGGGGAGATTATCAAGCCCATCTGCCAGCTGCTTTAGTAATCTCCTTGTTTAGGGTCCTTAAATCCTGAGCACCTTGGGAGCAATGTAGCTGGCTGATTCTCTGCAACCAGAAAGCATGGGGTTCCAACCTAGCTCTGCCACTTAGGGCTTCTTAGATCTTGAACAAGTTACTTACTACCTCTGTCAGTGAACTATTGTACTTCCTCAGAGTTTGTAGTGAAGATTGAAGAACACTAAATTCTAATGAATGGATTCTACAGATGTCTATCAGGAAATGGAAGAGTTGGAGGTGGACAGTCGTGAATAAAATAAATATGTGGTGGTCAGAGAGAATGAATATATAAATAAATAAGCAAAATGTTCATAAGGAAAAGCACAGGTTTTCCTGTGCTTTTTTCCTCCTCCTACAAGAGACAGGTTTTCACTTTAGATTGGGTGGTCCAGGAAAGCCTTCCTGAGAAGGACATGAGATTTCACGTGTTCCAGGAGGAGAAAGTGAGTCTGGATGCCAGTAGTACAGTTTGCTAGGTGGAAGGCATGGTAGGAGATGAAACTGAGATGGTAGCTTTGGCCAGTTAGCTCATTTGGTGAACAGGACAGCAGAGTGGTTAAGTGACTTGGTTCGAATCCCAAATGTGCCACTTATTAAATGCATGACACTGATCAAAACATTTAACCTGTTGATGCCTCTTTTTCTACTTCATTGGATTGTTGAAGGCATTCAAAATGATAATTATACATAAAGCATTCGAACAAGGCTTGAAAACAACAAGAACCACTGATGGTGAATATTATCATTCGATGCTGATAATGAGTCTGGATTTTATAAAGTATGGTGATAAGGTTCGGGGGTATTTTAAAATACTTTTAAAAGTTAGGGAGACTACAGTGTGAACAACAGGATTGTAAGGAAAAGAAGGAAAAACAAGGATTCTGATTGAAAAGCTACTTCAGACTCCGAAATTCTTGATCAAAGCTGGCAAAAGTAGATATGAAAAGATGTGAAAAGAAAGAAGGCAACGTGTCCCACATATGGTAAGAGCTCCATAAATCTTATTTATCATGACTCTGATCATTTACTAGTCCTTTTAGGTACCTGCACCAGGTGATGATGGAAACTTGCTTAATACATAAGTATAAGCATTCATCTAAATTATTACTTTTCTGTGATCTTCGTGGTGTCAGATATAGAAGAGCAAATGGGTTATATGAATATTCATTTGGGGTAGGTTTCTAAACTATGCTGGGAGGCAGCCGAAAAGGAACATTCTGTGTATTACAACAGGTTGTGGCTGGCAATGAGGTAGACCAAAACTAGCAGAGTTGGAAGTGGGGAAGGGCTGGAGAGGTTCAGGGCTTGACCCATCAAATGTGAGGTCCGAAGTAGTGAGACATGGTGATCCAGGTTGGGAGTGAGGCAGGAATAAGGCAGTAACACCCCAGGTAGGGGCAGGGAAGGCCCGGGAACCCGGGTGGGTAGCAAGATGAGAAGCAAGTCAAAGCAGTCAAGGTGTAGGATTCATTAATTAATTTATCCATTCGTTTGACAATTTATCTATCAAATGCTAACTATACGTCTATTTGTTCTTCTAGGGGCTGAGGCTTCAGAGAAGGGACAAAAATCTGTGGTTCCATGTAGCTTACATTCCAAAATGGGAAAGCAGATAAACAGATGATAATAAGTAAAGTAACTATATTAAAAGATGATGAGGAAAGCACAGAAAAATAAGATAGACATGGAGTACTAGTAGCTTTTGATATCTTTTACATCACCTTGCGACAAAGAAGCTACTAGAAGGTTCTGAGCAGAGGCATGACATGATTTATCTTTTACAAGGATCCCTCTGGCTCACAGTAAAATATATGGGGCAAAGAAGATCAGTTAGGGGGCTACTGCAATACTCCAGATGAGAGATGATAGGGACTTGAACGTGAATGGCACAGTGCAGGGGCCAAGAACAGCTGGAGTCTGGGTATGGTTGGCAGATAGAGTCAATTGGATTTACATCTGCACTAAATGTAAATTGTGAGAGAAAGAGGTAAGTGCCCAGTGCTGTGTTACAGCCAGCTCAGGGCAGCTTAGGAGAGCAAACTGAGCCATTGCTTGTGAAGTCACAACGGTCACATTAAAGCCAGCAGTGATGAGAACATTTACACCACGGAAATTGGAAATACCCACGTTTACATTTATATACATGCACATATGTTTACATGAATACACACACACACACACACACACATTTTTCCCCCTTAAGAGTTGATCATGAAACATCTACCAGCACCTCACTGGCTGATTCAAAATGACTGATGCTTTTGGCCTGAGCAAATGGAGAGTGGAGTTGCTATCAACCGAGATGGGGCATGCTTTGGGTGGACCACATTCTTGCGGGGGATGTCTGGAGTTAAATTTCAGATATTGTATGGGGATGGAGATTTGAATTTACGAATCAGCAGCATATACATGGGACTTAAGGTCACAGGCCTGGATGAGATCACCTCAAAGAGGCGATCACCTGGGGAAGCTCAAGGACAGGTCTCTGGAGCACTCAGACATTACCAGACAGCAGATGAGGAGGGACTAGGAAAAAAGAATGAGAAAGAGGTAACTATGAGGGATGCATGGTTTCCAAGGTGTATGAATCTGATTATTCGGAAGAAAATCATACTTTCTGCCATCCTCTTTTACATTCTGCTGGGCGTGAGCAGGAAAGCATCCTTCGGGATTTGGGGGTGGTTTTAAAGGTAGTGGTCTTGGTCTGCAGAGCACATGGGAGACAATCACATCCTGACAGAGATACACACATCCACAGGCTGGCCCTAATAGGAAATGGAGCAACTGTAAGGCATGAGAGCTTCCGGAAAGCACTTACTTGTTTAGGAGGATCTGCATATTATCAGAAGCAATTTCAAGACAAAGCAAATTCTTCCTGATGAAATACTCTCTCCGAAGTGTCTAAATGGGCATGCCCAAGAAAACTGCACTTTCCTAAGAAAATTGTATCATTAGGCAGCTGAAGGAGGAGCCCATTTTTACTGCTGGCACGGGAGCTCCCTCCCTCCCTGACAGCTGCAAGCCAAAGCAAGTGTGCCCCTGCATGAACAGATTTCCTTTTGCCTTTCTGTTCTGTTGAGCTTGTGCATTTAATCTCACAGAGGATCTGACAGCTTTCTCCAGCTCCTAAAGCATTTCTTTAGCACTCACTGAAAAGCACACTAAGAGAGCAGAAAGATGGTTATGGCGGCTCACATGCAGAGACCTGCTATGGGCTACGTGAGCAAAGTCGGCCCGCTTCCCAAGTGTCTAATGCTCAGAATTAGGACTAGAAGTAACAATTCCAGCACTCTGTCTTTATGACAACTCAGTGAATGAATGCAAATGTTCAGCGTACCCCATTTACTGGACAGTGGATGATTCATATCATTGGGATGTGTTATAGAAAATGTCAAGTGCTTTTAATTTATGGACTGCATCTACAGTTCATGTGGCTATATTCGCTGCTTCCTGACATACAGAACAGGTGATCAGTATCTCCTCTAGCATATTCTTTGTGGATGGGAAAGACAACTTGACAATCTACACAATTTTGCCATCAGATAAGCTCATTTTTGTGCTCACCAGATAATCAAAAGATGCTATTCACCCAAATGGACGTTTTCTCTGGTGACTGTGCAAGGCAGAAGACTTGATAGAGAAGTTACTTCCACAGAGGACTCTGCAACTTAGGGAATCCATCACTGCTTCCTCATAAAGGCTGTCCACAGAGCTCATCTCCAGGAGGTTTCCCCTCTTCTGTTCTAATGGTCTCAGCCACTGACTGCTCAAGTCTGGACCCTTAGGCCTCTCCTGCTGGCAGGGATGTGCCAGGGACTTGCTCCTCCCTACCGGCTCACTTGGCCTCCTTCAGGAAACCCAAAGCTGTCCTGATGACCACAGGGAAATAAAAGGCTAACTCAGATTCTGGACTTTAGGACTAATAGGAGCTCATTATCACACAGAACTTTCTGTGAGGAAGAAAATGCTCTATTTACACTGCCTAATAAGATACACACTAGGAACATGTGGCTATTGGGCAACTGAAATGTGCATAGTCAATGTGAGGATCTGAATTCTTAATTTCACTTTATTATAACTAATTTAAAATTTTAATTACCACATGTGCCCAGTGGTTACCCTACAGGGCAACCAAATAGATGCAAAGTCTCCTAGGCCCCTGTCCTGAGTCTGAAAAATTGATTTACATTCTTTTTTCCTTTAATGTTTGTTTATTTTTGAGAGAGAGAGAGAGAGCAGGGGAGGGGGCAGACAGAGAGGGAGACACAGAATCCAAAGCAGGGTCCAGGCTCTGAGCTGTCCACACAGAGCCTGACACAGGGCTCAAACTCAAGAACTGTGAAATCATGACCTGAGCTGAAGCTGGACACTTAACTAACTGAGCTACCCAGGCACCCCTGATTTCAATTCTTAATGGAAGATCTCAGGATTGAGGTGTCTCCTAAAAACCTCCTTAGATAAGGCCAGGTTTGAGAGGTAAATCTGTGGTCCCATCAGCTGGGCTCTAAGGACTTGGTGTCCACTCCATCAGCAAGATGCCAAACCATTTATGCATCATAGTTGTCCTAATATTAAGTGCTTAGGACCTGAAGTTACATGACTCTAGGATTCCTCATTCTTACCTTGTCTTAGGTCGGTTCACCTCCTGGGGCACAATTCTGTAAAATGTGAATGAATGATGCACTCTGGAATCATGCAACCTTGATGTTGCACAAAACATTTGACAAAACTTTCCTGACTCAAGAGAAGAAACTCTCCTGCTTTTGGGGATTCTTCTGCTATCTCATGTGGTCATCAGTCAGAGAAGGGGAAACACTGCCAGAGGCAGAGTGAGGGTGGGGATCCAACTTAGACGAGGCCCCCACTTCATTCTGGATGTCACTTTCTAGCCACCTTCCATGTGCACATCCAGTCTCCCAAGAGAAGACCTAGAAGCCAGGTGTATCCTGCTATGTGACTCAGATCTTTTAAACCAGCACCTCCCCCTCACTGAGATAGCCTTGGTCCATGAGCTCAAAGAAATGTATATTCCTTGTTCTCTAGTTCCTTCTTTTCCATTTATGCCTTCTCAGCTTCTCTGGATTTCAGGTTGAGAGAACCAAATAAAATGATGAATGTACATTATTATTAAGTATGTTATTAAGAGCAAAAAAATATCTTCTGGGGTCAGAGACTGTCCTATTTTGTTTAGGACCTGGAGTTTGCTTCACTAGGTCTATGACAGGAGAAGAATGAAGAAACTGGAATGGAGCCAGGGTGAACTACACTGCCCCTACCTCACTCCACCTGTTTTGGACAAGAGACCAGTACTGGTTTTTGTGTTTCCTTTTCCCTACAGCTTTCATGGGAACCTTTACACCCTGTCACCTCCTTTCCCCCCGTCTGTCAACCTCTTTGAAATCTTTCTCTGCAACTGTTCTACTTTGTCCTTCAAGTGTTTCAACGCTTTGAGCACATGATATAAAAGTGGTTCAGGACGAGGACTCGTTTGCTGACGTTGACTACTTAGGCTTCAATGGGCTGAGTAGGGGCTGAATCCTTGGTACAAGGGACAGGATTCACCTGTGGACCCATGAGTTGTAGGTTCCTTGAAAGAGATGTGCTGCCCAGTCAATGAAGATCACAATATGGTACCCCACTCTGATGGTTAAACTGTTTGTATTAAGGATAACATCTACAAATAATCATTGAGCATGGCTGAACAGAAGTCAGAGAAGTATTCTTCTCTGGGAAGGGTGATGTCATGCCTGAGGACATTCAGGCAGATATTTTCTTTGTGCTCGAGGAAAAGTCCATGAACACTTTTGCCAAGATGGCATCACTGTGCTCTGCAGTGCCCTGATCACACAAAAGGAGATAGACTTTGAATCGGGGTTGTGTATTCTATAGTGAAAAGAAGGATGATAATGGATGATGGGACCATTTCTATTCCTTCTGGTCCATTCTTTTGTCTTTTCATTCTTTTGCTTATTTCCCATTTAATCTACACCTAGCCTCTTCCTTACTCTTTGCCCTATCCTGCCCACCCCCCCGAAACTGTGTGTCTTCACCGTAAACATGTTCACTTTTGATGTCTGACAGAATTGTGTGCTCTGCAATGATGTCACCAAGGCAAGCCTAATGAAAAGACTCTGTGGAGAGATTTCCCACTTCAAGGTACCCACCCAATGGGGAGAAATCATTGTCTCATTCAGTTATTTCCCAGAAAAACTGATACAACAGATCTCTAAGCAGTATCTACCTTGTTCTTAGTCTCTGGCTGGCTGGCTCAGTGTCCATCAAAGCATTGCCTTACCACCCCTACCTCTGACATATATATATACCCCAACCAATGCCTACCTTATTCTATGGCCACCGGCCACTTCCACTACTATAAGTATAAAACAATTACTATTTTTAGGAGAATATGTCTGTCCATGATCTCCTTGAGAGCTAGGATGTCATGGGATGAGAGCTGGCCTTGGCCAAGGGTGAATTATCATGGCCCTAGTTTTCAATTTGGTTGCCATCCAGTAGCCAGAGAATAACTTGCACACTGCTTGAAGATGTAGCGCAAGCCAGTAAATAGCATGTTCTCCTTCCCCTTCTATTATTGCTAAAACCTTTTCTCTGTTCTCCTTTTCTCTTACACTTTCCCCATCTGGGAAATAAAAGCAGAGAGAAGGCTTTTTACCACTACTACCTCCCTGGGTCCATAGTGTCCAATAGCCGGCCAAGATACCACACACATAATCACACACAGGTACCACTCACAGAGCTGTCTGTATCCTTTCTGGGGGTGAGATAGAAGGTGACGTATAGTCTATGAAGAGGGCCATGAGCATGAGTCACTTTCACTTGGTATTAGGATGCTGTTAACAGCCCCACAGAAACATAGATGAGAGCTCTTTACTTACAAACATGCAGCCCTGGGCATTCTGAGCTTTCTACTGCTTTAGAGTATGTATGGGGGTGAAAGACAAGCAAGTGGTAAACTACTATGTATCTTTATTAAATCAAGGCTAACAGGTGGGGAGCAGGCCCATCTCCTAACTTAGTAAGAGGAGTTCTTGGGAAGAAGAAGCTATTCCCTACCATAGATCCAGTGTCACGGGGTTCTCTCCACCTTTCTGAATGCACACCTGTCATGCCCAAACTTCTAGTTTCCTTTTTTGTGGTATGTAAAGCTACTTGGTTTCTTACCCTTGCTAGAGTCTGTGTGGGGGAATTTCTGACCCTGGTATGTTTATCTAACCCCAGCTACATAGCTATAGCAGAACAAGGAGGAGAAAGACTGTTGAGCCAGGTCTTTGGATTAGGTCTTTTATGATTTTCTCATTTTGATAAGCCCCTAAGTTCTTTTCTGTCGGAGGCCGGCTCTGACAGGTCCAGTGGTCCCTGAAGGATGGACGGTGTCGGCGAGAGAGAGAGTGAGAGAGCCCCGTGATTCTTTCTGATCACCAGGCAGGCATCTCTGTCCTGTCGGTTTTGGTGTCTTTATTTATAGGTTAAATGATAACATGACATCAGAAAAAGGAATTTTTACAATGGATAACTCTTTGTGATAAGATGCTTTGGAAAGTGTACAGAAGCAGGTTTTACAGAAATATTCTTGCAGAACTATTCCAATTATAGTGAGGTTAAGTAAATCTTATAACTAAAGATTTAGCAGGGTATTCTTAGTAAAAGACAGGATACATATTTGTTCTAAGTTAATAACGCTAAGGTTAGGTCATAGGTTAAGTGTATAGATGGGCTAAGAGTCATTCTGTCTGGCTCTCAAATGAATGTTTTTGAGTTGGTTAATAAGTTGTTTGTGGAAACCTATTTGATGCTGAATGTGTGAACACCATGGAGGCCCTAAATGTGTCAGCCTTTTGTTTGTGGGTAATGCTTTAGCTACTCTTATCTATCCTCATCCTAGCCACCTGTAAGGGAGGGTGTTTGCAGAAAGTAGGCCTTGGGGAAGGGACTGCCATACATCACCAATTAGGAGAAGGTGTAAGTATTAACTTAAGTTCTGCCCTTATCTGTACCTTAACTCTAAATTAGGCTCTTTGTCTCGGGGCCAGGCTCAGTTGTAATTCTTGTGTTCTTAACCCCCTAAGTCTTGGATCTGCAAGGCCCTTAGGAAGAGCCTTTTGACAATCATCCATAGAGCTTTCATCTAAAATCTCTCTTGCAAAGGCAGGAATATGCTTTTCCTTAATGAGGTACCTGTGTTCAGAATATTGGTCTGATATGGAATATTGTGAGGCCTGGTCAATACCAGCACAACATGAGCCAGTAGTAGCAGGAGATACCAGTTTTCATTTCTCATGGCAGTAGCTGTGCAAACACTGCCATTTCCTTGCTGTGACTGCCATCCATAGAGGCCGGTGCGGCTCCCGGCACTTTTCATATTAAGATCTCAAGATAAACTTTTTGGGGAGGGGATGACAGCGTTATGGGAAAAATTAAGTATTTAAGACATAGGATGTGACTGAGTGCAAACAATTCCATGAAGCACATGACAGGGAAGGAAAATTTACAAAACTATACTGGAGTAGGTAAAGTTCCATATTAATGTGGAATTAAATGAATTGTGCATTGTCAGTATCACTGTAATTTGTGCTGTTTGCATAAAATATTCAAATCAATACATTGTTACATCTAGGCATACAAAAACCATTCACACTGAATCAATCCACTGACACTGACTACATCAGACTACATCTGACTTGACTGGTGATGTATTTCTGCGTAAAAGTAGAAACAAGTCTGACATGCACACTGTGATGCAACAATAGTATCTGAAGTGAAACAAATGTTAAAGTGAAGTGTCTTCACAATGATAAAGTTGCACTTAATAAAAATATATTTCATCTGTGGTTCATTTCTAAATTTAAACTAGACAAAATTTATTTCAATTCCTCAGTCATACCAGCCACATTTTAAGTGCTCAGTGGCCACATGTGGCCACATGTCAGCACACTGAACAGCACAGGTCGAGAAGAAAACATGAAGTCTAGATTGCCTTATCTAGTGTGATGTGGTGGTGGTAGACATGGTGGCGAGATGGGACAGTGACTCTTCATGTTTTCATTCATGATTTCTGATAAAGAGAAGCGGGGAAAAGCGTCCTCTTTGGCATATAAAGGAATGGATGTACTAGTGTTTTATTCCATGGGTTTCTTTCCTTCTAGGCACTTCTCCATGCCTGACGTGTTTCTGGACTATTCTTAAGGAGAGGAGTGCTATTATTATCATCATTTGACAGGGCAACAAAACTAGCTTATCAACAACTAATCGTTTCACAGCCTTAGCAGCTAATTCTCTGTTTCAGTTTGTTTATATATAAAAATACTATGTATTTGTCTTACCCACTTCCCAGGGCTGTATCTGTACAAGCTAGTAATGCTTTTATTTATTTGTTTCCTTGTTTGTTTTAAGTTTGTTTATGTTGAGAGAGAGAGAGAAAGAGAACACAAGAGGTAGGGGCAGAGAGAGAGAGAAAGAGAGAATCCCAAGAAGCAGTGGAGCTCAGTCTCACAAACCATGAGATCATGACCTACGCTGAAATCAAGAGTTGGATGCTTAAGTGACTAAGCCATACAAGGCTGCCCCAGTAATAATACTTTTAAACATTCAAGTTACTCTAATTATTTTGGTAATTATAACAATACCACTGCATCAAGATAGTTTTTATTTCATGGATATCTATCTTTCCAGAAGAGATGAATTCCATTTATTTTTTTAAATTTCAATTCATTGCATATTTTAAATAAACAGAAAATAGGGAAAATTAATATGAGACACTTGCTATAGGTCTTTCTTCTTCTTTCTAAGAAATAACATACTATTCAAAGAATAAAAGTCATACCAGTACAGCATGCACTGAAGAGGACAGACTCTAGAGCCAGCTTTGCCACTTTTTAATTGTGTGACTTTGAACACGTTATTAAACTTCTCAGTTTCCTTATGTGAAAAATGAGCATGATAATAGAGTCTAACTCATATGGTTATTGTGAGAATAAAATACATTTTAAGTATTTTTAAGGGCCCATGTTAAGTTCCATATAAATATTAGCGATCATTATTAGTACTACAAATGTTTGTACATATGTGTGTGGTCTGGATTTATATAAAAGGTAGCAATGTATTTTTCCCAGTCAACATGAGTCTGTGATGTACCTATGTGAACACATTCAAACTGAATTAATTGATTTTGACTTATTTGTACCATTCCCAACGAATGTTGATATCATCGATGACTCAATTTCTGCTGACAGTCATTTTTACTGCTTCTATTCTTTTTTCTTTCTTTCTTTCTTTCTTTTTTTTTTTTTTTAGTTATTGCGTCCAGGTAATTCTTGCATATCTTTCCTGGCATACATGTCCAAATCCTATTTATTTTTGTCTCACAGGAGTTAGTGCCATTCCAGACATAACAAGTCTTAATGAGTCACTGTTAAAGTGAATTGGCTTTTCATGTACTTAGGTCTTGGCTCCATAACTTGATGGTGAGTTCCTTGAGCCAAGAGTGATGGGCACACAGCAGATCGGCAGTAAGTTTACCATGGCCCTGGTAGAGTAAGATCGTGCACACCATATCTCCATCAGAGATATCGAAGATATCTCCATATCTAACGTCAGAGGCTAACACATTAAGAGAGGGGCTTATAGCAGCTGTGCACTGAAAGACATGTGAAAGACACTGGCGAGGGAGCAGATTTTTAAAAAAGAGCCTGATAGTGAAACTCATGCTCATATGCTATTTATCTTGGCCTTCTTTAATGTAGAGTTTGATTCTCCAACTCAAAGGAAGGAATATCATTCAAGTTTTCAGGACAGCTTGGAACCGGCAAGCCTCAGCACTCAGAACAAAGAAGGAAGCAGGAAAGGAGAAACTCTCTGCAGTTGCCCAGTGATATCTTGCCATGTCATATCCTCACTGCTTTGCCTGATTCCACCTGCCTAAAATGCCCTTTGCCATCCCTCTGTGGCAAGCCTGTAAACATCTACAATGCTATCACATATAAGAGACCTCCCAGCCTGGGTTCAGTTCTCTTCACATCACACTGTACTTTCCATATTATGAGTTAAGTAGGAGAAGGATTCAGCCTCTGGAATTGATGGTCTCACTCAGACGGAGCAAACTGTCCTATCCAGAATAACTAGAAAAGCTAGATAAAAACCAATAAGACAAAAGAAACTTCTGTTTGGAGGCACTGAGGAACTCCTGAGGTGGCAAGAACTTCAAGGGTAAAGGTCCTCAGGAGAAGGAAAACTCATTAAGGGGAACATGACATTTTGCACTGCTTCCCCCTTTGGAACATTTGGAGCCTTTGTCAATTTACTGTATTGGTAATAAAACTACACAGAAAAGTGAGTAGATTATGAATACAAAATTCAGGCAACTGGTTACTCTAGAAGGGAAGGGAAGAGAAGGAAAGATGTGTTGAGATAGGGCACATGGGTTTGGTTTTCCTTCCTCCCTCCCTCCCTCCCTCCCTTCCTTGGAGACAGGCAGTATTCTATTTCCTAAACTAGACAATGGTTACCTAGCTAATAAGTTAGCTAGTTTTTGTCAAATTTATACACACATAAAGATACACGCACACACACACACACACACACACACATCACAAAACATTATTTTGCATGTGTATTTATCATGAAGGAAAAAAAAGGAAAGAAACTCCCAAGTAATAGCTCTTATCCACAGAGAACATATTCCAGCCCCCAGCATGATTTTGTACTGCAGCAATTTCCTCAGAGCTGCTAGAAAACCTGCTCTTCTCATCCGTCTCTAGTAACTTCTGTTATTCCCAAGTGGTAATAAAAATCTCCAGGGCTGGAAGCTAAAAAGCTGTTATTCAGAAATAAGAGTGTTAAAGGAAGCTGGGTGTGTGGCCTCATTCCAGGAGAGATTAAAAAAGAATATGAAGAAGGCAATGTTTAGGTCAGGGGGATAGAAGAAAGTGTGAGAAATCAATTTGTCTGCAGACTCACCAGTGTATAAAAATTCTTACACCTGTGTATCTTCGTACACATACACATATAAACATATAACAACGTGTACATCCGTACTGGAGCTGGGCTTGAAGGTCGGAAAGAATGGATAACAATAGGGTAAAATGAGATTAAGTAAAGGTGTGGAGATGGTAGCTGAATTCATGAAGAGAGAGAGTTTGTGAGTTCCTGACAGCAACAAGAAGGGGATGGGTGGGGAATAAAACGGAAGGAAAGGAAAGAAGCATGGAACGAGTTAAGTTAACATCACTTCAGGCAAAGAAAACCCACAAACAGATTTCTACTGGAAATGAGAAGAGAGGCTGTGATCCCACACCCCAAATTTCATGGGGCTTCCAGATTTTCAAACAGAGGTTTTCCTTTCATGCCCTGCCTCACAATATTTGTAAAGAATGGTCTGGGATAAAAGTGTTACCACAAGGCAATTGCCTTTTATGTGGACACACACCTTTTGCACAATATGCTTCACCTAAGACATGAGAAACTGCAAGTGCAAACAGATGACGGAGTTGTGGAAATCACCTTGTACAACTGTCAAGTGGGAAGATTGCTTGATCTTATACAAATGCCTGGAAGAAAGCATACTATCTAACATTTCAGATATTTATCAGTAATCTGTAGCTGATGCATTTGACAAAATAGATATTGGGGGAAATATTGTAATGGATATAAGAAATTTAAAAATCACCAGAACTGAAAAATTTTCCTTTCGTTGAAAAAAACGGGGGAAGGTGGGTTCCCTGAAATGAAAATACCCCTGATGATATTATAAAATACAACACTAAAGTTCATTGTATGAGCGGCAAGCAGGGAAGCAATGAGACTTTCTGATCAAGAGTAAAAATACGAGTGCCTAAAAGGTATATAAAA
This sequence comes from Crocuta crocuta, assembly GCF_008692635.1. Classification (NCBI taxonomy): domain Eukaryota; kingdom Metazoa; phylum Chordata; class Mammalia; order Carnivora; family Hyaenidae; genus Crocuta; species Crocuta crocuta. The sequence goes on from NW_027528209.1 coordinate 3,658,336, forward strand.
TATCTACACCTATAATGAATGAATACATATGAACACACACACATGTGTATCCAAAGAAGGGGTCTGACATCTAATTTCTAAATCAAGACAGGTCCACATCAGAAAAGCATTCTCATTATATCTGCTCCATCACACCTTGATGGTGTTTTCTATTAGCAGGATTATTATTACACATTATCATATATGCTTTCTCCTTTTATTTCCTTAGATACCTTTGGCAAGCTCAAAGAATTAATATTACCTACTATCAGTAATTCCTTATTTTGTGAATGATTTCAAGAGGCATTATAAAAAATTTCCTTAGCAATCTGAAACAAAATTAATTTACATTTGCTTTAAATTTTTAAAGCATTTAAAATATTTGCCATATTATGTAGGCAAAAAATTAAATCGTGGCATTAAATTATTTCAACAAAGCCCATGCAATTCACTAAACCACCCTCCCAACCTCACCCAGCATTAATTCCAACAGCTATTTACAAAATACATCCTGAATCCATGTGATCTATCCACTTCTCTTTATATAGATTGCCACAAGCCTAATCCATGCCACATTTTCTCTAGCCAGAGCTGATTAAAACATGCTAACTACGAAAAACTGAGAGCCTTCCCCCTGAGATCTGGAACACGACAGGGANAAAAAAAAAAACATGCTAACTACTCTTCCTGTTTTTGCCTCTTGTTCCCTCCAAAAATAGAAATTTGAATACTTAATAGATTTCATATAAATATTTATAATTTTAATATAAACTAGTTTTAAAAATTCTTCATATAGTATTGAATGATTGGCCTAAAGTACAAATCAGATTTTAGTACTTATCAGTTCAGAAACCTGGTAGTTATCCCCTGCATTTAAAGTTTCTTGATTTATTTTGAAACAGAGAGAGAGAGAGAATCACAATCTATAATTACCTTGTTTTACTTTTAGCTTGTCTACTTGCTATTGAAATGTAACATTCTATATTGGACGTATTTTTTTGTACCTTGCTCAGTATTGTATCACAAGTACCCAGCTCAATTTCTGCTATAAATATGCATTTAACACTTATTTGCTAAGTGAATGAATAAACAATTAAAATTGTCTTATTTCTCTTTCTCCTCAGTATGTCACTTATGCTTAAAACTCTTCAATTACATTTGGGCTGGCTGGGTGGCTCAGTCAGTTGAGCATCCAACTTTTGATTTTGGCTCAGGTCATGATCTCATGGTTTGTGAGTTTGAGTCCCTCATTAGGCTCTGTGCTGACAGTGTGGAGCCTGCTTGGGATTTTCTCTCTCCCTCTCTCTCAGCCCCTCCCCTGTTCTCTCTCTCTCTCTCTCCTTCTCTCTCTCAAAATAAACAAACTTAAAAACAAAAACTCTTCAATGACATTCAATTGAATTTATAATAAAATTTAACTCTTTACCATAGTCTGCAGTTCCTGTATAATCTACCCATAAGCTTCTCTCCAAATTTATCTTCTATCACTCTCTGTTCTACTCATAAAATTTCAACTATATTAGCCCTGCTTCTCCTTAAACCATATTGATATATGTGTCTGCCTAATCCTCCCAAATAGTGGCTTAACAATAAAACTTATTACATCATGATCTCTGTTGATCAGAAATTTGAAGTGCCTTATCTGGGTGTTCAGGTTTAAGATCTCTACTGGTGCTTCAATTAAGATGCTCACTGGGATCTTAGTCAGTCGAAGGCTTGACTGGGGCTGGAAGATCCACTAACCCAGCTATTGGCAACAGGCCTCTCAGCCTTCACTGATGGTTGGTAGAAGGCTTATATCCTTGCCACATGGTCTTTTCAAAAAAAAAAAAAATTTTTTATGTTTTTTAAAATTTATTTATTTCTGAGGGAGAGAGACAGCATGAGCAGGAGAGGGTCAGAGAGAGGGAGACACAGAACCTGCAGCAGACTCCAGGCTCTGAGCTAGCTGTCAGCACAGAGCCTGACGCAGGGCTTGAACCCACGAACCGTGAGATCATAACCGGATCTGAAGTTGGATGCTTAACAGACTGAGCCACCCAGGCGCCCCCACATGGCCTTCTTTCTTGAAGTACTCCCATGCTGTGGTGGCTGGCTTCCCCCAGAGCAAGTGAGGAAAAAAAAGAAACAGACACTACGATGGCTTTTATAATCTAGCCTCAGTATTCAGACTCTGTCATTTCCAAAATATCCTGCTGATAATTAAAGTCAGTTTCTCCCAATGTGAGAAAGGTGCTACCGGGAAGCAGAGATAATAGGGGGTCATCTTGGAGGCTGCCTTGCAAAGCCTGCCCTTTGTCCTACAGTGATCCACATATTCTCTACATGCAAAATATACTCCCTGTGACCCACCCCCACCCAAAGTCACCCACTCCATTACAGCACCAGCTCAGAGTCCAGAATTGTGTGAGGCGGCTAGGTGACTCAGTCAGTTAAGTGTCCGACTCTTTATTTCAGCTTAGGTCATAATCTCACAGTCATGAGATCCAGCCCTGCACTGGGCTCTGCACTGACAGTGTGGAGCCTGCTTAGGATTCTCTCTCCCTCTTCTGCTCTCTCTCTCTCTCTCACTCTCAAAATAAATAAATAACCATTAAAAAAATGTTTTTAAAAAAATTTAAAAATTTTTGTGTCATCTAAATAAAGGTCCTGGTGCAGATGAGGCTCCTCGGGTATAATTCCTTAAATATAGCTCTTCTAGTTCGGTCTTCTGATCTTAAGATCTATGAACTGTAGCAATAAGTATCTGTCCCCCTACATGCCCAACATACAATAACAGGATACTAGAATAACCCTTTAAAAGGAAAGTAAATTGGAGGCACACAGGAGTCACTGAAATCCAGCCAGACCAATACTGGAAGTTCCCTTATGAGGGATCAGTCTTACTCCTGTCCAGGAATAACTCTGTATGGCTCTTGGTTCTGACCTCTGATCTCCTGGTTCCTTTATCGAATTCATTTTTCCTTTCCCACAAAAGGTGGTCTATGGTTGCAGCTGCCAAACTTTCTTAGCCTGCTTCCATCAATAGCATTCGGGGGTTTTCTTTTCATTTTTGTAATGTCTCTATCCTTTTCAGTCCAAGTTGTCAGTGTTTCTACCAATATGATAATTTTTTAAACTCTGTGGTTTACTTGTGAATCCCACTGGAACTCAAACCTTTAGATACAATCCACAACCATAAACTTCTTTAAGATAAACCTTTCTTTACCCTGGCCTTCCCCGGATACTGCTGAGAGACAATACATTAAGCTTCTTAGCAAATCTACCATTTAATTGAAGGTTCTAAGAGGTACAACGTTAGCTCTTTATATGGTCTTGGCAAATTATCTTTACTACCACCCCCGTGACTTTATCATTAAAATATGTTTTCCAAGTAAGACCGTGGGTTTTACCCTTGGCTGGAAATCATTTCTTAATTTTAGCATTGTTTGCCAAGTAGAGAAGTTCAGGGTTTAAAAATTATTTTAATGTTTGTTTATTTTTGACAGAGAGAGAGAAAAACAGAGCACCAGTGGGGGAGGGGGCGAGAGACAGGGAGACACAGAATCAGAAGCAGGCTCCAGGCTCCGAGCTGTCAGCACAGAGCCGGACACAGGGCTCACACTCATGAACTGTGAGATCATGACCTGAGCTGAAGCTGGACACTCAGCTGAATGAACCACCCAGAAGCCCCTAGGTTTTTAAATATATTTTAAAGTCCTGTCTCTTTTTGTTTAACAATTTTTCCTTTGGATTTTTCTGTAATCAGAAAAGTGTCCGGAAATCTCCTTAGTTAGATCACTTGATTCCTTAAACACATTTTCTACTTTCCATGCAACTGCAGTTAACAGTGTTGGTAAACTTTCTACCAACATACACCAAGGATCCCTTTTCCTTCATTCTGCTTTAAGCCCTCACAATCAGCCTTTCAAAAGCCATCAGGCTTCTACCTAAAGTCTGTTCAAGGTACCTGAACTCTTCTCTTCTCTTCCTATCTTTTCACTGTCCGGTTCCAAAGCATACTTAGGTATTTGTTACAGCACCACTATACCTCCATTACCAAACTCATTAGTTATACTAGTTACCAATGGCCGTGTAACAAAGGATCCCAAACTCAGTGGTTTAAAACAACAAACACTTCTTAGTACCTCATGTGGCTCATGAATTTGGGAGTGACTTAGCTGGTAAGTACTGGGTTGAGGTCGCTCATGAAGTTGCTGTCAAGATACTGGTCTGGGCTGCCAGTAATCTGGAAGCTTACCTGGTGGTAGATGATATATTTCCACCATGGCTCATGCACATGGCTGCTGGCAGACTGCTTCTGTTACTGACTGGCTCTTAGCAGGATACATTAGTTCCTCACCACAGGGACCTACCCATGTTTGCATGAGTGTCCTTACAACCTGACAACTGGCTTCCCCAAGATTGATTGCTCCAAGGGAGCAAGATGGAAGCCTCAATATCTTTGATGACCTGGTTTCATAAGTCACACACCATTATTTTGGAATTGTTGTGTTGGTTACACAAGTTACTGTAGGATGCTCATTTTGGGAGGATACTGTACAAAGGCATAAGAACAGAGATAAAGGAATCATGGCAGGCTTGCTAGCACAAAGATATTGCTGTTTGCTTTTGATTTTATCTTTTGCTTCTACCTGGGTCACTTTTGTTTTTTTCAGATCTTTGCAAGGGCAACACCTAATCTTTTGAGTGTCTGGTCAAATGTCAACTCCTTGAACTGTACTTCCTTTCCTACCACATCTTGTATTTCCCCATAGTTTCTTTTATATCATGCTATTTTCTTCACATATTTATTATTATTTGAAATAATTACTCAAATATATTTGCTTACTTATTTATTTATCATTGCTTTTTATTTTCCACTGCTAGAATGTAAACTTTCTGAGGGCAGGGATCTCATCTATTGTTTTTATTGCTCTATCATAAGTGCTTCGAGTGAGGCTGATACTTAAGATTTATCCAATATATTTTGTGCAGTGAATAAACAAAGCATTCCATAAGGGTTATAAATTATTTACTCTCTTTTTCAGAATGGTCTATTTCAAGAAAAGAGTTCATTCAGTTTGAAAAAACTATGGAATTATCCAATACAGAAAGATATGTAGCTAACCAGAAATGGGTTCTGAGTTGCTTGGGGGTGAAATGTACCAGTATTATACAGATCCTCTGTTTTCAATGAAGAACTCTCTGTTTTCAAAATGGAGCCACAGAAGAATGGATTATTTTAGCCAAACAGGATTTAAAAGTCCCTACTTTTTCCAAACATGAACATAGGACACGCATCAGGGAACTAGGGCACAGAATTCACAGATTACAAACTAACATAGAACTGCATGGGAAGAGTGACATAGACATGGCAGAAAGCCAACAATTTTCAGAAAATACTAGAAGGCCACCTGAGAGAGTCTTATTGCTTAAGGTGAATGTTTAGCAATTGGAAATGCAAAGGAAATCAAAACACTACAGACTAACACACAGGTGCGTGATAAGATCAAGGGCCTACTGAAGAGGCACAACAGTACTGAGCAATAAAAGACATTCAAAATTGTCTACTTATTATCTTCTTACTCTGAATTGTGTCAGATAATTTCATCAACCTAGAGGTGGAAGATTATGTATGTTTTGAATATGAGTTACAGAAGTACAATTAAAACTAGATGAAGCACACAAGGAGTTTTTGATTATTATAATCTGGGAAGACACTATGGTAGTTTCTCACTGAAAAGAAAGAAAGAAAAGAGAAGAGAAGGGGAGGGGAGGAGAGGAGAGAAGAGAAGGGAGAAAAGAAAAGAAAAAAGAAAAGAAAAGAAAAAAAGAAAAGAAAAGAAAAGAAGAAAAGAAAAGAAAAGAAAAGAAAAGAAAAAAGAAAAGAGGGATGCTCAGGTGGCTCAGTCAGTTAAGCATCAGACTCTTAATCTCGTCTCAGGTCATGATCTCACGGTTTGTGGGATTGAGCCCCACATTGGGCTCTGTGCTGGTAGCATGGAGCCTGCTTGGGATGTTCTCTCTCTTCCCTCTGCCCCACCCCTGTTCATGTTGATATACTCTCTCGGTCTCTCAAAATAAACAAATAAATTTAACTTTTGTTTAAAAAAAGAAAAGAAAAAGAAAAAAGAAATCATCAGAAAAGAGGCACTGGACTGTACAACTTGAGACTTCAGGCCAAATATTTGTTATGTCTATTTGCCTTTCTTCTCTGGTTCTGCTTCTTTTTAAGTAGTATAATCCCCTTTTTGTGCTTCTTCAAAACCCACTGTCACTTCTTAGGCATTTTTTTTTCAAATTCTTTATAATTTAGATAACAGGCTAAGTGATGACCCACTCCCCTGCCCTGACACACACCAGTGTCAGTGATAACACTCAACCAGCTAAATTTCATCTTGAAAATTTGGAACTGACACACAAAACATCCTTCAGTGTTAAGTTTTGAACACGTAAGTCATGAGGCTCCAGAGAAGCCATTATCCACTCAAATTGAGAAAAAGGAGAAAATGTTCATACATAATAGAAGAGATAATGAAAGATAGGAATTCTGATTCACCCAGTGATAATGAATTGATTTGTAGCATGTCAATCTTAGAATAGAAACAACTGCAAAAAATGAACAAAATATAATAGTAACCTCTTTGAAATATGGTTGAAATATTAAAACAGCCAGTACTTAATTGGTCAACATGTCTGGAAGAAGAGAAACTCACTATGGTAAACATGACATTCCATAACGCTTTGCCTCAATCCATTTGCTGATTCATAAGCAGTGTTGCCTGACATACTAATAAATCAAGAGGAAAGTTGACTAAGAGGTATGGAAGCTGAATGTAGCTGTCTAGTGTCTCATGGACCTGGGGAACAAAATTTTGATATTTAGGGCTAGCAAGGCAGCTCAAGGTTGAGGGGCCGATATGTTGAAGAGAAAGGAAGCTCAGGGAGATAAACCTGACATTCTAAGCTGCTTTCCCCAGAAGCAATTGTCATTTATAAATGAAAGAGACTAAGAGTCTGGGGAACCAAGCAGTAAACAGTTGCTAAGAAGGTGAAAACCTTAGTTACCAGTAGTCTCATTGGACTGAGAGATAAAAATTGGAGCTAAGAGTGCACCTAAGTCCAAAGATCCTGGTAAAGAGCTCAGCCTTCAGTTGAGACATGTGAATAACTAGATAGATCAATCCTTAAAAAAGGCTAAAGTCCAGTCCCAAACCAATTCTAGGTAATACTGGATAAAGTCAACCTACTCCATTCTAACATTCTGTAAGAAGCTAAAGAAAATCTTCTCTTATTTCCAAAACCTCTCAATTTTTCTTAAACGTTCCAGCCTTCAATAAAAATTTTACAAGGCATATCAAGGGACAGGACAAGAGAGAGAGTACACCACAGAAACATAGATACTCTAGACTTTGGGTTTATCTCACATGGACTTCAAAATAACTTATCATAGTTATTTATATGTTTATATATATGCTAAATAAATATTTATATATTTATAACTATGACAAGTTATTTTAAAGTCCAAAAAAAAAAGGACTTCAAAAAATAGATGACAAGATGGAAACTTCCCACTGCAAAAAGGAATATATATCAAAGAAATTAAGTGAAAATTTTGGACCTGAAAAATACTATAATTAATATACTCTTAATTTCATCTTGGATATGTACTACTACAATATAGTATAATTTTATAGTATAATGACAAATTATTGTGGTTCTAATTTGCATTTTTCTTACTGTGAGAATGTGAAACAAGTAGAAAAGCCACACATGGTTCAGATATCTACTTTGGAAATTTGTCTACCAGGATCTACTAAAGCAGAATATGTATATAACCTATGTCCAAGTATTTCTACTCCAAAGTATATATCCAACAGAAATGCACAAATATGTGCACTATACGTGGGTATAGGAGCACACGTATTTTTAATAGTCAAAGATGAAAAACAAGCCAAATTTCCAGCCACAGTAGAAAAGATAAACTGTGGTACATTTGCACAAAAGAGTACTACATAGCAATGAAACCAAGTGAAACTACACCTAACATTAAGGATAACTCCTAGGAAAATACTATTGGGTGAAAGAGGTCAGGAATAACAGACTCCAGATAACATAGTTCCACTTTTAGAACATTTGGAATCAGGCAGAACTAATTTATGATCCAAGTCCACCTCTAGGGAGGACAGCACAGTAAGTGGGAAGGTCAAAGAGGGAGCTTTCCAGCTACGGGTACTAGTCTTCTTATTAGTCTGGATGATGATTTCACTGGGGAGTTCATTTGGTGAAAACGTATTGAACTTATGACTTTTATACATCAATAAAATAATTTATACAGAGAGGAGGAAAAAAGTGAAGAGAGAAGTAAAGATATAAGCCTAGGCAAGCCCAATGTGACACCCTAGGTTCCTAGGGTTCCTGTTCATGCTTTGGTTGCTCTAAAGCCTAGTGTTTTCTCTCCCTTTGGTTTTACGAGAGCTTTTCCAATAATTTCCCTCTCCTCCATCCCATCTTTTTTGTAATAAGCTTCCTAAAGACACCTTGAAAATATTCCCTTAACATGGGAACTTTTTGAAGAAACAATAGTAAAAAAAAAAAAAAAAAAAAAAAAAAAAAAATTTTTTAAAAAAAAAAAAAAAAAAAAAAAAAAAAAAAAAAAGATTTGCTAAGAAAAACTAAGCCCACACACTACAAAATAGAGCTATATATATATTTTAATTCCATCTATTTAGTAACAAGAAACTATAAATTCTTTAAGCAAGATTCTGACCTACAATCCCAGAATAACACAATTTGCAAGGAAATTTATGGAAACAAGCATTAAAATAAAATTTTTGTAGAGCAATTTAATTGCTTTTTAAGAGATGATTAACTGAAGTAAATTTAGTAAAAATTAACACATAATCTGAGCCTTTTACATTGAGAGAATATTTTAATTCAAAGTAAGCAACTGGTCTATTGCCCAATCTCTAGAAAGAATCTCTGGAAATTAATTTCCAAAATACCATGATGGTGATCAGAAAAGAGATCAATTAGGTAGAGATTAAAGTGCATTAATATGAACATAGATAACTATGTTCATGACACAAGGTGATTAGCAATGACCTTGAATGGTCCATAGTTCCTAAGAATGTTCAGAATCAAATAATCAACAATATTTGACTCTATTTGGTCCATAAGTCTATTTGAAATACTTTAATTCCAAAGAAGTTTACAATTGATCACATTTGTCTAAAGAGGTTTAACTTATATAGCTTCCTATAGGTGACTTTGTTGGAAACCCCAGTTGATTCTTTTGGATGAGATAATTATAGCAATGAAAGAACTCCAGAAAGAAACAAATGCATGTGGTAAACACCGTGAACTTGAAATTCTTGAACATCAGGTCTTTTACTTTGTAAAGGGATTAGACTGCTGAGTTGTAAGAGGCTTATTGCAGCTTGTTATTAATTTAACATTTCAAATTTAACATTTCAAAGCAACTATTCACAAGATTCTATTTAATTGAATATTAATGTGCAAATGTTTAAGTCACCTCCACATAAAACATCTCCATTAACCCTCAAAAAATTGCTGTAAATAAGGAATAAATGTCACGTTTATTTTTTTCAGATAAAAGTTTGAGAGACTGACTTTTGATGTCTGCTCAGGATATGATCACCATCTTAAGACTGAGCCCTGCATCAGGCTCTTTGCTGAATGTGGAGCCTGCTCGGGATTCTCTCTTGCCCTCTCTCTCTCTGCTCCTCCCCCACTCATGTGCACTCTCTCTCTCTTAAAACATTAAAAAAAATTAAAGTTTGAGTACTTTCTCTAAGGACATGGTGTCTGTAATGGGCAAAATTGGAACCAGACCATAGGTTTCTTCCCTTCTAATGAAGTGTTCTTGTCAGAACTTTGTGTTGATAGGTATCAGCTAGATATTGTACACATTCATTTATATCTATTCTCTTTATAGGAAGAATGGTCTTTATTCTGTGTAGCCCACACTTGTTATTACCAGTGAAGAAACAAAACAAAGTTTATATTAATACAAAAGCAAGTAAATTGTTTATATATATTAACACCTTTATCACTAGAGCTTACAACTTCACGTCAGTAAACTTACCTCATATATCTTTCCATCCAGAAGTAGAACAATTTATTATTTTTCATATCATTACCAAACACATTTTCTGTTGGACTTATTTTGGTCACAACTGTAAAATTTCTGTGGATGTGCAGAATGACAGGACTCTAGGGCAACCTTACACTGAGAATCATGGAGTGAGGGATATTAATTAGAAAGTGAGATATGGGTCATTTTCTTCTGTTTTATAAACCACTAGATCTCTACACTAAGCTTCCCTTTGCTTTGTTTTTTAATATTTATTTATTTATTTTGAGAGAGAGAGAGAGAGAGAGAGAAAGAGAGAGAGAGAGTATGAGCGAGCAGGGGAGGAGCAAAGAAAGAGAAAATCCCAAGCAGGCTCTGTACAGTCAGCACAGAGCTCGACACAGGGTTCGAACTCATGAACTGTGAGCTCATGACCTGAGCCAAAATCAGGAGGTAGGCCCTTAACTACTGAGCCACCCAGGCACCCCTAAGCTTCCATTTTCAACTGTTACTTTGTCATTGATCTTGTGAGTTTCTCCTCTCCCTGCTTCTCACTGAGCACTTCCTTCCTTGGTCTGCGCTGCAGTAGGCACAGAGGGATAGAGCACAAGGAAAAAGATGTTAAACAACATCAGTAATAAATTGAAACCCTCTCTTTAATGCAAGGAGCCCAAGTTTGAAACCAATGTCTTGCTAAAACTTACTACCGGGTGGACTTTCCCCCTCTCCCAAGAAGCATTCTCCAACATGAATAATTCCATATTCTTTTGGCTAAACTTGGTCTACCTTATATTTCAGTTATTTATATCTGTACCATCTCATTTAGTTGATGGCACAGCTACTGATGGCAGAGTTGGGGGTTTTTTGGTCATTTGTTTTTTATTGTTTTTATATCTAGTGGACGGCCTACGAGAAGGGCTTTAACACAAGCCCAGCTTGAAGCCTACAGCTCAAGGCCTGATAAGATAGATGTTGCCATGTTCAAGCATTTATTTGCCATCATTGGTCACTTCTTCTCATCTCTTTTTCAGGCATCTGGCTCCGTCCTTCTTACTGGTCAATTAGAGTGGCTGGAACTCTTACTATTTAATTCTTCCCAAGTGAAGAGTCTTCTGGGAATTAGGGGTGGGGTTGGGGGCTGGTTGCTGGCAAGACAGAAAATTTTAAAGGCTTGGCGTGATCAGAAAATTCTAAGTATGCCATATTCAAGTGGATTTTTTAACCTCCTAAAATGTGTTTCTCCTGTTCCTAATCACAAAAGCCAGTGTAAACTATTTAATTCTGCAATTATAGGAGGAAGAACTGAAAACAGCATAGCCCTAGGCAAGAAGTGAGCATCCTCACACTGTACCCTCATTAGTGAGGATAAATGTGCCATCTCTGGGCAACCCATTATGTACCCTTTATTTGTGTATTAATTAAAAAAAAAAAAGCTTGGTGGTATAGCATGAATCTATATGACAGGAAACCATACAATTCTCTAACTCCAAAAAAAAATAGTGTTAAAAAAACGGTTTTAAGGTCTAATTAAAAAGGCCTATATTTTCGTACTACACTACGCTGCACATATGTTCAAGGCTCTCAGGCTCCCATGCTGCCTGTGAAACATGTTTTGTTTCATTCCAGGAAGATTACTGCTGTTAAAACACGGGTTTTGGATGGCGTTTGGAGAGCAGAGAGAGGAAGGGAGGTTTCTCGAGAAGAGAAGTGATTTCCATTGTTTCCAGAAAATTGCTAAAATATGTGTACATACGTGTGTGTTTTCTGCACATTTCTCACACATTTTCAAAACTCTGTTTCCCACCTCTGATTTTTTCCCCCATTTTCTGCCTCGCCTGCTTACTGCTAACATAAACAGATGGGATCCCCCGAATGCGAGGAATGTGATCAGACAGTGACTCCACAGGAAAAATGGAGGGATTCTTTGCAAATGGCAGATAAAAGTGTTCCTCAACTCAGTTCAGAATGTGAAGGCAGAGCTTTTTATTCTGTGTGTGTGTGTTTCAAATGATGGAAGCTGACTTAAAATGTAAAACCTGGCAATGTTTGGTTCCTATAATGATGCATGAAAGATTATGACTTCATGACTTAAATGCTTGAAGGGAGCTTTGAGACTGTTTTCTACAGGACAATTAAAAATGATGGAAAGGTAGTATGTCGGAAACAGTACATACTGAAGTTACATTGACACAGAAAGGACCCCCCACAATATTGCCTTGTTACCACTGACTCTCTTTGTATGCTTTCAGCTCCTCATCGTTAATATGGAAACATTTTTGCTTTCATATGGTGGCTAGCTGGGCTTTGCGATGTGCATGATTTGAGAGATAAAGCAAAAGGGGTCTTCTCTCCTCCAACTTTTGTAAAAGAAACCTTTCAAAATAAGATAAAAGGTGAAGTATTATCTCCTTATTCCTCCCAGACCCACTACTGCCTTCTGTCAGCACAGGCCATTTTGACTGTCAGGATGTGAACCACTCTGGCAAAGGAGAGCTAAGTGCTTTTTAGGTTTAAATATTTAAATAAATGAATGGAAATCAGGAAGGCGTATTTTCCAAGTGGAGAAGATCATTTTTAAGAAATGTTGATCTACTCAGAGCTATAGCCTAATCCGTACAACTTAAGCATTCTCAAGTTTATAACGTCCTTTGAACAAAAACATGTTGCCTTAATGTGTGACTTGTGTATGTAATGAGAAACTTATAAATGCAGAAATGGTGGTTTGCTTCCATGACCTCATATTTAGGGATGGCATGGTCCACTCTCCCCGTACTGATTCCATCTACCCTCGGGGAGAAGTAAAACTGGCATGGCCAGTCATTTTTGAGGTCCACAGGTTGTGAGAACCAGCTTAGCTTTCCAGTTTACACATGCCCCAAGATGTTAGCTCATAAGAAAGGCATGGGTAATTATGTGTTGCAATTTTTGAAGGCCATTCTTCATGACATTTAATCTATATTTCTGGTCTCTTCAGTACAATACTGCTTTCAGACCAATTGCATATGATATCAGCAAAAAGAGATCATTTAGGAGCAGGAATTTTTGGTTCAAAAATAAATATATGGCTCGAAAGTAAGAGATTCTGTACCACCCAAACCCCCCCCCACCAGCCACAGAGAAAATTATAGCTATTAGTGATCCTTAACCATGCTCAGCTCCAGCTCCTGTACCCATCCTCCAAGCCACTTCTGCCTAAGGTGCTTTAATTTGATCTTTGTTGTACATGCTGCTTGAAAGATGAAGCCCTCTGGTGATAGCAATAATCAAGATAAAAGAGAGAGAGAAAACCTGAAACCAGAGTGGGCTCTTATTGTCCCTGCACCTGTGCAAAGAAAAGAACTGTGGTTCAAAGTACACTATTAATCTTTCATATTTCCCTTTCTTTAAAACCCGCCCTCCTTCCCTCTCTGGAATTTCTTTGTAAGGAAAACACTCATGTCTTCTCAGGTACTATTTTTAGGTAAACTATTTTTAATTGTAGTTACTAATAACAATTTTGTTCCCAGAGAAATGATATGCTGAATTTGAGTAGTCATGCTGGGCCCATTTCAACAGAGCCTTCTCTGGATTCAAAATATATACTATTCTTGCTACAGATTCTGTTATAATATAAAAAGGTATAACCATAACCCCCTTCATTTCCAAGGCATGTGTTACAATTCTGGAAAATAGAACTCTTAGTAAAAAGTAAAATGTTGCCATGCTGAAAAGAAAGAGAACTATTATTGTCTTGTTACCATTTCTCTTCACTCCCAAAGATTCTAAAGCAACAGGCAGGCCTGATTTGCTTTTGTATCTATTACCACATAACTATGGGGAAGGACTCAACTCAGCCACACAGTCTGTTCTTTGCCTTATGTAAGCTGTTTTATTGCCATCATAATCACTGAGAGTGACCCTCACTTCCATCTGTTGATTTTTTTTCCTTTGCTGAAACAGTGCTTAGGTTTCAAAAATACTGATCTCAAAATCATTAACCTAGAAAGAACCTGGCCTTCATCCACTCCATTTATGGGATGTTAAAGCAGTCTCAAGGGTTTGCTAAAATAAACTAACAGTCTGTAGAGGAGAGGAACATGCCATCTGGCCAAGCCAGCGAGGCTGAGAATATACAGTCTAGGTAATTGCTTTAGGTGAATCTATTACAACACATGGAAATGACAAAAAGTTTGGATATTTCTTTGTCTTCACCCTGTGAATCCTGGTCCAGTCTGAACGATAGACTCATCAGCTGGAAGAGAGAGTAATCCAGAGCTAATGTAAAGCAGTGATATGTGAGCAGTGGGACCTTGGTGACTTATAATTCCTACAGACCTCTACCATTCAGCGAAGATGGACCTTCTCATGGTATACGGACAGACTTGCCAGAGGGACCACGTGTATGTACATTTTCATACACTGAATCTTTCAGTAAACTAAGGAGTCCAGGAGTGTGAAAAGAAACCTGTGTGGAAATATATTTATGCCCCATTCATCTACATTTTGTAAGCATGAGTGCCTTACTCTCTCTCTCTCTTTCTCATATTTAAGAAAAAAGTTGCCCTGAGACCTAGATTTTATTAATTAAATACTCCTTGAGTGAAAACAGCTTACAAACAGCCACCTCATTTCCATCTTTCAGAATGAGGACAAACCTCTTCATATTGTCTCCATTTTTTCATCTCCCAGGTACTTATCAAGCCAAACTGCTGGGGTTCTGTGCCTGTCATTCAACTGTAACAGTAGCTTTCTTTTGCCAAATACAAATTCACACAATTTCACATCAAATTATTTAACTTCTTGGGATCATCTAATGTCACTGTCTCCTCGTTCTCATGAAAGTATCTTATCCTTGATTTCAGGACACCACATCTGCTTGCTCCTTTCTGCCAGGTTTTTTTTTTTTCTTTCTATCCCCTAAATATCTATTTTCACAGGACCCAAGTTATGGGCTTTTACAGAAGTTAATCACTTTTTGTGATAACATTAGAAATCATCACTATACAAGACAGAAGAGGTTAAGTAAAAGTCTGGTAATTAATCTATTTATCTTCCTCCTTCCCTTCCTCCCTCCTTCCTCCCCTCTTCTCTTCCCTTTCATCCCCTGCATTCTCCTCCCATCTTTTACTCTTTCTCTCTTTCTTTTTCTTTCTTTCATTCATTCATTCTTTCTTATCTTTCTATCCACTTCCTTCCTTCCTTCCTATGCTTGACACACAATGTTACATTCAGGTATACAACACAGTGATTGAATTATATGTTATGCTATATATTTGCCACAAGAGTAGCTACCACCTAAAAGTAAAAGTCCAGTCATCCTGAATTTAAAAGGACAATATCACCATGAATGTGTGATAGCTGTAACCACAGTCACCAACCCAGTAACAATGAGTACCCAACTCACGTTCTTTAAAAACCAAAATTTTCAACTGAAAAGAACTGGATCTCCTAAGAGAAATGGTTGGTTTCAGGTAAAAAGCATGAAATGCGTCCAGATTACCCAGAAACCAAACTTAAAAGGCTTTTTGCAACATTAAATGAAATAATGGATCTATGCGGTAATCATCTGTGATTGCTAAAGTCAGAAAAACAAGACTACCAGACATTATGTGCCTCTTCATGGAAATATCTGCCACCATAGGAGAAATATTCTGCTTTCCCCTCTTCCCAAAATCAAATCTGAGCCTGGTAAAAACGTATAGATCCAACTCCTAGTTTATGGGAAAAAATGAGGAAAGAGAAAATAATGGGGCAAATGACACCATGGGGATGCAATCAGAAAAGTACAGATGGGCAGAATCTCCCTAAGACCATAATTTAGTTTATCAACAAATAAATTTTGAGGGGGAAATGGAGAGCAAAGAGAAAGAAACATAAGAGAAAAAGCAACTAATTATAATGTATGGACATTATTCAGAACTTGATTTGTAAGAAATTTATAGACAGGCAAGGAAATTGAAACACCAACTCCAATTATAGAAATTTCAGAAATTTCTATTGTTTTAGTTGTGACAATAGCATTGTGATGATAGCTTCCTAGAGTCCTCTCAACTTTTAAAACTCCATACTGAACAATTAATTTTGGAAATTATATGAGATCTAGGATTTGCTTCAAAATAATCCAGTAGTGTTAGTGGTGGTGGCAGGGAGAGGGAAGCAAGGAATGGATGGATATTGTTGAAACAAGCCTGGCCAAGAATTAATGCTAGTTGAAACTGGGTTAAGCGTACATGGGATCCACTGTACTAATGTCTACTTCTGTGCACATTTTAAAACCTAATAAAAAAAAGTTTTAAAAAATCCAAATGCTGATGTTGACAGCGTCTGTATTAGTCCTGACTCTCATCTGCACACATGAGGTATATATCACTATCCCTTGACATTTAAGGGCTTATAGGAAACTCAGACTTAATGTATATAAAATACAACTCAAATACCACAAGTCCCACCAAAATAATAAAATGACCAGAACAATAAAGGCTGTTTTCTACTAGCATTTCCCCTCAGTAGTAAGTTTTGCAGCATACACTCAATAGCTCAACCTGGGTGGAAGCCTTGATTCTTCCATCTTCCAAACCTCTTCATCCAGACTATTGCCATGACTCATTAGTGCTAACTTAAGGAGTTATTAGAATGAATTCAAATTAAGCTCCTCTGCCCCCTTCATAATCTAGGCTACCATCATCTTTTTAAAAATTGTTATTTATTTTTAAGAGGGAGAGAGAGAGCAGGGGAGGGGCAGAGAGAAGGAGACAGAGGATCTGAGAGCAGAGCCTGATACAGGGCTTGAACTCACATATTGTGAGATCATGACCTGAGCCAAGTCAGACACGTAAGCAGCTGAGCCATCCAGGTGCCCCATAGGATATCATCATCTTTCACACAGACTACTGCCACCTATAGGTTGGTTGTGGTGAAAGGGAAGTAGAGGAACAAAAGTAACAAAAGAATGCTCTCATTCTCCATCCCTGTCTCTAAGACAGAACAAGCCCACTGTCTTGGCATTCTCCACACGGGAGGTGGCAGGTGTTACAGTCTATGCTGTGATCTTTGTTAGCCTCTAATTTGTCCAGCGCTGGACCTATATCACGAACTGTTTGCTTTTCATAAAAGAAGACCAAGACACCGAATCAGATGTCAAATGTAATCCTAGCAAACAAGATGGACACGTCTGTGGTTCCACAATGTGTCTAGGGTCCAGGGTTCCTATAGTGCCTTGTCTTCATTCTCCATTAGAACAGACCCTCCCCAGCCCCTTCCCCTAAGGCCTTATATTCTGAAAAGCAAGAATCCTAGTATTATTGTTCCAACTATTTTATCTCATTTACCGAGAATTTCATTTAATTAACACTGGATGTGCGTGTGGAAAATATTTATGGCCTGATTTTGTGAACCAGCAAAAAAGCATATGTAATTTCTTTGTTCCAAAGAGCATACTAAAAACCCAAGCCTATCTGACATCTCGACATTTATAATTAGTATGATTGTAATTTTGCCTTTTTTCAAGAAAAATAACCATAACTATCCATTACAAAATTTCTTGTGTAAAGAATTAAGTTAAAATTACTAGCCATGAATCCATAAAGGGCCGTCAGGGGATAGTGGGGAGTCTTATAATTCTTAGAACACAGGATTGAAATCTAACTCGACCATCACTAGTTCCATGCGTTTAGACAAGTTATAGAAATGCTCTCTGTCTCTATTCCCTCATTTGGAAGATGAAAACAATAATAAAACCAATCCACAGGTCTATAGAGGGGATTAAATTCATTAGTAAAAGTAGAATGGTTACAGCAGTGCCTGTCATCAAGTGAGCACTCGATAAGAACAAGCTATTATAAGTGAAGTATGACCCTAAAAGTATTTAAGAAATTTATTAGAGAACAAACATGACAGTCCATAAACCATCTGTGTTATTGTCAAAGAGAAAATAATTGATTGGACCCAAGGTCTGATCCGGTACAGTAACTCATGTGTTACTACATTTCCAGACTGGAGGTTTTACATAATTGGAGTGGTCTGTGCTTCTTGTCAAAGCAGAACTTGGTATTGTCTACCCATCTCAACAGCAGATACAAAGGACCCCCTACCAGGAAGACACGATTTGGAGATTTCAGTAGTAGATAAAGATATCATAGTTTATATCCCTACAGAGACATGAATTCCCCTTTTAGGCCACTGCGATGATAAAGTGATACTTGCAGAAGCTTCTGATACATAGCAGGTGTAGAATACAACGGGGCATCTTTATTTTCCCATACAGTTACATTTCTCAAAGCACAAATGTGTAAGGAGCCTGAAAAGCCACTTGCCAAGAGTTTTCAAAACACATTCTGTAGACCACTTCTCTATCACCTCAGCCTCCACTTCAACCCTTACTCCTGCCAGCAAAGATTTCCAAGTTTACTTAGCTTGAGCAAAATTGTGTCTTACTGTGTAGGAAAGAGTCTACAAGGCCCAAAAGCATATTAAATGAAGCAGGGAAGGAAGTTGCTTCCATTTCCAGTTATCTGTTTATCTCTTGGCTCCCAGCTTTGTTCTGCAGTGCTGGGAACCACATTTACAAGGCTTCCTTGCCTAAGGGAAGAGCTGCTGGAAATTGGAGAATGCCAAAAGGGGAGAATCCAGTATGTTCTCTCTTCTCTTCAGTGAGGTCTCCTTCCAGGGCTGTACCTCCACAGTGATTCCAGGCCGGTTGGGGGAAAAAAAAAAAAAAACCCTTTCCTTCATGACCCCAGCTCTTAAACACAGCTCCAGAATGGGTCCAGGTCCTTCTGAGTGGCTTCGGATCTGGAAGTGCTACTTGGTGATGGCCCTTTCTGTTGTTCCTAATCTCTGCGATACTCCACATTCTGGGTATGTTTCTTCAGCTATTCTACAACAGTATATAAATTCCTATATTACAGTCCTGGTTGGTTTTTTTCCCCCTATTTTTCTATTACAACGCTGATAATGCCATGAGTATTTCCCAATGTATATGACTATGAACAAGTTTTGTGTTGTGAAAGCTGTTTCCACCCTTAATGGGGAGAGTCTGAGCTATTGGGGAGTGTCCAAGTCACTCAAAAGGCAAAGCAGATTTGGATAGGTCAGACATTTTGAAAAAATACAAACGTTCCACTTGCACATACATATACGTATATAGATCATCTGTTTATATCCCTTGATGAAATTAAGAATTGCTCAGTAGAGTCCACCCCACTTTGTCCTATGTAGTCAGGACCTTTATCTCATTTCAAATAATGGCTTTTCCCAAAGGAAGTGTCTCCTTTCAGGATATCATAATAAGCTAATGGACTGAGTGATCAATGTTGTGTGCGGTGGAACATTAGAAATGTGCCATAAAATATGGAAAACAATTTAGCCACTCTCTAATGCAGGCAATTCTTGTAAAAACTATACATGAAAAACATGTACCCAACCATTTTTTTCATGCCTTACGACAAGATTAGATGCAATAAAAACCTTGTCTTAGCAAATCAGCACGTTAGAGGATGCTGTCAGCAATAACTTTGCAAAGACATGTCCATTACCAAAGAGGGGCATTATCCTAAATTTACTCTCATTGAAGATTGATGTCTGCTATAAGCCACCATCTGTCTCTAGATTCTGTGGTATTACAATGCTGTCACTCCGCACAGTGGGAGCAGTTTGCGGCTTCTTGTTTTCTTTCCACTTTTTATCGTTTCAAATTGGAAGATAGACAGGCAATTGTCAGAACAAAACAACAAAGTATGACTGACCGTGTGAAGTGTAGGGATCAAGTCCAAAGTACTTTTTTTTCATAAGATGAACAATGCATAAAATGAATTGACTGAGTGTGATTACTTAACAGTGATTTATCCTAGTGATCATCAGCTATTTGTGACAAGAAACTATATTTCAGCACATTTGGTCAATTTCACAATTCCCCAAACTAAATACCTCAATGACATTTTTACCAAGAAAATAAGATTTTTCCTGATTTGAGCGGCTTTTGTTTTTGCTTTTGGTTTTTTTTTTTTAGGGGTAAAAGAATAGATGTTCTTTGTCCCAATGCTGCTTCTCTACCGAATAGCACAGCTCTCTCCAACTTTTTGATTCCTTACCAGGAATAAATGTTTGACTACTGAGTTCTAATAAGCATTTATTTGTAAGTTATAAATAAACGATACACAGATATGCTACTATACCACTACATCATATAGACTGTAAAATGATATACTATAAATATAAAATGATGGGTAAAAATAAATGTACATAGGACTCAGATTATTTGACCCACATTCTTTGAATCATTTCCCCAGACCACTGGATGAGAGCTCACAGCAGTCAGGCTATGTTGAGAATTCAATTCTGATGCAGAAGTTCCACTTAAATCTTGTGGAGGTAGACTTGCCAGATAAAATACTGAATATCCAGTTACATATTGATGGGATGTACCTTTATGAAACAATTATTCATTATGTATTGCAATGCAAATTTAATTCAGCATCCAGAGTTGTTTGTTTACTGATTCATCCAATTGTCTGAAGCTCTGCCTAATACTTTCTCTGCGTCATCTTGTCTACCTCTCTCCCCAACTTCCTCACCAGGTCTGTGGTTACTGTCTATTAGCAAAGAATTGACAGGTATAAAACCATGTACTCTGCTATGACTTCTTTCAATGATATGCAATGAGTTCTATGTTTTCAGGCTTATCCTACACGGTACCTGTCTAAATAGGACACCACAAAGCCAGTCTTTGTATATTATTTAATTGGTAGTATGCATGTACATGTAGTGTTGACTGAGTAGGTTCATTCATCAATCATTTATTCAATGCCTAGCATGTTTTAGGCACTGGGCCCAGTACTTGTGGTGTTACGGAGCAAAAGACACGATTCTATTTCCCTCAGAGAAAATGCCAACACCCTAAAAATGATCTATGTGCCTGTACAGTTCTGGCCCTGTGGCAGCCATGAAAATGCACCTCCCAGCTCTCAGGATATAACATTCTTCCTCAAATATCCCCATGGCCCAACCCCTCACTTCTTGCAGATCTTATTCTCAAACGCCTTTTGTGTGTGTGTGGTAGAGCAGGGTGGGAGAGCTTTCAATTGGCCAAATTTTAAAATTATACTTCTTCCTTATTATCCCTCTTTATTACTTTATTTTTCTCCTTAGCACTTACCCTTAACATACTCTATGGTTCACTCATATTCTATGTCTTTCTACTCTATGGATATACAAATTCCATGAGGGTAGGATTTTGTTTGTTTTGTTCATACCTGAAGACCAGTGCCTGGAACAGAGTGAATGTGCAATAAAACCTGTTGCATAAATGAATCTCTGCTCTCAGGGAATCTGGGTGGCTCAGTCAGTTAAGTGTCCGACTTCAGCTCAGGTCATGATCTCGCAGTTCAGGAGTTCAAGCCCCATGTGGGGCTCTGTGTTAACAGCATGGAGCCTGGAGCCTACTTCAGATTCTGTGTCTCCCTCTCTCTCTGCCCCTCCCTCACTTGTGGTCGGTCGGTCTGTCTCTCTCTCTCTCTAAACAATAAACATTGTAAAATTTAAAAAAATGAATCTCTGCCCTCAAGAAGTTAAAAGTTTCATGGGGGACACATAAACTGTCACCTCTTGGAGATGGGAGGGTAGAAATATAAGATAAGGCGATGTTGGTGTGAATCATGATAGTTCAGTTTGGCTCAGGTATCCCTATGCAGGCAGAACAAGGTATCCAAAAGCAGATAGGGAGTGTCAGAAGCAGAAGAAGAATGAAAGGAGGAGGGGCAAAGACTAGGGGAGAAATTTTCAAAAGAGGAAACACGAACAAATTGCCTACTAAACAAATCCGTGTAGAACTAGTCTTGGTTTAATGGCTGCTGCAAGTATTAACAGATAAAATAATAATGATACATATTATCATTTAGTTAACAACTCTATGTTCTAGGTTTATTGCTTTATACACTTACCACATAAGACAGAAAAATACAGATAAATCCAAATTTATAGGTGAGGAAATTGCAGCTTGGACAATCTCAAGAGCAATTCAGTGGTAAGAGACAGAAGTAGGATTCGGATCCTGAAACAGCCTGAGTATTTTCCTTACATTAAGACTTTTTTCTAGATTCCTACAGCCACCTTATATGTACCTTGCTCACAGTACCGAGCACACTGTGTAACCTCTTTTTTTGTTTGTTCTCTGGGTAAAAAATGATGAAGACCTGAATTTAGTTCTATAAAAAGGCAGTTGGTACGATTCACCACAGGTCACCAACCTGGATGAGAATAGCAAAGCATACTTCTGGAGCTCAACTTACTGGCTTAACTCTAAAATTGAGCTTCCAGGATCTGTACTCAGCAGTGTTTGGGCCACTTGCCTAAGATCCTTACTTAAAACCATGAGCTCTAGATTAAAATAAAAAAAGTTGTGGGGGCGCCTGGGTGGCTCAGTCAGTTATGTATCCGACTTCAGTCCAGGTCATGATCTCACAATTCGTGACTTTGAGCCCTGCGTTGGGCTCTGTGGTGACAGCTCAGAGCCTGGAGCCTGCTTCAGATTCTGTGTCTCCCTCTGTCTCTGCCCCTCCCCTACTCACACGCTCTCTCTCTCTCAGAAATAAGTAAACATTAAAAAAAAAAAAAGTTGTGGACCTTAGAAAGCTTTTCTACATGTTCTTTTCTTAATCCTTTCTTCTTCTACCTCATCCCTTACCTTGAAACTTGGAAGCCATAGATATGTAGTATATCTGACTGGCTACGATAGTCTTTCAGAAGGTTGCAAACCACTGTCATATCTAACATCTAAGAGTTTTTCAATCTCCAGGCCATGTTCACTCCTTTGGAGGTGATATACCCCATGTTGACAACACACGGTCTAGGAAAATGCATGTTTCTCACAGTTGGCTTTCTATACCTAAGACATCATAAGAATACGTGGTTGTCTTAGCAACTAATTATTGGTGTAGTGGACTAGACCAAAATCGGGAATCCTGAGCTCTTGTCTTGACTGTGCCTCTGATAAGCTGTGTAATCTCAAGTAGTTTACATTTTCTGGTCTTCAGTCACCTTAATTCTAAAACAAGAGGCTTTACTGAATTAATTCCAAAATCCTTTCCACAGTTGAGAAACTTCATAAACGGCTGTAATGAATACTGCTGGTTGGCTATTTTTCCCATTTGCTTTTGGAAACTATATAATTCATGGTGTTAAGACATTATTAATGGTTTCATTTGCTGGTGAGAGATGTATAGTGCTTTTCTCTTTTGTGTACTATGCACTTGCATTGTAGGATAGCAATAGTGGACTTCCGTAGATGTCCTGGTGAATATCATGAACTTTTATTTCCTTGAGGGTTCTGCAGTCTCATCCATGGAGGCCTGAATGATACGGCAACATCAGAAAGATGGATTTCCTTCACAGTTCTGGGTCAGAGGTACAAATATTCAAGGGATCTTAGCTGTTGCACTACATGAATTAAAATGAAGTAATGAATTTGCACTGTGTTCCATGGCTTTAAGTTAGACGTGACCTTCGAATCACATTTAACAGAGCGCAATCATAGGTCACAAATTGCAAATGTTTAAGTAATGTTCTCTTCCATCAAGGAAAATTGATTGAATCAAATTTAATTTTGTGTGGTGCTCAGAATTTAGAAAACTCTAGAACGTCACTGTGAGTTACAGAGATCCATTAGAATATGAGAATGTTAGAGTTTGGAGTGTTTCACAAAATTTTAATGTGCAAATATACACATGAGTTTTATTTGTATATATTATATAAGACACAGCTATATTTACAGATATAGCTCATCTTAAGATCTGTAACTTGCAAGACTTAAGTGATCAGATAGTGAATCACTGTGAAACCATCGGGGTACTATTTTATTCAAGAGAACTGTTAGGAATTCCATTTAATGATGAATTACTTTCATATTAAGAATAATTCCCTTTACTCCATTTATTTGTTTTAAGAATTTGTGTTCTATGGCATGTTTGTGAATAGTGAAGATGAATAGTGATTGATCTTCATATTTTTCCACTTCTTTCTAACTTCTCCATTCTCTTCTTCATTCTCTGCTTCAACATAAGGGCCAGTAGCTTTTCCCACTATTCCTTGGAGCGTGTTTAGGTTTATCAGACTTCTCAGAGCAACATTTCACACAACAAAGAAACCTTTATTTAAATACTGATTATTTTAAAAAAATACTATTACATAGTTCATGGTAACAACCTCTCTCTTTTTCTTGTGTCTTACCAATGACACCCCATCTCATCACGAGTGAGAGGGGAGGGACTAAGAGTACAAAAGGCATCAGGATCTTCACTTTGCAACAGGAGTACAGAGTGATGCTCACAGTAAGACTATAATATTTGGGATTTTTAAAAACTCTATAGTACATTATTAATATGTCCTGCTTATCACAGAAAACTTAATAGATTACAACAGCATCTTTTAATACTAGTATATTATTCCACTCCCAGTCTGCATAGTTGAATTTGGGAAGGAGGGTTATTACTTATTTAAACGTGACATAAAGACAAAAATTTTCCTAGAAGATTCTTCCTAAATGCAAAGAGATTAGACCAGATACATACGTTTATCTATTAGGCAATATCAACTTTTTGTTCTAATTTTATATATTAGTGTCTATCAAATCTTAACCTTTGTCTACTTTTGGAAATCTGTTAACTACTAGGTTTATTTCAAATTGATGAAACACTATGTTAAATAGTGCCTTTGTAGCTTATAAAAATTAATGTAAAACACAGATCAATTATAGAAGTCTAGTAAAATAACTTGACAGAAAAAAGATGGTACAAGATTGTATGGTTGTTTGGAAAGTATTAGGGCTAAGAGGAGGCTTTATTTATTTTAATTATATGGTGTAAGGTAGACCTGAGCAAATTCATAAAGGAATTGGTAGAGTAAAGGGAAGGCAATTAGGGATTGAAGTGAGAAAACAACAGTTGGATCAAGTCTCTTTACCAACTGGGATGGAGATGAAATCATGGGTCAAGGCTGAGGGCTGATATTGGAAAGAAGGTCCAGAGGGGGAAGGCTAGATAGTGAAGAGAGGGATTTTGAGCTAATACTTGGGTTAAAATATCATATTCTCAATCATCACCTAACTGCTAAAGTAGGATCTAGGGGCAGAAGCTACAGGACACAGATTTTAATGCATCCCAAGGAAGCTCTTCCTAGCAATAGGATCTGTCCATGAAGAGAAAGAGTGATCTCAGGAGGTGCTGGATTCCAATCCTTGCCACACGCCTAAGAAACCTACCTGGCAGATGGCTGCAGAGAAGATACAAGAATAGAATGAAAAATGGACACGCCAAGCTGCATGAATAAAGGCTTTCAACTACCAGTAGAGACACTCAGAAGGCCCAGTTAAGGGGAACTCAGTCTTCTTAGGATGACTTTCTTCAGTCATTTGGAAAAAGGACCCAGAAAGTAAGTAAAATGAGGTCTTTTAGCGAGAGCAATGACAAAGTGGGTACAGTAGTAATTGGTAGGGAAAACACTAAAACTAGGAAGAAAATGATGGCCTAGAAGAACCAGGTTGGAAGGGTTAGAAGACCAGACATCTCAAGGATGTCAAGATCAATGAAAATTCTCTCTCTAAAGGATCCTTCTCCTCCTCGAAACTTGCAAGTCCTACTCCCAACCAGTTATTTCCTAACTTATTTAACCAGGTGTTATCCAAGAACTTTAGGTGGTAGATTTATCCAAAACAAGCCTGAAATGACTCTCTAGTCATAAACCAAGTCAGTTACATTTTATTTTTAGGAACAATAATCTCATACTAATATCATTAATAGTGTCAATCAGTTAAAAAAATAATAATCCTCCCTCCCATCAAAAAAAAAAAAAAAAAAAAAGCTTTGCTACATTCGGAAGTAGGTTCTTTAATGCAAGTTTCTCATACTCTGTGAGTCAAAAACCTCAAAAAAAAGAAAAGAAAACTCATCAATCTAAAGTTATTGCTAAAATAAGGGGATAGTTATATAACACTTAAATTGTAAATACATTTTGAACCACTTCTGAGTTTAAGCTCCTTCCCAACTGCCCTGCTACCTAATTTTTCCCTGTAAGACAAACTTATTAAATTGGAATTAGAGAAGTGGACAGAAATGAACTTGTATTGATTAGTTCTTTCACCGTTGATAGCCATTAAAAAGTATTTTGCATTTCAACCAACGGCAAAAAACCACGAAACAATTAAGTGTGTTTAGGAGACTGTTCCAAGGACGCTTCACCAAAGCAAAAAGTGCATCAGAGATTTTCACCAGGAGACTGTACTCCTCAAAACAGTTGCCTGCTGAGTTTGAGATGGTTTGTGGAAACAAAACTCAAGATAAAATAGATTCTTGTCCCCTTACTTACATCATTAGGAAGTATTTAGGTATATATCCACCTAAGAGAGCTAGACTTTCACTCCTACGGAGATAAAATTTGATGTTATACAGAACTCAATCAGTCTGATATTACAAATAAAATATTTGGGTCCATAAGACCCAAAGCTGTAGAGAAATCATGGGCCTATAATAAATGACCCTTGCATCCATAGGCTTATAGATATCAATTGTAACTTTTAAAACAAATGGTTTAGTGGAATGAGATAAGAGGAAACCCAATTTCTGTAATAGCAATGTACTAGTGTGTCAGCCATACTCAACCCATGATTTATAAAAAAAATGAAAGTAGTTGGGGGGGGGCGGAAGGTGCTAATATGTTTTGAAGAGCTGCAGAGATAAGCATACATTTGAATCACAGGTGCTAGGATTTTACCAAGGCTACAACATCATGGTCTTTACCCGAGAAAATATATATCCCTCTATAAGAAGATGAACATTTTATAGAAAAAAGGGACAGTTGATTCATGGGCATTTAGGTGTCATGCTTGTTGAGCATCTTTGTTTCTTCTTTTCAAAGCCATTAATCCAGTAAAAATAAGAGCTTACTATTTACCTGATCAACTCAATAACAGGAAACTTTGTCTCTCCCATTAATGGGGGATTTGGGTCAAAGACGAAGACATAGAAAGGAAAGGGGTGGTGAACCCAGGTAGCTTTTGTTTTGATCACCTTTATCAGATATCACCAAGTGTCCTCCTTGGTAAATATTGTTTATATCCAATCACTGCTGCAGTTATTTAAAAGAAGGCATTTCCTACAATAAGAGTTGACTCTAATAATTTGTCCTGGGGAAGCATTCCTTACTTCTTCAACTAGATTATAAACGCTTCAAGGTTCAACACCTAATTATGCATTTCCCCTCATGGTCTAATAGAGTCTTGTTCATAAAAATAAAATTGCTTCAAAAACTCTTGTAAACAAGATTGGGAAGCCTGCCAAGCAAAACTCTTCCTCCAGATCACTGCTATTCTTAGGTGACATGTTTTAGTGAAAGTAAAAGCAAACAGTCAGCCTTTTACTTTGAACAATTCAGACGAATTCTTTAGTTTCTTAGAAGGCATCCTTCACTAAATGCACACATAACCTATGAACCAAATTTTTAAATCCTCGGTATCTTGCTAATATAGTCCCTTGCCTACAGAGTAGGGTCACAAGGGAAAAACACCATAAGGATCATTATCTATGACAGTGTAGAACTGCACGCTTCCTACTGAGAAGATTCTTTCTGGCTTCTCTTTATGCTATACTTTCAAGGCCAGCTCTTTGCAGTCCATTAGGAAATGTGGCTTCAGAAATCTTGGTGTTTACCCTGCAGGTGTAAGACCTTGCAGGTATGTGCAGGAAGCCCACAGCATAGGGAAATCAGATTGATGTTTATTAATGAGAAAGTGTTTCCTAATTAGCACTTAGCACAGAAGACACAGTTCTTTCTAATATGTGAGGTACTTTTGTGCACATAGAGACTTATTCTTCTCTAGAATAGTTATTTTTAAAAGTCTCTCAGAATTCTTTCTGTATGAAGGGCAGGATACACTGGAGTCTTATTCCTGGATTAAATCAACCACATTATCCAAATTTAGCACCCATGAGATCACTTCAATACGCTGGGTTTTTAAAAATATTTTATTTATTTACTTTTTTTTAATGTTTTATTTATTTTTGAGAGAGAGAGAGAGAGAGAGCAAGCACGAGCAGGAGAGGGACAGAAAGAGAGGGAGACACAGAATCCGAAGACAGGCACCAGGCTCTGAGCTGTCAGCACAGAGCCTGACGCGGGGCAAGAACCCACGAACCACGAGATCATGACCTGAGCCAAAGCTGGACGCTTAACTGACTGAGCCATCCAGGTGCCCCTCAATATGCTGTTTTAAAGTGTATAAGTTTTGTGTACTTTCTTCCTATATTATGTGCAGAATATCATTCTATGATTAACTTAGTTTAAGATAATTCACATAAAAAATCTTGACTACCTCTTTGAGACCAGGATATTTTGGGGTAATGACATTGTTCTGAACTTGAAATCTGGTGAAGTCTAAACAATTTTTTAAAACTTCACTAAAAATCATTGACTTATACAATTTAAATGGTGAATTTAATGGTATGTAGAGTATATCCCAGTAAAATTGTTTTTTAAAAAATCATCTGGCATTATTTCTTGTTTGAGTTTGATATGAATAAGGTTTTCCAAGCTTTTATGCTGGGCTAAAATCCATGCCTGTTTGGAGATGTTCAGGAAGTGCCTCCTATAAATAAGTTTCCTTTCACATATTCCAACTCATCCAGTTTGGGGAATTCCACTGAACACCCCCAGAAAAACCTAGTAAGTTTATGAGCTATCTGCAGCAACTCAGATACCACAGAGAATAAATTAAAAGTTTCCAAATGAACCCTATATAGCTTTAGTGGTGAGCAGTCTTTCTCTATTTTAACTGAGACTCCCACAAAAGAAAGTGAGGGAAAAAAATTAGGGTTTTAAAGCTAAGACTACGGATTATGCTGTGTATTAAGATACACAGAGTGAACCTAAATTAACAGGGAGACTGCACTGAGTTGGTAGACCCAGCGAGGGCCCACAGAGAAACATCTTGACAGTAGGTGGTCATGAGTAGATTCTGCCATAGGCAATAAACGTTTAGTGTCAGGTAGGTCCCAAATTTGGGCTCAAAGCAGTACTCCTGGGCATTCCGGAAGGAAACTCAAAGACTAACAAGATAGGCTACTGACATAGAGATAAGGGCACAAGAACAAAACATGGGAAGCGGTGCCAAGTGGATTAAATACCACTAAGTGGCTGACTATAAGGCACACCGACAGACACCAGCTTCTAATACTGAGACAGAAGCTTAAACTGAGCTAAGCCACAGGCTGACCTAAAGTTGATTTGCCTGAGAGACTTACCTAGACTCCTTAAAATTTCCCTGATTTGTTCCAGAACCCTGGCTGGGGATTCAGGTGAGGGGCTAAGTGGCCCCAGCTGTAGGGAATAGAGAGCCACACCCCTGGGGGCCCACCACATCATTACAGTGTCTGTAGCTGGGATGTGCAACCACTCACTCACAGACTCGTAAAAATATTTAGGCTGATTGAGACCTGCTTGCTTCCCCACCCTCCTTACAACTTGACTCTTGTCTCCCCTCCCTGCTCACACATGCATTGTGGAGTTTGGAGCCAACACTTTTTAAAGTTGATTTGTCTACAGTCAAACTGGGGTTGGGTAACCCTTGTTTGTAACATCCCGATGAATATGCTCACTATGTTCAGATCACTGGGCATATTTGTATCTAAAACCCAAACTTAAAAATTTACAAAGCCAAAACATGGAGCAAATAGTTTGTCAATTCATAGACTAAATTTTAAAAGGTCATCAATCTCTCTCACTCTCCCTCCCCACAAGGCAGATGAAATGCTGATAATGAAATTCAACCCAGTACTACTTTTAAATCAGCTCTCTTCATGCATATAAACCCACAAAATCTCAGGCGTGCAAATAGTCACATTAACAAGATGAATTCAAAAGTTTCCCATCTTACCAAAATAAGAAAAACACAGAGAAAACTAAAATCACCGCAGATTGAAAGTGCTACTTATTTATAGCCTGTGAGTCCCCAAAACCAGAATGAAAATATGTAGGATGAGCGTCCAAAAACAATTCTGCAAGTCAATACAATAAATCAGGCCCAGATGTCACAAACACAATAAATCAATTGAAACTGCCAAACCACTTTTCTCAACCTACTGGATTTAATTAAAACCACCACTCAGTGCATGAGAGGCCTTCTAATACAGAAGATACTATCACTCAGGCTCAACCATCTACCCAAGCCTGATGGAGGAGATGGAATCTGTTAAATTTTCATCTACAGGCCTGTTGAACATGGCAGGTTTTAGCCCACATCTGCAGCAATGCATGGCAGTCCCTTTACGTTTTATTTATTTTTAAGATAGAGACAGAGCAGAGGGGGATAGGGCAGAGAGCAAAGGATAAGATAGAGAGAGGGGGAAGGGCAGAGAGTGAGGGAGACACAGAGTCTGAAGCAGGATCAAGGCTCTGTGGGGACAGCACACATGCGGGCTCGAACTCACGAACTGTGAGATCATGACCTGAGCTGCAATCAGATGCTTAACTGACTGAGCCACCCAGGCGCCCCTGCAGTCCCTTTTAGATACTTTTTCTCAGCCTCCCAATGTGCTCTTTAAGAATGCCATCAATCAGCTTTTGCCATTGGAACAAAGTAATGCCAGATAAATGCTGCAGAAATATTGACTCTCTGGTCCTTGTTTTTGTGTTAAAAATACAGCACAGTCACTGCAAACAGACAAGCATATTTAATCAAATGTATAAGACAAGGGGTGACTTGGTGCTTGGTTTTTTGGATTCTTCAGTGACTCTTCTGAAAACAACCTAACTGCAGCTCATTGTCTATAAAGATCTGTTCCCAAACAACCAGTAAATGCCACTCAGGAGAACGAAAGAATGAGGGGGGGGGCGGGGCGGAATGAAGCACTCACAAGTGATTATGAATTCATGAGGCTGACAAAGGGCACCGGTTTCCAGGCATCTTCTAGGACTGGAGGTTAGGAATCTCATTGGCCCTTAAATAAAAAAAAGATCCCTTGAGTTTAGCACAGAAAAGACACAGAGACACCCAACCAAGAGGTTGTTTTAACTTGAAGGATCACATTATTTATCACGAACAATCTCTAAACTCAGCAGAAGCCTTCCTGGCACTTTCATTGTGTATACTTGGCTCTATTTTATAAAGACGGAACAGACTATGTTTGGCATTTTTGCCTTGAGTTATTGACATGTTTTAAATTATGCTGTTTTATGTCCATTCTTAATAGAACAGAAATCTGCTACAAACGATCTTTATTAACAGACCGCCTCAGGTGCTGAGACTCTCCATTTAACAATGTCTCCAAATAGACAGGCAGGGAGCTTGTTAATAGGCTTTTCCAACCTTTTGGCTTCTGTGAGATGTAAGTGGATTATGGAGGTTTGTTTGTCAGGCTATCTTTTTACATCACTGTCTGAATAATTGCCACAAAGGCCTATTGCTTTGGCCTAATTAACAAAATGTACAAAATCCTGAACATAGAACTTTTATTGATTAGCCATCTCCATGGGAAGCTTTTGAACCCCCATGACTTCTGGCCCCAGACAGATGCTACTCATGAGGTTACACACTGGACCATATCCTTTTAATATAACAAGGAGTCATCTTACCACTGTGGACTATTCAAAAAGTGCCATAAGAAACGTGTATCGGTTATAGTTTAAAAGTCAGTATCCTTGCAATGAGATACATTTTTATGCAAATTTCACCATTTACTATAAAGCAATACTATCTGTTCCATTTTTTTTTCATTGAAACTGATCCTTGAGGAGGTGGTTTCAATTATAAAACCGATATAGTTAAGAAGCAAAGTTAAGTTTTATCTGAATGAGGAAAAATATGTAGATGAAGCCTAACTTGAAGGGAAAGTCAGAAGCATGCAGCAGGCATGAGTTATTGTTCAGTCAGTTTTCATTAACTAAGCAATTATTTCAACAAATACTCCAGGCCTTATGTTCCAGAGGACAGTTTTGGGCATTGGGACCAAACTGGAGGCAAGAAGGCAGTATCTTTCCTCTGGTGGAACTTTTACTACTAAGGCTAACAAATTTTATAAAAGCCCAGGTATTGCTCAACAACTATTTGCACCTTAGATTACACTTAACTTTTCTTTAAAAAAAGTAAAAAGCCCATGAGATAAAAAATTTCTGTCTGATGACCTAGGAAGTGAGATTGGCCATGAGAAATTAAGCCATGTACATCATTTTATGTAATATTCAGTAGGCACATACTGAAAAAGAAGCTACAAACATTTTTGAGAGTTCCAGAAGACAAATCACTCAGTCTTAAGAAGTTCAATTTAAAAAGGAAAGCGGGACAAATAAAAATTTCTTAATGAAGTCATACATATAGATAGGTTAGAAAGGTTTGACAAATTTATGTTTTTGGTTTTTAAATCAGCTAAGTAACTAGGTAATGACTGCGTAGCAACTAACAGATTAAATTCAAACATTTGAAGGAGCTTTGGCTTGGAACTCAGCTACAGAAACATACATAGGGTTGAATTAATTTAGAAATCTTCAAGACTGTGAGTCAATTATATTTTGTTTTCTTTTTGTATTCCCAGTACGACAGGGGCAGCAGTTCTCTTTTTTTTTTTTTAAATCTGTAGATGATATCTTGTCTAATCTTGGGAATGCATGCTGAATTTTGTAGAAAAACTTACCGTGAGCAAGTTTACACGTGAAGTTATAAGCATACACATGTGGGCATTTGTCAACATGAAAGTGAATTTAACAAAAATGAGATGAGCACTTGTCATACATCAGCCTCTCTGCTGAATGCTAAGTATGAGTGTCATAGTAGCCATCTTCACATATATATATATGTGTGTGTGTGTGTATGTATATATATATGTATATACACACACATATAAATATACATAAATGAAACCAAACATCACAGTAGAGGAGGACCAAAAGGCTAGGTAGGTCAAGATCAGTGTGCTAAACAGAATATGATAGCTTGAATATTCTTCAGGTGAGCATAGATAATGCCAGGAAAAGGCAACGTCTACTGTATCAGCAGCTCCTTCCAGAAGCCACTGGGAAATTGAAATAAAGGCAGAGATTTTTTTAGATCAACAGCAGTAATATAGTCACATCGATAATTAATAGAAACCATAATTTATTAAGAACTTACCTTGTTCCCCATTTACTTTGTTCGTGGTTTACATTCATGAATGTCATTAATCTTAACACTACAAAAGTGGGTATTACTGTCATCTCTGTTTCACACGTGAGGACACAGAAAGCAGCAAATTGCTGCAGATCACAAAGCGAAGAAGAGGCAGTGTCAGTATTTAAACCTAGGACCCACTCCAAAGCCCCTTCCCTTATCCACTGCACTAAATTTGCCAGGTCCTCGATCGATACCCCGGCATCTTTGGTGATTGTGGGGTGGGGGAGGCCGTGATGCATCACTCTGCCCAGCCAGTTGTTTTCCCTGTGTTTCACAAGAGATCATGTTTAAGGTAAACTGGTTATCACGTGCCTAGACACCAGTGATTTACAATTACTTCTTTATTAAGAAAATGTTCACTGTGTGAGTGGTCTCTGTCTGAAAAAATGCCAACAAAGAGGCCTTGTCAGTTTTTTGGCAGAGGCACATCTAAACACATAAAAACAAGTTTAAACACTATCATTTATGCATAATTCTGTCTTGGCATCATCTCTCACTTGCCACAATTTGCAGCCAGAAAACACTTATTTCTACTTTTCTTACTCTAGAAATAATCCAGCCTTAAGTGGATCTAATTCCTCCCCAGAAAAGAAACAGCCCTGTCAGGACTCGGTTGTGTGTGCTGTGTTTGAGACTTCAAGGTTCCCATTTACTGCACAGCTGCATGGACTCTGAAAGCTGGTGCTAAGCCAGAGCTCTGTACCCACTGAGATCTGTAGCCTGGAATGATAAACACACAGCTGCCTGTGGTGAGGGCCACAGGCATAATAGATGGCCACGTCTCAACCAGAGCCAGGCAGCTCCAACACAAATCATTAATCCAACTGCTTATATGTTAAATATCACAAAACGTGTACAAAATGGGGGCTGTCTCAATGGAAGGCAGCGATAGGTGGAGGAAAAGGTGGAAGCAATTTAAGGGAACAGGAGAGAGTAAGTGGCTCTAAGCCCTTTGTAAAGGCTGCTACAGGGCTGATTTACTGCTATGCAGCCCTCTGCCTGCAAATAGTTCATAAAGCCTGTGACCTGAGTACTTGCCCACGGGACCACAATAACATTTATCTAGCATAAATTAATGTGCTTCAACCACTAATTCAATTTGGCCGTCTCATTCTTTGGGTTTTGGCAAAGCCTAGCCTTGCTATAAAGTCACTTGGTGACTCACGCGAATGGCTGTGTTTGCTAAGAAGTCACACACCACTAGGAACAAAGCGTGCTATTAGTTGAGCAGTCATAAAAATATACCTCCAGAGCACATTTGGAGCTGTGCTAATTGAAACTTCCTCTTTAGAGGAGCCTGATCAAAACCAGCTGTAGGAGTCAAGCAGGAGCAGATTTCAACATTGCATTAAAAGCCCAGAGGATTCAGAAAGATCTGCACGTCTCAAAGAAGATGGCAATCCAGCCTGAACACGCGCTCTAATTGGCTCCCGACAGGACATGCTGCAGAGCGAGCTGGTGACCGGAATCTGGCAAGCGCTGGAAAGAAACTTCTCCGCGAGCAAGACTTGGAAAAAGAAACCCGTCGTGCAGTTCTCATAAAATCCCAGATCTGCCAACCTTCTCACGGAACATGTGGGGAAACCCACAAAAGCCTAGTAAATTTAAGAAAGTGAAGTGGGATATTGTTCTGAAAAGGAGAAAACAAGGGCTTAAGTATCTTCATTGGCAATATAGTCTTTTAAGAACATCCCATTAGTATTAAACACAAAAAACAAAGTGTCCAATGCACAAAGGAGCAAATGAACAAAATCCAAATGAAAAGCAAAAACCTGGATGACACACAAAAACACAGACTCTACTGAAAGATGAAAACGAGCTCTATCTCATCCTTTCTGGCTGTATGTGAGTTTCTTATTCCAAGACATAAAAAGCACATTCTACCAATGTATGTCTAGAAGCAAAATCCACCCATAGGTTTGCAGAAGATGTGGAATAATCATGCATCTTCTGTTTGCTATACTTGAGGGCGGGTGAGCCATTTGTAAAGGTAGCAGTCACTGATACATAAATATAAATAGCATATTCCACCCATCAAATATGTGAATTTTATTTAATTTAGATGAGTGGAGTGCCCGGAAATATTAAAAGCAAGTTTTGTTTTATAACACCTTTAAGCAGCATATAAATTAGAAAAGACTGCTGGTCTTTTTAATTTATTTACTCATCAATTTAATGGAGTGTCTAGTTTGGGAGCTATGTCACAGTGACTTGTAAAGATAAAGGGTGGGGAGGTTTATTTATGTAGATGTGGGAAGGATCGTTATGTTTTATGCCACAAAAGGATGAGAGTTAACTATATGTAATATATGAAATATAATGATTTTTCTAAGCGACATAACTATAGCCCCACCAGTAATGACTATGCAAGTTGAATATTTGCTTATTTTCACCCTCCTTTTGTTATGGATTAAGTGGCTAAGTTCTTATTTTTTTCCTTTTATCACATATAAAACATATTACACTGACTTACCGGGTATAAAAACAAAATAAAAACCTCACAGAAGTAGAAATTAGTTGTCTAAGTATGTCCCTGTTCCTTTTTTGTGCATAACAACTTGTATCCAGAGTTTAACACTCACTGATATAAAATGTGGCCTCCGGTATATGTGATATGGTCTTTTGAGTTTGTGTAGATATGAACAGAAGGCAGTTCTAATGGTTTTTTATTATTCATATGACTTGTCAGATACTGAATCATTCTCAATGCATAATGCAATTCACAGTTGGAATGCTGTGCCCTTGATTTTATTTATCTTGTTTGTCCAAGTACTATAGACATTAGGGAGGCTTCGATTTAGAGCTCTTAAAACTGATGGAGACTGAAGAATTTGGAAATTTTTCTAAAGATAAATCAAGATTAAGCGATGAAAAAAAAAATAACCTGTAAATAAGCCAAACACAACAATAGTGTGATTTAAAATGGGGTCTGGAAAGAAGTTATTGACCCAGCTTATCCCAGCTTTCTCACTAAAATATTTTCTTTAAAAGTCAGAAAGGATAAATCCTCATATGTTGTCACCACCACTGCACTTGGAGTTAACTAATACCAGAATCAAGGAGTTTCCAATTACCTAAAAATTAAGACAACACAATATAAAATGATTTACAGGTTCCATACAATTAAAAACAGTGGAAATCAGTCCCTCAAAAGTAGTTTACAGCCATTCATTTTTTTTTCCTATTTCTTTGCCCATGGCTCAGAAAAACTGTCTACAGTAACACCAAGCCAGGCAGCTGTTCTTGGGACCGAGGGTGCTACGTTCTGAGGCAGCATTATGCCGTTCCTCCTTCCCTGCATGCTAGTCATGACTTCCGACTGCAAACAGAAAGAGACCGTCCACTGAAACTTGCAGAAATGTAGGCAGAAAGCGGGTGGGTCGTCTGGGAAGTGATGTTACACATTCATGAATTAAAACACAAATGCAGGGTCAGGACCAAGCAAAGAATTCATCTCAGATCAGCGGAACTGTTGTAGACAAAAAGCTGCTAAAGTCTGAGAACTGGGCTGGGCGTTGAGCAGGCTCTTCTCTCTGAGAGAAGAAACAGACCAGGAGCCACAAGAATATGCACAGGGTAGGCCCAGAGAAATCTCTCTTTACTCTAGGATAAATTTTAAAAATTCATGATGAAGCATATCAAAAGTATTACATAACAAGAAAAAAATTTACCATTCTGAACGTTCAAAAGAAGGGCAGGTCTCTGAGATGATTAGCTACAAGAATTAAAATGGTAATTAGAATATTACTTGGTAGCCTCAGGTGGCAGAGGTGGTTCCCTTTCTTCCTGGACTGCACATCTGCAGCTATATTTCTCAGATTGCCTTGGAGAGGTGTGATCAAGACTCCGGTTTCCTCACTGGAAGGTGAGCAAACACCCCTCTCCCCCCACCTTTTTTTCTTAGTAATTAGAAATAGTGATAAATAAGAAGGACAAAAATAGAAGTCCAGGGACCACCGACCGTTAGGAGACCCAAGTTATTTGTGCTAGGACTCTGAAAGCTAGACTCCAGGAGTAAGACTGATTTGGATATAGACAAGCTGTGCAGACACAGACACCAGCTTCAAGTCACTTTAATGCAATTTCAGTGATTGAAATGATCCCAGATCGCTAGTACCAGTAATTGTCTACTAAAACCAGATGTACAAATTACATCATATTCATCCTTAATGGACTGATTTTTCTCAAGTGAAGTTCATTGAGGTAAAATGTACATTCAGTTAAATTCTCTCTTTTTAGTATAGAGTTCTATGGTTTTAGATAAACACTCTTGAGTAACTGACTCCATGATAAGGGTATAAAAGTTCCCTCATGTCCCTTTGTGATCAGTTCTCTCCACCAACCTCTTGACCACAGCAACCAATTTGATTTTTGTCACTGTGGTTTTGTCTTTTCTGCAATGTCATGTAAATGGAATCATGCAGTGTGTGGCCTTTGAGCCTGGGTATTTTCACTTGGTATAACGGATTTGAAATTTATCTCTGTATTTACATAAATCAGTCATTTTTTTCCAACTTATTGCTAAGTAGTATTCCATTGGGTGAATGGAATCATAGTTTATCATTCATCAGTTCACTGGCATTTTAATAGTTTCCAATTTCTGGCATTTTAAAATAAAGCTAATATAAATATCTTATATGCCCATTTATACATATAATATATCAAACTTTCGTGTGGATATGTATTTTTATTTCTCCTGGATAAATTCCCAGAAGTGGAATTCTATATGGTAAATATATATTTATTTTTTTAAATTTATTGTTTTAAGCTTATTTATTTATTTTGAGAGAGAGAGAGAGAGAGAGAGAGAGAGAATGTGAGTAGGGAAGGGGCAGAAAGAGGAGAGAGCAAGAATCCCAGGCAGGCTCCACACTGTCAACACAGAGCCCAACGAGGCTCAAACCCATAAACCATGATATCATGACCTGAGCTAAAGCTGGGCACTCAACCAACTGATCCATCAAGTGTCCCTATATTTACTTTTTTAAAAAACTGCTCACTATTCTCCTAAAGTGGCTATAATCATGCTTGCCCTCCAACAATGTATGAGAATTCCAGTTACTTCATGTACTCACTGCAATGAGTTTGTTTTATTGTTTTTTAATTTAAAAATTTACTCTAAATGTACATTGGTATCTCTATTTGCTTTTAATTTTTAACTTCCTCATGACTAATGAGGTTGAATTTCTTTTCATAAGCTTATTTCCCATACCTTTTCTTCTTTGGTGTTCAAATCTTTTGTCCATATTTTTAGTGGATACTTTCCTGTTGAGTTGTGAGAATTCTTCATATACTTTAGATACAGGTCCTTTAATAGATATACATTTTGTAATTATTTTACCTTATTCCATGGCTTGCCTTTTCAGCACATTTCAAAGAGTAGAAATGTTTAATTTTGATCAAGTCCAATCTATCACTTTTCTCTTTTACAGTTTGTGCTTTTGGCTCCCTAAAACATCGTCACCTAACTCAAAGGTACTAAGACTTCCCCTATGCTTTTTTTGTTTTTTGTTTTTTTTTTTTTAAAGTGATATAGTCTTAAGTTTTATATTGAGGTCTATTCAACCGAAGTCAGCTTTTGTTTATGGTGTGAGGTATGGGTTGATATTCATTTATTTGCATATGTCTCAGTTGTTCCAACAATTATTGAATAGAGTCATTTCTACATCGAATTGCCTTGAAAACTCTTAAAAATCAATATGTGTTTGAGCCTATCTGTAGACTGCTTAATCTGTTTCATTCATCTGTATGTCTGTCCCTTCTCTTTACCTCACTGTCATGAGTGCTGTGGGCCTTAGAGTTAGGTACTTTGAGTCTTCCAGGTGATTTTTTCCCCCCACTTTGGAGGAAGCTATTCTAGCTTCCTTACTTTTTCCATATAAATTGTATAATCCGCTCTTTTACTTTCACACACACCCACAGGTTCTTGGTATTATTATAATTGGGATTCCACCAAATCAGGAGAACATTTTTGGGGAGAATTAGCTACCTACCAGTTTGACTTTATTATTATTTTTTTTTTACCTATGAACATCATTTTGTATTCAACATACAAATCTGACATATATTTGATTTTCCACAAAGTATTCATATTTTGCCATTGTTGTAAAAGGCACTATTGTATTTAAATTCAGTTTCTAATTTTTCATTGCTGGTATACTGATAATTGATTTTTTATATTGGTTTTGTCCCCAATGATCTTGCTAAATTCACCCATTAGTTCTAGTAGCTGTATACAGAGGTTTTGTGATCAAATTATTTGTGAACAGAGACTGTTCTATTTCTTCCTTTCCAAACCAGATGACGGTTATTTCTTTTTCTTGCATATTGTGCTAGCTACAACCTCCTGTGAACAGAAATGGTGAGAGCAGACATTCATGCTCTGTTACCAATTTTAAGGGAAAAGAATTCAGTCTTTCACCTTGAAGTATGATGTTATCTGTGGGTTCTTTAGTCTTGTTTGTTTTAACCAATGTCCTTTATCTTGTTGAAGAAAGTTCTGCCAATTTTCAGATTACTGGGAGGCTTTTTTAAAAAATAATTAATGAATATAAAATTTTTATCAAATATTTTTTGTGCATCTCATGAGAAGATCATATAATTTTTTCTTCTTCAGTCTGTTGATATTGTAAAATTCACAGATTATATTTTAATGTTGAGCCAACTTTGCATTTCTGGGATAAATCCCTCTTGGTTATGATGTGTTTTTTTTTTTTCCATATTGCCAGGTTTGATTTGCCAATATTTTGTTGAGAAATAAATGTTTAAAAATAATTGCTCCTATGCAACATCTGATATTCAGTAAAAAGAAACTATGCCTGTAAAAAGATAATTCAACTTGAATGAAGACTAAGAAAAATGACAGACCATGGAAACAGACTCAAAAGGACTGGCCTAATTTAAAAAATCTATACATAATGTATTCAATGTAAATGAAAGGATTCAGAATTATGGAGAGAGGTGAAGGTGGTGAATCTGAATCATTTCTTTCCATCATCTCTTTACTTAGTAGGACTTCTGTGCTATCCTGTTACTATCCCTCTGGTTCAGACAGGGCTAGCCTGATTTACATGTGGATGTGATGGCCAAAGACCATTCTAAGGCAGTGTGGAAAAGAGGCAAGTGCATCTCTAGCAAATCTACTTCTGGTTGACTTCTACCCTAGGCTGCTCACTCTATCACACCCTGCCCCCATTAACATAACACATACAAACCAGTTAACAAATAGACGTCAGCCTCCCCAAGGGAGAGTCTCAAGATTCTCAGGTTTGGGGTATCATTTGGTTTCTGTTTTCCTTCCACTCAGAACTGGTTTTGGTGGACATAGAGAGCTGTTCCTATTAGTACATACTTTGTTAGCACCTGTGCTTTCTACACATAGGGACTGGAATACTTTTTGTGTACTTTCTCTGAAAGACCATGAAAGATACTAGATGTTTTATTATTATAATGATTCCTCTTATCTACCACCACCAAATCAATATCTTTTATACATGCAAATTATTTGCTGAGAGTTACTTTTCCACTTAATGAGATTAAAAATGAATATGCTTGATGGTAATAACCCTATTTGAATGTTTATTTTTTATTTATTTTTACATCTTTGAAAATTAAAAAAAAAAAGGTCTAATACCTACTGGTGAGAAAGAGAATAGGTGCTGCATTTATAAAATTCCAGGAGATGTATAATAAAAAGTTATATTATTATCTATTAATTATAGATAAAATCGAAGTAAAAACAGAAAGAAATGATAAGGAAAATAGTGTACATAATAACCAAATGACAATTCACTAATCGAATAGTCTGGATAATCAATAACCTACCAACTAAATAATTAGTAGTGGTATTAAGAGCAGTTATGACACCAAGTATGATATCGGATATAGCACATATAGTATCCTATGTGCTTACAGATGTCCCAGTACTAATATTAGACAAAATGGAATTTAGGGTCCGTGACAGTCAAGGAACTGTGCCTCCCAGATTTCCTTTTAAGAAGACTTGCTGCCAGGGCAAGTAGAGAGATAACTGAATGACATCCTGCAGCCGCGGCATCCTCAGATCCCTCAAGGGGTTGTTCTAAGGTCATGGATCCTCTGAATGGCTCCCAGCAGCCTGAGTATGATAAAGGTAGTACACAAAGGCTATTTCTGCCTAGGGTGGGACTTCTGGAGACCACACAGAATGTCACATTAAGCTATTTCATCAATGACATCATGCACATCAGGGTGGATGAGCACAAGGTGGCTGGTAGACTTGAGGCCGACCGCAGACATAGGGTTACTAGGGCTCCTACTAGGACGCTGAATTTGTCATCTTTTTACAATTCTATTTTTACCTCATACTTTGAGGCCCCATGGCTTTATTCCTAGTTATCTAGATGATTTTCTAAGTGGATTATTTCTTTCCTTAGTTGGCAGTGCCTCCCTTTTGCATTTTTAATGTCTTGACTCTATGTTAGTACAGGCTCTCTGAGAAGTACATAGCAAAACAGAATGAAACATGCAAGACAGTTACTGAGGGAAATCCTGTGAAGGAATAAAAGAGGGAAAAGAAAAATAAGCATGGAATGTCTTTAGAATATGATACTGGTCTGTCTCCTGGGAAAGGGGATAGAGAAGGAAGGAGGTTTAACTAGAAAGAGATTCCGACAAAGTAAAATTCTGAGCAAGTCTCAACCACGTCTAAAGGGATTACTTGACCAAAGGTTGACAGTTAGGGTAATTCCATGGTGAGCAGAAATAACTTGTCTCTAGCACTCCCATTGTGCTACATCATTGGCTAGTAGTAGTTTGGTTTAAGTGGATCCAAATGTGGCATCTGAAGGCTGCCAGTCAACTATGTTTTCCCTGGAAGCTTCTTTAGAAAGAAGATATGAGCCATATAATTCCTTGAGTGCCATAGTCTGCCCTACCCCTTAAACCCATAGAGATCTACTTCGTGAATGTTGAAAGAACAGCAACTCCATGTACCTGGAACATCCTTTTCTGAGAAGGAAACTCAGAAGGGGAAGTTAGTGAGACAAACTACAAACTTAAGCCCAGAGGATTTATACAATAATGTAAACAAACCATTAAAGGGTCATAGAATTTTTATCTGACACAAATTATTTCAGTGACCAGAATAAAAACAATAAAAATGCCACTAGTACTAATAAGCATTAGGTTCAGATGCATATGACTGAAAATTTTTAAATAATAGAGGACTACAATAGATAAAACTTCATCACACACACACACACACACTTTTTCTGGCTGATATGCCAAGACAACTTTATAGCATCTTCAAGAATCCAGGTTCTAATCTTTCTCCACCACCACCTTTAGTAAGCAGGTTTCCATTTTCAAGGTCATATTATGATTCAGTATGGCTGACAGAGCTCTAATGATCATGTCTGGTGTGCCAAATAGAAGAAAAGTAAAACAATAAGAGTGACTTTTTTTTTAAGAACACTTCCTGAATATTTTATGGCAACACTTCTGTTTAGATCTCCTTACCTAGAACCAGAGCCATCATATACAACTTCCATATTATGCATACATAGTTCCAAGAGGAGCATCTCACACAGCAACGTGGCAGCTCTACCAGAATTTATTACATGGTCACATCTAGATAAAAGTGAAAAAGAGATATGCCAGAATACCATCAGACATCTCTTATCAAGAAAAAAAAAAAGAAAATGAAATTAGAAGAGAGGAGGTAATTATGTCTCTGCTGCTAATAAAATCCTTTTTGAAACTAGTATATCTCTGATACAAAATCAAAACTGAACACAAGAGTATAAGAAAAGAAAATTACAGACACATTATCCTAGTGAAAATGCATATAGGGGTGCCTGGGTAGGTCAGTCAGTTAAGCGTCTGATTCTTAATGTTGTCTCATGTTGAGATGTTGTGGTTTTGAGATCGAGCCCCGTGTTAGCAGCACAGAACCTGCCTGAGGTTCTCTCTCTCTCTCTGTACCCCTCCTCTGCTTGCATGTTCTCTCTCTCTCAAAATAAACATTAAAAAAAGAACATGCATATAAATATTAAAAAATAAATCTGTTATAGCATATAAAAAGCAATACATTTTACAGTTTAACCAATCAAGATTTGTCCCAGGGATTCAAGTAAATTCATCATATTAAATGACTAAATGAGATGAAGTGATAATTTCAATAGACACAGACATTTTTTGGTAAACAAAAACTTATTAATCTTCATAAAATATTTACAAATTGTAAGTACAGGATTATCAGTGTATCTACTAAAATCCTACAAAACACATCATACTTAATTGTTAAACTGGAAAAGCATTCTCATTAAAAGATAGACAAAAAGTATATGTCAACTGAAACTATTCAACATTTTTGTGAAGTCCCTAGCCAATGCAAAAATAGTTTTAAAAAGTATGAGACTTTATAAGAGAAAATTTCTGATCATTTGTGGTTAATATGATTATTTTACTGGGGTGTCTTGGCATTTCAGGTGCTTAAGTATCTGACTTCAGGTCAAGTCATGATCTTGAGGTTTGTAAGTTTGAGCCCCATGTCTGGCTCTGTGCTGACAGCTCAGAGCCTGGAGCCTGCTTTGAATTCTGTGTCTCCCTCTCCCTGCCCCTCCCCCACTCACGCTGTCTCTCTCTCTCTCTCAAAAATAAATTAAAACATTTAAAAAATGATTACATATAAAACCCAAGGAGAAGAAGTTCTAGAAAAAAACCTGTCAGAACTAAAATGAGAATTTTAGTAATTCTGCTGGAATCTAAGACCAACATTCAAAAATCATAATCATCCCTTTAGGGGTGCCTCACTTGGTTAAGCACCTTGATTTTGGCTCAGGTCATGATCTCGCAGGTTCATGAGTTTGATCCCTGCTTTAGGCTCTGTGCTGACAGCACAGAGCCAGCTTGGAATTCTGTCTCCCTCTCTCTGTCCCTCCCCCACTTTCTCTCTATCTCTCTCTTAAAATAAATAAAAATAAACTTTAAAAAGGTCATCCCTTTTATAGTCCATTAATACCTAATCTAATAATGTAACAAAGACATGATGCCCTCTATAATAGCAATAAATATATAAATATAAACAAGTCTAATCAAAGCTGAATAATTGTAAGGGAAATTATAATATATTACTAAAAGAAATAATTTTTTGAAAGCCTGAACTAATGAGATATAACATGTTCATGATGGAGGACAATATTTAAAAACGAATCTTTTCCCAAAATTCATCTATAAGTTTAGAAAACATTTTCATTTTTTAAAATTCATTTAGTTTGAGAAAGAGTGAGCGAGCAGGAGAGGGGGAAAGACAGAGAGAGGGGGGGGGAAAGAATCCCAAGCAGGCTCTGCACTGTCAGCTTTGAGCCCAGCATGGGGCTTAAAGCCATGAATTGTGAGATCATGACCCAAGCTCAAATCAAGAGTAAGACACCTAACCAACTGAGCCATCCAATCACCCCAAAAGCATTTTCAAAGAAAATCCCACATATTTCTTTTTTAGTAA
The DNA here is from genome assembly GCF_008692635.1 of Crocuta crocuta. Taxonomy (NCBI): domain Eukaryota; kingdom Metazoa; phylum Chordata; class Mammalia; order Carnivora; family Hyaenidae; genus Crocuta; species Crocuta crocuta. Next base: position 3,703,039 of record NW_027528209.1, read on the forward strand.
CATGAAAAGCCAATTTCAAAAATTTAGGTAGAAGAGTAAAAAGCCAAGAAAACTAAGGCCATTTTGTAGAACATTAAGAAATGGTAATTTCCCTAGGAGATATCAAGACTTATCAAAAAATCATAGCGGTTATAATGTTACAACATAATGATTTTTTGATAAGTTCCCATGTAAGTCAGCTAGCCTGCGGTACTGTGTTATGCAAGCCCTAGAAAGTGAATTCATTGTGATAGAAAGTAAGCTTCCCTGCATTTCCAATTGCTCCTGGGATGGGCATCACACCCATTTGAGAACGTCTGCTATAAAGGATTCCTGTCCCAGCACATGCACACTAGGAAGCATGGGCAAGATTATTACTACAGTCATTCAAATGAACAAATATATGTATCACAATAGAAAAGTCATCTAAACTACTGTTGAGTAAAACAAAATTAAGTTGCAGCAGCGTAAGATATATAGTATGTTATCATTTATATGAGATTTAAACATGGAAAAACACTGTATATGTTGTAAATTTACGAACATCGGGCCAAAGTATGAAAACTCAGATAGAGAGTGCCTATACCAACTCCAGAATTTCAGTTACCTCTGCGGAGGAAGAGAGAGAATGCTGAGAGGGTGAGGAGGGCTACGAAGGTGCTTAATAGTGCTTCTTCAGAGTTGTATTGCTTTTAGAAAAATTACAGCAAATATGGCAAAGTGGTGATATTTGTTCAATTTGAGTGGGAGAGATAATCAAGTATGTTAAATTATTATATGTTTTAAGTTCCTACTTCCCACCAAAAAAGAGGGTGGGGGGAGAGTAAGGCAACCTTATATTTTATTATTATATTATAATAAACAAGCCAAATATAGGAGCATAGTTTCCTTCCCACCAAGGAATTCACTTTTTAATTATAAGCAATAGCTGGCAAAATCAGGGAGCTATTTGGAGGATACAATTTGTTGCATCTCCCTCATTTACTCCTTCCCCTTTGTATGGACTCCAGCTAATCCACAATTCATGTGCTTGCATTCTCTGCAGCTGTGTGCTAATTCTAGACTAAAGCCCTCAAATTAGCAATGGATAATAATACACTAATTCAAACTGGAACACAAGGCAATTTTTTCAGAAGCAATGTGAAAAACCTCACTGATTATTATCTGTGTATACTATAACAATTTTAGAGGTTCGTTACTGAAGCTTAAAAGAAAATACACTAAGATAAACATACTCACAGTTGCTTCTGGAGTAATGTTGATTTTACTTCTCAGCTTTGGAATATGTACAGATATCACTATTTCTAGATCTTCCTCTTCTTCTTCCCAAGAAGTTTCATAGCAAATACATCAAGACAACAACCACCACCAAAGCCAAATAAAATATCTAATATATTTAGAAAGAATCTGTTATATTTGTACCACAAAATTACCTCCTCTGGCTACTTTCTCTTTGTAAAGCTAATTGAAAATTGCATAATCCCAGCTAGATGAAATAATATTGCCTTCTTTTAAAAATTAAGTAATTCTAAGTTGTATTATTCATAAGTTATTGAACAATAAAGATAATTGAGAGGACACCATTTTTCTTAGTCTTAACTAGCTGTGTAACTCAGAAAGTTCTTCAATATTTAGAACTATTTAGGGCTTATAACTTCATCAAACCAAAATAAAATGATAGGTAATTTAGCAATATAAATTTTATAATTAACTACCTAATCATTATGACACATCAGACTTAAAAGAATTAGAATTAACGGAGTTTATGCTGGAGATTGTTTCATAGAATGGTTTCGAGATTCACTCAACTGCACATCAAGAAACCTATTGGTGTGTTCCCTAACTGCACTTAAATAATGAGTATGCGAGATACCTTTTTATTCTCTGAGCTTGCATAATCTGCAAGATAAAAAATGTTAATATGCCATTTCCACTCTTCTCTTTTCCTGTTTAAAAGCACTTTAGGAAATTCTGACATTGTTCATTATAAAATGATACTCAGAGAGTCTCTATTCTAGAAAGAAAGGAGAGGAGTAGGGAGGGGAGGGAGAAAAGGGTTGGTGGGACCACATAGGAAACTACTGAAAGAGTCCAGGTTAAAAAAGACTATAGTTAACACCACAGTGTTAGCAGTGGAGACCAGAGAAGGGATAAGACTGAGGGATAGGACGGAGATAGCCAAAACGTGTGTTTTACGAATACTGTTGTGTGTGTTGGAAGGACATGAAGAGAGGAAAAGGACAAGTATACAATTATTGCGAGATTTTTTGCCTACAGTTGAGTGGGTAGTTATTTATCGAGTAGAAACAACGAGAAAGAAAAGTCTGGGTAAACTCTAGAGAGTTCTGTTTTGGCTAGGTTCATTTGAGGTGTTTTTTAAGCAGTAAGTAAGGAATGTCAACTAAGCAGTTGGTATTTACATTTGGAGTTACAGGGACAGGTAAGACTAGAGGTCTAGATTTGGGCATCATGAGTATAAGGTGGTATTTAAAGACATGTTATTCATTAGGTGACCCCGAGAGACCCTGTAGATGGTCAAAAGCTCAATATCTCAGAGGACCATTATGTGACTCATGTACTGTCTACAAGAGAATTGCTAAACTGGAAAGGAGTAAGATACTTACTGGTGTGGCTTACTCCTTTAGCAAGAGTCAGTGTCTAAATATGCTAACTTATTGTGGGTGATTATAAAAGTATGACTTTTTCATACAATAATATTTATGGCTTCTCAATAAGATGGAATTTTTCTTTCCAGTGGATTTTTTAATTTTCCTGAATCCCAGAAGACCAAAGATTGGTGGTCTCTATTGTCAAATCAATTTTTGGCAATAATTTAGACAGATCTTGTACTATACCTTTTTTTTTTTTTTTCTCACAGCAGACTCTGTTCTTTTTGAAACTAGGTTATTATTCCTCTCTTGTCAAGTGTGCAATAGGTACTGCCACGCATTAGTGAACCACTAAACCTAACCCATTGTATCTTTTTGTCATATTGGCGTTAATGGCAAGTGTGAGCAAGAACCATGAGGAGGACAGGCTTTGGGGACAATTTGGATTAATATGCTGAATTGTCTAAAATAAATAGAGACTCCATGTGTACTTCTCATTTCCTGAGCTATGCAACAATTATAGTTATTCCACTCAAATGTCTGTAGCAGTGAGATCAGTGACAAAAATAGTGCTTGAAAAACAAGAGAAGAAATGGCAAACATGTTATTTATTTGCTTAAATCTATTATAATGGGGCTGACAGTGTTAGTCTCATTAACAGAGGGACCTTTCTTTCCACAAGCCAGCTGGAATAATAAAGGCAGCTATGTGACATTTAAAATGCAATTGCTCTGCTATCTGTAGATTCCATTTCTGATGCTTACTGATCACAGAGGAAAGTGATCTGAGTAGAATGCAAACCATCTTGTTCATCATCTGCATTCTCAACAAAGATAGCATTAGGGTTAAACGCTTTAATATGGCAACAAGGATATGCTGAAAAATTATTCATGTCGAAGTGCTTGAACATTTATTTGAAGCATTTATTCAATTGTTCTTTTGCCATGTGACAGTCCAAGAGTTGGTAGAAATACATCTGTTGTGTTTTTCTTAAATAGGCAAAAGGAAATTATAATTAGGGGGATAGTGCCTCATGCATATAAATATACAGCATCTTTTGAAACAAGTTGTTCCAAACAAGTGAGAAGCATGCAGATTTCTCCTTTTGAATGGTTAGTAAATGCAAGCTTGTTTTGGTGCCTTTGTTTTAATGACAAAATAATAATCTTGACTAGAAACATGTCTTTAGAGTTTAGGCATCATATTGACAAAGTGAGTTTGAAGATAAATGCAAGAATCTGAGTTATGCAAAATTCTTTGCATTAAGAATTTGTTTGAAACCTGAGACAGGCAAATATTACTCAGTGATTTTCAATCTCTCCTTAAATGTTCAAACATGGATTCCAAAATGAAGAGTTTCAGAAGAGGATCCTCAAGCCTTCCATTTTCATCGTCAGATGAAAAATAGGAAATTCAGAAGCAAATAATGGGCTGTATAATATATCACTTGGGTGGCCAAGCCTCTCTATACCTCAAAGGTTCAAGTTGGAATTTTAATGGGTTCCAATTTTACTTGACCCAATTCATCCGTTTCTACTAGATATGCTTATCCTTTACACACTAAAACCATAGAATGAACTGTAAATCATCAGATTGTAAAATTTTATTCTGACATTTTTAGGAACTACATTTATTCCACTTTCTGCCTATGTAATGAGGTCTTGCTACTTTCTTTTTTATTGTAGAGGTAAAGAGCTACGCAATTTTGGCTCATTTGCATAGCACCTAAGTGAGAATATAAGTCTAGTTTTTTATTTGACAGTATTCAAGTCTAATACTATTAGGATGGTGGGGACTATATGGTTTTTCAGCCTCTCTTGCTCTCTCTGTCTCTCATACACACAACAACAACAATTACAGTCAGTATTGTTGAAACATAGAGTTAGATAAAATACCTCAAAGGTAGGGGGGAAAAAGAAATGAAAATTATTAAGAAATGGGCAGAAAAAGAGTACCTTAAAATATAAAAGGTGGGTTGCTTGGGTGGCTCAGTCAGTTAAGCGTCCAACTTCAGCTCAAGTCATGATCTCATGGTTCGTGGCTTTGAGCCCCATGTTGGCTCTGTGCTGACAGCTCAGAGCCTGGATCCTGCTTCAGACTCTGTGTTTCCCCCTCTGCTCCTTCCCCACTTGTTCTCTCTCTCTCTCTCTCAGATAAACAGACTTTTAAAAAATAAAAGAAAATATGTAAAAACACATGTCTCTCTTATCCTATTTCCATGTCAACAGTAAGTGTAACTATCAGAGATCTTTAGGAAGTCTGGCAACATCTCATCACCTCCTATAGACCAATTGCATTAGTCCAGCAAAAGACACACTTTTGACATTCATAATAAAAAGCAGGAAATCCACAGTGCCTGTTGGATGGCATGAAGAAGGAAGTCTTTGTGATGGAGGTGACATAGAACTGGGCTTGATTTTAGAGTGTTTTCTAGACCTAGGGCTGTAGGGGAGTATAGTGTGTACTGAGTGGTGGCATATACTGCTCAGGGCTCATTTGGAATAATAGTAGATGTGTGAGATGTCTAGGAAAAAGAGTTTGATGGCAGTCAGATTGTGGAGAGGCCATAATGGTCTCAGGATTATTAGCTAGACAGTGTGGATTTGGTGGACGATGAGATTTTAGGTCTCCATTGAGATTAATTTGAATACTGAATTTAGATACAGAGATTTATGAGAACTCTGAAGAGCATTCTGAATATAAAGGAGATGGTTATACTCTGTGTTAGCACATAATGCTGTTCTTGCTGATTTTAAAGAACAAGCTGAGGAAAAGTTAGAATACTATTATTTTTCTATCCAGATTTAAATTGTAAGGCTGTGGATTAGATAACCTCTTGAGAATCTTTCCATCTCAATGATCTATAAATAGCTATCTTCCTGATCTGGCTCTTCTTGAGTATGTGAAATGTTTCTGATATAGCAGAGATTAAATGTCCTATGAACATTTCTCTATTAAAAATCTGCTTGTATAAAGAAAGGGATGCAATATGGAACTGCTACTACAACAAATGACCAGCTAAGATTTAAGAGTTTTAGTTTTAGGAGCAATGAAGGGTTGTATTATATTCTATTTTGTTTTAACTTTAGGAATGGATTGTAAATGCACTGAATTCTTCCACTGCTTGAATATAAAAAGTTCAATGATATTCATGATATTCTGATTGTAAGGCAAAGATACAGGGGAAATGCAAAATATAATAAAACTTGGTAAGAAAACAGAAACAAGGCCATTTTCATGAGTAAAAACACAGAGTAGTAGGTGACCAGATGTAACGTATAATAACTAACTTATCTGAGCATATCAAAATGGAGAGTTGAGTAGACTAAACCATTACAAAATACACTGACATTTTTGCAAACAGGACATGAAAGTTATAAAATCACAGATTCATTTCTCAAATATTAACACATATACGTTTTAGAAAGGAAAAAAAGCAGTATGCATCTTCCCAAATGAATTTATAATACAGTTATTAAAGTAATACCTATCAATACAGGTCTAACTAAATGGCCAAGAGTTTTTTAGCTATTATGCAGCTTCCTGCTGAGAAGTTGATTAGGTAATTGCTGAGTAGATCTAATTCCATTGTTGATTGAAATAATAAAACTGTTTCCCGAGCTGGTCATTGTGATGATCCCTTATCTAAATCGATTACAGGCTACATTAATTACAGAGTGGTTTGCATTTCAAATCTCCACCTCCATCACATACACACAATAGGAACAGGTGATCTTAGAGATATATTTCTATAATTCATAACATGATTTACCTTGAAAGAAACATTGGCCTAATATTTGGGAATATGGGTGGGCTTTGGAGTCCTGCACAACAGCCATGGGTGTGAAATTAAGTGAGCTAGTGAACATTACACATTTAGCTCAGCACCCACTACAGATTAAGAGTAAGTATTATTAGTGATTAGTCCTCATATTTTCCTTAAAGAAAGTTATGTGACAAATAGCTTTGTAAACAGAACTATTAATTTAACTATAGAAAAGTTATGGTTAGTAGCCAAACTCTGAGAAACCTGGTTGGCTCCTTTACATTTATTTTCCTTCCAACTCCTTTGTAGGATACAAATAAGCAAAATCAACACAGGTCAAGATAAAAGAATTTAGCTAACATATCTAACCAGTGCAACTACCCACACTCAACAAACATTTTTTCTCCCTCTTCATGCAGTGAGCACTTGGTTAGTTGTTGTGGGCTTTTCACAGTGAGGTACTAGTGAATAAAGGGTTAAGGTATGGGCACTGGAATTAGTTTACTTGGACTTGAATATTGTCTTCTTTGTTTACCAGAAAATCACCTGATGCTTCTGAGCTTTAATTTCTATTTCTTTAAAATAGAGATAACAAGAGAACCTTAAAGTGTGGTTATGAGCATTGAACAAAATTATGCAACTAAAACACTCACAATAGTGTCTTGTCCATAATAATCACTGATAAAATATTAACCAACTTTTACTATTACTATAATTTTTCCTCAAAAAATAAATGTTTGGGGCACCTGGGTGACTCAGTCAGCTAAGCATCCTACTTTAGCTCAGGTCATGATCTTACAGTTCATGAGTTCGAGCCCGGCATCAGGTTCTGTGCTGATACTTCAGAGCCTGAAGCCTGCTTCAGATTCTGTGTCTCCCTCTCTCTCTGTGTCCTTCCTCCGCTTGAGTTCTCTCATTCTCTCTCTCTCTCTTTCTCTAAAGTAAATAAATAAACATTTAAAAATTAAAAAAATATATATATATATATTTAGATGGGATGAGATTATGAGTCCATAGTATTCATGAATATTCTCATTTACCTGATATAAGCATTTCTCACTCCACCAACTAGATTCTTATCAAGGCAAAGGAGAGCTAGGAGATATGCAAAATCTGTCCAATTTTAATTCCTGTAACTCTTTAGAAGCGCTCGTGTCAAAGGAATGTTTAAAAATTGAAGCATGAAATAAAAGTATTTTGAGAAGTCTTTGTGTGGTATTTATGGAAGTCTCATGAAGGCCAGAAATAAATGACCCAACAAAAGATGTGAAATATGTGACCAAATATCCATAATTAAAAAAAAAAACAAAAACCTTTCCATGTCTAAAGTTTTNAGAATAAATGTGTACTTCAAAATATATTTTTCTAATTTTCCTTTGATTAATGTGACTTTAGGGGCAGTTGCTTTCCTATATAGATACCTATGAATATAAGGATGATGAAGAGTCTTCATGTGTAATCGGATTTGTTTATTTCAAGCACAATTTCAACATCTCTGTTCTTCTCCTGGAAAATACTTTGATGAAGACTTCTGGGGAAGATGGCAGAATAGGAGGATCCTAAGTTTCTTTTCTCCCAAAGATACAACCGGATAACAGCCACATGAGTATAAGTAACCTAGAAAATGACCTGAAGATTGGCAGAACAAACTCTCCACAGCTAAATATAGAGATGAGGCCACATTAAAGAGGGTAGAAATGGCAGAAAAGGAGTTGGGAGGTAAATGGACCACAAGACTGTGCATGACAGGAAGTGATGCTGTGGGCACAGAGATGGGAAAGAAACGGACTCTCACATCATGCACCCAAGATGGGGAGCCCGCATGGAGAAGATGAATATTCCTGATATTTGGCATTGAAAATAAGAAGGGCCAAATTTCAAAAGTTCTTAAAATCAGTAGGATTTAAATCCTGGAAATTTATTAATCAGTAGGGTCTTGGAGAACCAGGAGGGTGAGCAGAAACTGAGTTCTCATCCTTCAAGAGACAGTACAACAAAAAGCCCTGTGGAGATAAAGCATAGAAGTAGCAGTTTGAAAACATCTGGGGTATAAGGAAGGGAGATTTGTTTACTAAATTCAGAGCATGTACTGGAGTTGGCAGGTACCATTTATCTCCCCTTCCCCCCAGCATAAACACATGGACAACTGCAGGAAAACTCAGAGTGCCAACAATAGATACTTAACTTGCTAATAGTGCACCTGCCAATGAATTCTCCTGTGGATATGCAACCCTTGAGCAGACTGCCAGAAATCTTGCTAACACCAGACATCACAACCTTGCATGTTTCTGTGGATCCAACCCCTCCAATCTGCCTGTGGTCCAGTAGCTGTTATTCTCCTCACGCCATTGCAGACCTTGCCACACCATGAGCCATGTCCCCACATTATCCTGTAGTTCAGTGCTACTGTATCTCTGGAAAATGCCTGGTCTGACTCAACTGAAGCACAAGATGGGACTATACTGGCCCACTAACACCACAGGGATGAAATACTGCCTACAACAGGCAAAGACAGCCATTGTAGATGACTACAATTAAGGCAAAAGCAGCTTGCCACAACAACAGGGCATATTCAACACACAAGAGACATATGAAATGCTAGGTTCTGGTGAGCAGGGGACATTGCACTGCAGGAAAATACAGGACTTTTCTTCAGAAGGCCACTACTTTTGAAAGCAGGGGAAAGAACTGATTTTCCTAACACACAGAAACAGACACAGAGAGCTGGACAAAATGAGGTGACAGTACGAGATCTAAAAGAAATGCAGGTCAGTAATATGCCTGATAGAGAATTTCAAGTAATAATCATAAAGATACTCACTGAAGTTGAGAAAAAAGTGGAAGACTTCAGTGAGATCTTTAACAAAGATACAGAGAACATAAAAAATAAGAATCAGAAATGAAGTACTCAATAAAAGAAATTAAAAATACACTAGATGGAATAAATAGTAGACTAGAGGAATCAGAAGAATGTATCAGTGACCTGGAGGACAGACTAATAGAAAGCAATCAAGCTGAATAGGAGAGAGAAAAATAATAACAAATAAGAATAGATGTAGGGAACTTGGCAACACCATCAGGCATAATATTTGCATTACAGGGATCCAGAATGAGAACAGAGAAAAGAGGTGAAAAATTTTATTAGAAAAAATAGCTGAAATTTCCCCTAAGCTATGGAAGAAACAGAAATAGACCCAAGAGGCACAGGGAGACCCCAAGAAAATCAACTCAAGGAAATCCACACCAACACACGTAATAATTAAAATGTCAAGAAAGAATGATAATAAGAGAATATTTAATGCAACAAAAGGAAACAGTTACATATAAGGGAAACTCTATAAGGCTATGAGCAGATTTTTCAGCAGAAACTTTGCAGCCTAGAAGGGAGTAGCATGACAGATTCAAAGTATTAAAAGAAATAAAAAAACTGCAGCCAAAAATACTCTATCCAGCAAAGCTATCATTCTGAATAAAAGGAGAGAAAAAGAGTTTCCCAGATGAACAAAAGTTTTAAAAATTCAGCCCTATAAGAAATTTAAAAAGGAACTCTTTAAGTGAAAAGACCATAAGTAGGAGAAAGAAAAGTAAGAAACACAGAAGCAGTAAAAATAAGTATATCTATAAAAATTAATCAAGGATTCATAAAATAAAAGGATATAAAATATGAAACCACATACCTAAAATATGGTGGGGGGTCAGGAGTAAAGAATGGATTTAAACTTAAATGACTATCAATTCAATATAAACTGTTATATGCAAACGATGTTATATACAAACCTAATGGCAACAACAAATCAAAAACCAGTAATGGTTATGCAAAATAATAAAGAGAAATAAATCCAAATATATCACTAAAGAAAGCCAACAAACCATGAAAGAGGAAAACAAGAGAAGAAAAAAACAGAGAACAACTTCAAAAACAACCATAAAACAAGTAACAAAACAGCAATAGGTATATACCTACCAATAACTGCTTTGAACATAAATGGGCTAAATACTCATCAGAAGACATAGGGTGATGGAATAGATAAAAAGGCAAGACTCATCTATATGCTATCTACAAGAGACTCATTTCAGACCTGAAAATATATGCATATTGAAAGTGAAGAGAAGTAAAAAGTATTTATCATGCAAATGGCAGTGAAAAGAAAGCCAGGGTAGCAATACTTATATCAAACAAAACAGACTTTAAAACAGACTGTAGCAAGACAATAACACTATATAATCATAAATAAAACAATCCAACAAGAAGATATAACAATAGCAAATATTTATGTACTCAAAATGGGAGCACCCAAATACATAAAGTGGCTAATAACAAACATAAAGGAAATAATTGACAGCAATATAATAATAGTAGGGTACTTTAACACCCCACATGCATCAATGAACAGATTATCCAAACAAAATCAATAAGGAACAGTGGATTTGAATGACACATTGGACCAGACGGATCTAACAGAAAAATTCTAAACAGTTCAACCAAAAATAGCATAATTTGCATCTGTCATATGTGCATATGGAATAGTCTCCAGAATAGATCACATATTATATCACAAAACAAGTCTCAACAAGTTAAAAAAGATGCAATTTATACCCAAAAGAGCTAGAAAAAATAACAAACAAAAGTAAAAAACACTAGAAGGAATGAAATAACAAAGATTAAGGCAGAAATAAATGAAATGGGGAAAATAAAAAGTTAATAGAACAGATCAATGAAACCAGGAGCTGGTTCTTTGAAAAGGTCAACAAAATTGATAAGCTTTTAGCCAAGCTCATCAAAAAAATAATAAAAAAATAAATAAGTAAAAAGGAGAGAGAGAAAGAGGGAAGGAGAGGATTCACATGATACCACAAATGAAAGGAAAATGAACAACTAACACCAAGAAATACAAAGGATTACAAAAGAATATTATGAAAAAATATATGCCAACAGACTGGACAACCTAGAAGAAATGGATAAATTCCTAGAAATATATATCCTCCCAAAACTGAAGCAGGAAGAGATAGAAAGTTTGAACACACTGATTACCAGCAATGAAATTGAATCTGTAGTAAAACAACAACAACAACAAAAAACCCACTCCCAACAATCAAGAGTTAAACACTAGACAGCTTTACAGTCAAACTCTACCAAACATCTAAAAAAATAGAGTTAATATTTATAGTTTCCAAACCCTTCCAAAATATAGAAGAGTGAGGAAAGCTTCCCAATTCATTTCATGAGGCCAGAATTACCCTGATACCAAAACCAGACAAGGACGCTACAGACAGGGAGAACTACAGGCCAGTATCTCTGATAAACACAGATGCAAAAATCTTCAACAAATGTTATCAAAACCAAATCCAAAATACCTTAATAAATCATTCACCAAGATCAAGTGGGATTTATTCCTGGGATGCAAGTGTGGTTTAATATTTGCAAATCAAGCAACATGATATATCACATCAACAAGAGACAGGATAAAAATCATATAATTATTTCAATAGATGCAGAAAAATAATTTGACGAAGTACAATATACATTTATGATAAAAATCTTCAACAAAATAGGTCCAGAGGGGACATACCTCAAATGAATAAAGGCCATATATGAAAACCCACAGCTAAAACCATTCTCAATGGTGAAATGATGAGAGCTTTTCTCTAAGATCAGGAACAAGACAAGGAAATCCATTATCAACAGTTTTATTCAACATAGTATTGAAAGTCCTCATCACAGCATCAGACAAGAAAAACAGATAAAAAGCATTCAATTTGGTAAGGAAGAAGTAAAACTATCAGTATTTTCAGATGACATGACACCAAAAAAAGATTCCACCAAAAAAAACTGCTAGAACTGATAAATGAATTTAGTAAGGTCATAGGGTACAAAATCAAGATATAGAAATCCATTGCATTTCTATAAATTAATAACTACATAGCAGAAATGGAAATTAGAAAACAATGTCATTTACAATTGCATGAAAAATTGTAGGAATAAATTTAGCCAAAAAAGCATAAGACCTGTACTACAAAAACTATAAAATATAAATTAAAGAAATTGAAAAAACACAAACAAATGGAAAGATATTCCATGTTCATGGATTCCTAGAGTGTTGTTAAAATGTCAATACCACACAAAGCAATCTGTTGATTTAATGCAGTTTCTATCAAAATATCAACAGTGTTTTTCACAGAACAAGAACAAACAGTCCTAAAATTTATATGGAACCAGGAAAGACTCCAAATAGCTGTAACAATCTTGATAAAGAAGAACAATACTGGAGGTATCACAATCCCAAATTTCAAGATGTACTACAAAGCTGTAGTAATCAAACAGTATGATATTAGCACAAAAGGAGACACATAGATCATTAGAACAGAATAGAGACTACAGAAATAAGCCCATGGCTACATCATTAATCAATCTTCAACAAAGGAGGCAAGAATATGCAAAAGGAGAAATACAGTCTTTTCAACAAATGGTACTGGAAAAACTGGACAGCGATACGCAAAAGAATGAAACTGGACAGTTTCTTACACCATACAGAAAAATAAATTCAAAATGGATTAAGGATCTAAATGTGAGACCTTAAACCATAAAAATCCTAAAAGAGAGCACAGGCAGTAATTTCTCTGATATCAACCATAGCAACATTTTTCTATCTGTCACCTGAGGCAATGAAGCTAAAAGCAAAAATAAACTACTGAGACTAGATTAAAAAAGAAAGAAAAAAAAAAGCTTCAGCACAGCAGAGGAAACAACAAAACTAAAAGACAACTTACCAAATGGGAGGAGACATTTGTAAATGACATATTCAATAAAGGGTTAATATCCAAAATATATAAGGAACGTATGCAACTCAACACTGAGAAAAGAAATAATCCAATTTAAAAATGAGCAGATGACAGGAATGGACATTCCTCCAAATAAGACATACAGATGGCCAAGGGACATATGAAAAGATGCTGAACATCAGTCATTATCAGGGAAATGCAAATCAAAACCAAAATGAAATACCACCTCACACTTGTCAAAATGGCTAATATAAAAAACTAAAGAAACAAAAGGTGTTGCCAAGGATGTGCAGAAAAAGAAATCTTCATATGCCGTTATTGGAAATGCTCATTGGTGCAGCCACTGTGGAAAACAGTAAGGAGTTTCCTCAAAAAATTACAAATAGAACTACTCTATAGTCCCGTAAGTTCACTACTGGGTACTGACCCAAAGAATATGAAAATTTGAAGGGATATATGCACTCCTAGATTTATTGCAGAATTATTTAAAATAGCCAAATTATAGAAGCCCAAATATTCAGTGGTACATGAATGGATGAAGAAGAGGTGGCATATACATACAATGGAATATTACTCAGCTGTAAAAAGGAATGAAATATTGCCTTTTGCAACAACATGGATAGATCTAGATTGTTTGATGCTCAGTGACATAAGTCACCCAGAAAAAGACAAATGCCATATGATTTCACTTATATGTAGATTTTAATAAATAAGCAAATGAACAAGGGAAAAAATAGACAAACCAAAAAACACTCTTAACTCTAGGAAACAAACCGACAGTTACTTGATGGGAGGTGGGGGGATGATGGGTAAAACCAGTGAAGAGGATTCAGAGTACACTAATCACAATGACTCGTGAGTAATGTACAGAATTGTTGAATCACAATTGAAATTAATATAACACTATATGTGAACTGTACTGGAATTAGAATTTTAAAAAAATAAATAAAATACTCTGATGAAAATACAAGAAAGAAGCATACAATTTTGTCCTAAATGGCCAGAATAAAATCTTCCTTAGTAGCATGCTTTAAAATCTCTCAAGTTATTTTCTTATTTGACAACTAAATCAAACAACCAATAGTCTCACTTTCTCCCATCTAAACAATTTTACAGAGACTACCTTGCAAATGTCCCAAGAGATAGGCCTACTCACAGTGAAAAATGTACTCAGCAGGAAATTCACTTAATGATAATGATTATTCTTCTATGTAATGGACATTTCATTGTCAGTAAAGTGTAATATTATTCTGTTGAAAGCTTTACATATGCAGCCAGCTCCAAAAGCATACTTAGCTTAACCTGCATATCTCACTTTCCACTTTTATCATTTGTCTTTTTGCATATCAGGGAAATCATTTCATGCTTGGTATGTGGACTGCTTTATGCTAGTGTCATTTGCTTTTATTGGGGAGGAAAACCTCCACAGACTGTATGGATACATGGATTCATGAATATATTTTACATGGTATCCTAGGATAGAAGGCGGCAGCTATTCTTCCTCCATGTATGAGTGCATAGCTAGAGACTATTTTTCTACTTTTCAGTAAAGACTTGTTATACGTCTACTTTTCACAAAAGCAACGTTTACCTTGGTCAGGATTTTCAGTCAGTTGAGGTCAAAGACAAGACTCAATAGTGTCTTTGGATGGTTGACTGAAAGCTTTCCTTTAACACAAACAGAAAATCTCCTCTGTGTAGGTTTCAGATTCTACAATGTCACAATCAGTAGTGGATTTAGCATTAGTGGTCTGTTTTCTCTTTAAAACCTAAATACTTTCTGAACCTAAAATTATGTCACCTCCACTTTCAGTTGATGTTCCTCCAAAGTAGGAATTTCTCATTTCATCAATGGTTAGGGGCACTAAAATGGAGGAAGAGGCCAACAAGCAATGAAGTTGTGTTAACAACCCCTGAACTCTGAAAATAAACCTAGAATTCTTCTTAAAGCAGTAAGCAGATGAAGTAGATTTAAAATCATATTAATAAATGGATCATTTATTCCTGTATAAAAACGGACCCAGGAAATACAGGCGATATATTAATATGCAAATAATGCTACACAAATCTATATTTTTATATCAATCTCATCTAATCTCATGGGAAGGTACTTATATTCAAAGCACAAATATGTTGTATGCCCTCACTAAAACACATATTCTGCTATAACCTAGACACACCTACATCTTATATTCATGTACTTACATTTGAAATCTCTTTAATATTTAGTGTGCCTATCACGATAGATAGATAGATAGATAGATAGATAGATAGATAAGATAGATGATAGACAGGCAGACAGATGTAGATGGCAGATGTATATATATGGACTATGTATGGTCAGATACAAAAAACAGGTTATTAAGCATGTAGTATCTTTTGAAGAAAATTTAGTATCAGCTATACCCCAGGGCTAAGAGGAGGGTAGGTTTCAGACGCAATTATTTCCAACTTTATAGGCTACTATTTGGAACACTGAGTAACCCAGAAGGTTATACAACTTACTGAAGTTATATATAGGAGATAGGCTCCATTTTCTAAGATGAGCTACCCAAACATTTCACCATAGAATTATTTTAAAGACATACCACATTGCTAGAATGCTAAAGGAGTTGACATATCATCTACCTTTGGATTAAAAGTGAGAGCAAAATAATGATCTGAGAGATAAATTTATCTCTGTAAGAAATGGCCCAAAGTATCATTATTTTGGTAACATCAAATAATATTACCAATATATGCTGACATAAGATAATTCACATAACAGAGGTAAGATCTAGCCAGTAAGATTAGAAAGAAAATGTTTCCCAATTAAATGTTAATATGTGGATTGACTATCATCTGTCACGTGCATTCTTGCCCAATCTCCTGGCATTTGAGGGCTCAATAATAAATTGGTAAAGGCATATTTTACTACAATATATAAAAAATAGTATTGCTCTTAAATTTATTCTCAAATAGTGACTATTGTTTTTTATGAAATATTATAATATGAAGAATTCAACCAATACAATTAAAAAATAAATCCTCAGGAGTGCCTGGTGATTCAGTTGGTTAAGTGTCTGACTTCAGCTCAGGTCATGATCTCATGGCTTGTGAGTTCGAGCCCCACACTGGGCTCTGTGCTGACAGCCTGAAGCATGCTTTGGATTCTGTGTCTCTGCCCTCTCTGCCCCTCCCATGCTCATGCTCTGTCTCTCAATCATTAATAAATGTTAAAACATTTTTAAAAAAATAAATGAAATAAATTTCAAATTAGGCTATCCAGTTCCATCCATGTAGTTGCAAATGGCAAGATTTCATTCTTTTTTATTGCTGAGTTAATATCCCTTAATTATTATTTATTTATTTTTAAGGAGTGAGGGCATGAGCAGGAAAGGGGGAGAGAGAGAGGGACAGAGGATCTGAAGTGGGCTCTCTGCTGACAGCAGCAAGCCCGATATGGGGCTTAAACTCACGAACTGTGCTATCATGATCTGAGCTGAAGTCGGACATTTAAACAAAGTGAATAACCCAGGCATCCCAAGTCTTTAATTCTATTTTTGTTTATCTATAAGTTTAACCTTACACCTATGTCACATGATCTTGTTTACTGTTGCTTTATAGTAAGTCTTTTTTTTAAACAAAATATATCCTGACTTATTTCACCTAGCATAATACACTCTACTTCCACCCACGTTGCTGCAGATGGCAAGATTTCATTCTTTTTTTTTTTTTTTTTAAAGGTTTTATTTTTTTTTTGCACAGAAGAAGAAGAACNAGCACAGAGCCCGACGCGGGGCTCGAACCCACGAACCGCGAGATCATGACCCAAGCGAAAGTCGGACGCTTAACCGACTAAGCCACCCAGGTGCCCCGGCAAGATTTCATTCTTTTTGATCCCTGAGTAATATTCCATTGAATATATACACAACTTCTTAATCTATTTATTAATCGATGGACATCTGGGCTCTTTCCTTACTTTGGCTATTGCCAATAGTGCTGCTATAAACATTGGGGTGTGTGTGTGTCCCTTCGAAAAAGCATTTTTGGATCCTTTGGATAAATACCTAGTACTGCAATTGCTGGGTCATAGCATAATTCTATTTTTAAGTTTTTGAGGAACCTCCATACTGTTTTCCAGAGTGGATGCACATGTTTGCATTCCCACCAGCAGTGCAAAAGTGTTCCCCTTTCTCTGCATCCTCACCAACTGTGGTTGCCTAAGTTGTTAATATTAGCCATTCTGACAGGTGTATCTCATTGTGGTTTTGATTTGTATTTCCCTGATGATGACTGATGTTGAGCATTTTTTCATGGGTCTGTTACTCACCTGGATGTCTTCTTTTGAAAAGTATCTATTTCCTATTTCTTCACTGGACTATTTGGTTTTTGAGTGTTGAGTTTGATAAGTTCTTTGTAGATTTTGGATACTAATTCTTTATCTGATATGTCCTTTACACATATCTTCTCCCATTCTGTCAGTTGCCTTTTAGTTTTGCTGATTGTTTCCTTTGCTGTGCAGCTTTTTTCTTGATGAGGTCCCAATAGCTCATTTTTGCTTTTGTTTCCCATTCCTCTGGAAATATGTCAAGTAAGAAGTTGCTGCAGCTGACGTCAAAGAGGTTGTTGCTTGTTTTCTCCTCTAGAATTTTGATGGCTTCCTGTCTTACATTTAGATCTTTCATCCATTTTGATTTTATTTTTGTGTATGTTGTAAGAAAGTGGTCCAGTTTCATTTTTCTGAATGTTGCTGTCCAGTTTTTCAACCCCATATGCTGAGGGAACACTTTTCCATTGGATATTCTTTACTGCTTTGTCAGATTAGTTGGCCATACATTTGTGGGCCCATTTCTGGGTTCTCTATTCTGTTACATTGATCTGAGTGTCTGTTCTTGTGTCAGTACCACATTGTCTTGATGAGTACAGCTTTGTAATACAGCTTTAAGTCTGGAATTGTGATGCCTCCAGCTGTGGTTTTCTTTTTTAGGATTGCTTTGGCTATTCGGAGTCTTTTCTGGTGCCATACAAATTTTAGAATTCTTTGTTCTAGTTCTGTGAAAAATGCTGGTGTTATTTTGATAGGTATTGCATTGAATATGTAGATTGCTTTGGGTTCTACTAACATTTTAAGAGTATTTGTTCTTCCAATCCAGGAGCATGGCATGTTTTACCATTTTTTGTGTCTTCTTCAATTTCTCTCATAAGCTTTCCATAGTTTTCAGTGTATAGGTTTTTCACCTCTTTGGTTAGGCTTATTCCTAGATATTTATGGTTTTTGGTGCAATTATGAATGGGATTGATTCCTTAACAACTCTTTCTGCTGCTTCACTATTGTACAGAAATGCAACTGATTTTTTTACATTGATTTTATATCTTGTTCCTTTGCTGAATTCATGTATGATTTGTAGCAATATTTTGGTGGAGTCTTTTGGGATTACAACACATAGTATCATGTCATCTGCAAAGACTGAAAGTTTGACTTCCTCCTTGCTGATATGGATGCTTTTTATTTCTTTGTGTTGTCTGATTGAGGAGGCTAGAACTTCCAACACTATGTTGAATAACAATGGTGAGAGTGGACATCCTTGCCATGTTCCTGACCTTAGGAGGAAAGCTCTCAGTTATTCTCATTGAGGATGATATTAGCGGTGGGCCTTTTGTATATATGTGGCCTTTAGGATCTTGAGGTATGATCCTTCTATCCCTACTTTTTTGAGGGTTTTTGTCAAGAAAGGAAGCTATATTTTGTCAAATGCCTTTTCTGCATCTATTGAGAGGATCTCATGGCTCTTATCGTTTCTTTTGTTAATGTGATTTATAACACTGATTGATTTGCAGATATTGAACCAGTCCTAGATCCCAGAAATAAATCTCATTTGACTGTGGTGAATAATTCTTTTGATGTATTGTTGGATCTGGTGGGCTAGTATCTTGTTGACAATTTTTGCATCCATGTTCATCAGGGAAATTGGTCTATAGTTCTACTTTTTAGTGAGGTCTTTCTCTGGTTTTCGAATTAAGGTAATGCTGGCTTCATAAAGAGTTTGGAAGTTTTCCTTCCATTTCCATTTTTTGGGAACAGCTTCAAAAGAATAGGTATTAACTCTTCTTTAAATGTTTGGTAGAATTCTCCTGGAAAGCCATTTGGCCTTGGACTCTCTTGTTGGGAGACTTTTTGTTACTGATTCAATTTCTTTACTGCTTATGGGTCTGTTTCTACATCTTCCTGTTTCCATTTTGGTAGTTTATATGTTTCTAGGAATTTGTTTCTTAAAGATTGACCAATTTGTTGGCATAACTGCTCATAATATTATCTTATTATTGTTTGTATTTCTGTGGTGTTAGTTGTGATCTCTCATCTTTCATTCTTGATTTTATTTATTTTGGTCCTATCCTTTTTCTTTTTGATCAATCTGGCTAGGGGTTTATAATTTTCTTAACCAACCAGCTCCTGGTTTCATTGATCTGCTCTACTGTTTTTTCGTTGTTGCTGTTGTTCTGTTGTTGTTTTATCATTGATTTCTGCTCTAATTTTTATTTTTTCTCTTCTTCTGCTGGTTTTGGGCTTTATTTGCTGTTCTTTTTTTCAGCTCTTTTAGGTGTAATGTTAGGCTGTGTACTTGAGACCTTTCTTCTTTCTTTAGGAAGCCCTGGATTGCTATATACTTCCCTCTTATGACTGCCTTTCCTGCATCTCAGAGGTTTTGGGTTGTCCTGTTTTCATTTTCATTGGCTTCCATGTACTTTTTAATTTCCTCCTAATTTCTTAATTAATCCATTCATTCTTGAGTAGGATGTCCTTTTATCTCCAAGTATTCATGGTCTTTCCAAATTTTTTCTTGTGTTTGATTTTAAGTTTCATCGAGTTGTGGTTTGAAAGTATGTAAGTTATGATCTCCATATTTTTGTACTTGTTGAGGACTGATTTGTGACCCAGTATGTGATCTATTCAGGAAAATGTTCCATGTGCACTCGAGAAGAGTGGGTATTCTGCTATTTTAGGATGAAATGTTCTGAATATACCTGTTAAATCCATCTGGTCCAGTGTGTCATTCAGAACCATAGTTTGTTGATTTTCTGCTAAGATGATCTGTCCATTGCTGTAAGTAGGGTGTTGAAATCCCCTACTATTATGGTATTATTATCAATGAGTTTCTTTACATTTGTCACTGATTTATATATTTGGGTATCCCATCTTGGAGGCATAAATATTTATAATTGTTAATCTTCTTGGTGATAGACCCCTTAATTATGATATAATGCCCTTATTCATCTCTTATTACAGTCTTTATTTTAAAATCTAGTTTGTCTGATATAAGTATGGTTACACTAGCTTTCTTTTGACAACCATTAGCATAATATATGGCTTTTCATCCCCTTACTTTCAATCTGTAAGTGTCTTTAGGTCTAAAATGATTCTCTTGTGAGCAGTATATAGATGGCCCTTGTTTTCTAAATAAACTTTTTTTTTAACACTTATTTTTGAAAGAGAGAGCATGAGTGGGGAAAGGGCAAAGAGAGAGAGGGAAACCCAGAATCTGAAGCAGGCTCCAGGCTCTGAGCTGTCAGCACAGAGCCTGACACAGGGCTTGAACTCATGAGCTGCGAGGTCATGACCTGATCTGAAGTTGGATGTTTAACTAACTGAACCACCTAGGCACCTCAATGGGCCTTGTTTTTGTATCCATTCTGATATCCTTTTGACTGTACCATTTAGTCCACTGACATTTACAATGAGTATTGAAAGACAGGAATTTACCACCAACACAATGTTACCAACACCATGTTGCCTGTTGAGTTGGGGTTTCTGATGATGTTCTCTAGTCCTTTCTAGTTTTTGTTGCTTTTGGTCCTTTTAGTTTTGTTTTGTCTTTTCTCCATTGAAAGGGTCTCCCTTAAAATTTCCTGAACTCATTTAGTTTTTGTCTGGGAAACTCTTTATCTCTCCTTCTGTTTTGAATGATAGCCTTGCTGGATTGGCTGCATATTTTTCCCATTTAGCATGTTGAATATATCCGGCCACTTCTTTCTAGCCTGTCTGTTTCTGCGGATAGGTCTGCTGCGAAACTGATCTGTCTTCCCTTACGGGTTAAGGACTTTTTTTTTTTTTTTCCCCTTGCTACTTTCCTAATTCTTTTGGTATCTGTGTATTTTGTGGTTTAACTATGATTTGACTTGGTGATGGTTGGTTTTTGTTAAATCTAATGGGAGTTCTCTGTGCTTCTTGGATTTTGATGTCAGTGTCCTTCCGCAGGTTAGGAAAGTTTTCTCCTTTAATTTGCTCACGTAAACCTTCTGACCCTTTTTCTCTCTCTTCATCTTATGAGGTGTCTATGATTCAGATGTTAAACCTCTTTAGTAAGTCACTCAGTTCTCTACTTCTTGTATTGTGCTCTTTTGCCTTTCCCCCCTCTTTTTTTTCCTGCTTCATTATTCATAATTTTGTCATCTAAATCGCTGATCTGTTGTTCTGATTTATTCTTCCTCGCTGTTGTGGTGGTTATTCAAGATTGTTTCTTGCTTATAGCATTTTAAATTTCATCCTGACTAGTTTTATTTCTTTTATCTCCACGGAAAGGGATTCTATGTTTTTGTCAACCCCAGCTAGTATTCTTATTATTGTCATTCTAAATTCCAGTTCATACATCTTGCTTATATCTGTGTTGATTAGCCCTTGGCTGTCATTTCTTCCTCTTCTTTCTTTTGAGGTGAATTCCTTTGTTTTGTCATTTTGGAGGAAGAAAAAAATTGAAAAAAATTAAAAAATTAAAAACAACACAAAAAATCAAATAAGGGAAGCTCGATCTTAGGTATGTTTTGCTCTGTTAGTTGAAAGAAGCCTGACAGAATAGAGAAAAAAGGAAAAGAAATAAAATAAAGGTAAGAAAAAAATTAAAAATTAAAAAAATACATAGAATAAAATGAAATAAAAAATGAAATTGAATTAAAAATTTTAAAATAAATTTTAAAAAGATAAAAAAATAAAAATAAAATTTTCTCTTTCTGTATTCAAAAATGAGGAAGAAAAGAAACAAAAGAAAGAAAAAAGAAAACAATTTAAGCAAAAACAGAAGCAAATAAAATGAACAAATAAATGAACCAACAAACAGAATGAAACCGGAATGAAGTTACATTCAGTTTTCCCTAAAACTGAAAGTATGAAGTCTTCTATAGTCTGTACCCTAAGCAGGTGGATTGACTTGTGCCTGTCTTCTAGGGGATGTGCTTGGAGGCAGGATTTGGTATAATGGCTTTATTCTCCACTAGATGGCATTAGTTAGCTTACTGGGGCAGATCAGTGTGGATATGTGCATGCGTTGGAGGGGTGGAAATGGCTTTACCCAGCTCCCTACTCTCTGGCACAGAAACTTCATGCTCTTATGGACCCATGTTCAAGCACCCCTCCTTATCTCAGGGCTCCATCCACTCCCTACCTCTACCCTGTCTGTATCCAACCTATCCACATGCCAGGTGGTACCGCCCTCCAGAGTTTTATCTCAGATAGGGTTGTATTCCAAAGCCTCATGCTTCATAGAACCCTGAGGCTTGGCGTTGGCCACTTCTCTGGGGGAGGGTCTTGCTAAGAAATGCCTGGGTGCTGGCTTGCCCTAGAAAAATGTTCATGCAATCATGCAGTGGCAGAGGTTGAGAATGGTAAACCACAACATAGCCAAAGCCAGGTTTCATCTCACTCTGACGTCTTTGTCCCAAGACAGCAAACATGGCTGGTCTCCAGGGTCCACTGGGACCTTTGTCTATGGGGAGGCCATATGAACTCCACCAAATGCACTCCAAGCACGGGAACCACTTATCCCCATGTGGAACACAGAGCTCTCAGATCCCACGGTCTGCTCCTGGGGATTCACACTACTTCCTCACCAGAACTCTGCCAGGCACTGAGCTCTGAAACTTCAGACTCTGCACTCCACTATTTATAGGATTCTGGTTGATTGAAATCCTCTCTTTTCTTCTCATCAATGGTTTTGTGGTACAGATTTCTTGTTTGGTCCCCTGTGAGTGTTTTCACTATTTCTCTCCAGCTACTTTCAAGGGAGTGCTTTTCTGGGACAATCCTAGTGCACTGTACTCTCCCCCTTTCCCTTTTTCTGTCTTCTCTCCACAAAAACAGATCCCCACCTTCTTCAGCTTTTCTTTATCCCAGTTCATCTCTCCACACCATGTACCTCCACATCTGTGGCTCAAGTTATGCAACTTGTTGTGTTAATCTATTTCCTAGGGGTGCAAAATGGTTTGGTGCTGATCTGGCTGCATTTTAGGGATGAGACAAGCACAGGGTCTCCATGCTGCTCCATCATCTTAAGTTCTCTCTCCTATAGTAAGTCTTGAAATCAAACCGTTACTATCATCCAAGTTTTGTTCTTCTTTTCAAAACTATTTTGACCATTCTAGAACCTTTGAATTCCTATATAAATTTTACAATTATCTTGCCAGGTTCTACACACACACACACACACACACACACACACACTCTTCGTGAATTTTGATTGGGATTGCAGTAAATCTATAGATCATTGTTGGAGATTAGATACTGTAACAACACTGAGTTTTATAATTGAAGACCAACATATATTTCTCCCTTTATTTAGATCTTTAATCTCTTTCAGAAATGTTTTAGCTTTTAAGGTAAAAGTCTTGCACATTTTTGTCAAACTTATTCCCAAATATTTTATGGTCTTTGGATATACCCACAGAAGTGCTTTTGGTTTCAAAATTTCACTTTTCAGTTAAATCTCCTAATCCATGAACATGGTATCCATCTCTACTCATTTAGGTCTTCTCTATTTCTTTCGGCACTATTTTGTAGCTGTCCATTACAGGTATTACATATATGTTGTTAAATTTGTCCCTTGATATTTCATAGTTTTGATGCTATTATAAACTGTATTGATATTTGATTTTATTTTCCTTTACTACTGATGTTAGCTTTCTATTACTGATGTAACATATTACTGTTAACACTGGTAACTTGAGACAACATTTATTGTATTTTATATCTATAGGCTGGAAGCCCAACACATGTCTCACAAAGTATCATTTAGGATACCTTGTTATTTGGAAGTTCTTAGGAAATGTCCATTTTTTGCCTTTTCAGCTTTTAGAGGTTGCTTGCATTCTTTTCTTGTCTCCCCTCTTCATCATCAAAGCAAGTAATGTTGCATCTCTTTGACTTTTCTTTGATCCTCATATCTCTGGCCACAGTCAGAAAAGACTCTCCACTTTTAGGGATTTAGATCTTAATCCCACTTAGAGAGGGATTAAAGTGGGCTCACTCAGATAATCCAGGATAATCTTCCATCACTTCTGCAATGTTGCTTTTGTCATATAAGGTGACATATTCACAAGTTTCAAGGATTAAGGTGTAGATGTCATGGAGAGGTACTATTCTGCCTACCACAGAAATAAGATGGAGATGTAATTGATTTTTGAATGTTGAAATTATATCCTAAGAGGTTGCTAAATCCACCTCTTAGTTCCATAGCTTTTTTCCTTTTATGGATTCCTTAGGATTTTCTACATAGACAGTCATACTATCCTCAAATAAACAATATTACTCCTTGCTTTCAAATGTATATAGCTTCTATTTCATTTTCTGGTCTTGTAGCACTGGCTAGGATTTCTAGTATAATGGTGAGTAGAAATGCTAAGAATAGACATCCTAGCCTCATTTCCATTTTTAAGAGTAAAGATTTCAGTCCTTCGATACCAAGCATGATCAAAGCTCAAAGTCTGTAGATTCCCTTAACAGTTTAGAAAATCCTCTTCTATTTATAGTTTGTTGGGATTTCTACCCTGAATAGATGTTACCTTTTGTGTATATTTCCTTGTTTAAAAAATAATCATATCTAAATTCACCTTAGAATAGAGATTACATTAAGATATATATGTAAAAAAAAGTCTAACTTCTTTGTAAGGCAAATAGAGCATAGGCACATGTACTATTCATGGCATATGGTGTAAAGTAAAATCATATTTATTAAAAAATGTAGACAGACAGCAAAGCACACATATTTTCCTAGTTCTTATTGTAAATAAAGGTTTGTTGCAGGGAGCAACATATACTGGCCTCACCATGTGAAAGGCTTTAAGAGAGACACTCAGCCTCTATTTATAATCTTCATACGGAATAATAGAAGGGAAGTGTAGTGTAGGATACGCCTAAATAACTGTGTAACAGTGGGGTATCTTGGGTAAGAAAGTATCCTTGTTCAAAGGAAATATGCCCACAGTTCAATGGTTGTTATCATCGTTTTCTTTTGATCTAATCCAAATAGTTATACCAGCCCTTTGCGAAGCTACTGGAAAAGGTGTAAAAACTGAATATCTCCTCCCAGGACACTCAAATTTGTCACTGACATTTATAGTGTGCACTCTATATTAATCCCCTCTTTTCCCTCTTCACTTACTCCCAGAAGGCCAGGATCTCAAAGTCTACCAATCTCTCTTCATTTTTCCAAAACAACTGCAGGAACACATAGCCAAGAAGCACTGAATGTATGTATAATCACTCTCCTCATATTATTAGTGTAATGCCTACATAAGGCTAAGTAAACAGAGTCATCCTAAAAACCAAAGTTATTTGATTGGCACATTTTGTACAATAACAAATGAACGTGGCAATTCACAGTAATTAATAAAAATGACCTGGTCTTTATTCCTTTTTGGTAATGTTCCACACATGGAGCTCATTATTCCATTTTCCCAGTAAAAAAGAATGGAGTAATGAAGGCCAGGATTTCATGGAGTTATTAACTTGACTTTAAGTTAATTAGGCATTTGGTGTTTATAATTTGACAGATTTCCTTTATCCTTACTCTCTTAATTTGACCTCTTATAGTTCCTTTTCACACAAAACACTTCTTTCAAATGAAAACATCTCAGGCAGAGAAGAGATAAGTCGGGTGGGAAATGGAACAGTATTTCAGTGTCTCCAGATGCCAACATTCTAAGTTTGCAGCCACTGTGACAGTGAAAGTTCATACAGGTTCTGATGGTTAATTTTATGTATCAACTTGACTGGCCTAAGGGCTACACAGACAACTGGTAAAACATTATTTCTGAGTAAGTCTATATGGATGATCCCAGAAGAAATTAGTAATTGAATCAGACTATGTGAAGGTTTTCCTCACCAATTTAGATGGACATCATCCAATCCATATATACATATATATATGAGAGAGAAAAGGAGGGAGAGAGAGAGAGAGAGGAGTCCCATTGGTTGTGTTTCTCTGGAGAATCCTAACAAATACACAGGCAAAATGAACATTACTATTTAGGAGATACCAATAAAACAAGAGAACCATCCCAAATTATAATTCTCTAGCTGGGTATCTCCTGAAAGCTTCTGATGGGTGGAAACTTGTTTCTAAACAGGTTGAATTTAAACACTTTACTTATGAATTCTGTTTGATCAAGGATCAGGGAAACATTGCGAAGTTTTTTCCTTCCTTCCTCCTTTCCTTCCTACCTTCCTTCCTTCTTTCTTCCCTTTCCTTTCTTTCTTCCTTCCAGCAGTTTTTCATTTTGACATTAAGGAGGGTTTATATTGATCTAGTGGCTGTCTCTATGCCAATGCCCTAGGATAATACCTCAGTAGCCTCTATTAATTCTAACTAAAGCTGACAAATATAGCATTAATGATTACGAAAGCATCAGTGAGAAAGCATTTTTAAACTTGTGATAACTGTTAAGTAGTCAAAATTTTTTTCTGAACAGACCCAACTTTGTAAATGTTTTTAACCATTTTAGAAGGTAATCACTGAGGAGTCATAATTACTATCTCTTGCTTTCATGATAGGTTTTATAAAATGTTTATACATTGCAACAAACTATGTTAAAAATTATACCATTCTCTCCTTAACTGCCCAAAAATATTACTTAGAAAAAGAAATATTTCTTACAAAAAGGTATGCCCAGGTGGCTCAGTCAGTTAAGTGTCTGCTGCAGCTTAGGCCATGATCTCATGGTTTGTGAGTTCAAGCCCCATATCAGGCTCTCTCCTGTCAGCATGAAGCCTGCTTTGTGTCCCCTGCCCTTCCCTCTCTGTCCCTGCCCTGCTCGCAAACTCTCTCTCTCTCTCTCTCTCATACACACACACACACACAAATAGTAAATAAACTGAAAAAAAAAATAAAAAGAACAACCTAATTTCAAGTATCCCTTCACACGCCAAAAGAAATATTCCTGCCTGCCCACATGATTTTGTATGTTTAGGTCATGTGATTGTACTTACTGTGGTAGAGTCATTCCCTCAGATAGTATATCATACTTGTTTCATACAGTAGTATAAAACAATTTTCTATATTCAAAGCGTCGCTTTCTATTGACTGCCTTGAACCATCACTGTAAAACAGAATTTTGTCATCTTACTGAATTAAATCATAATTGAGAGCACAACAATTCTAATTTCACAATCCTTTTATGGTGAATCTAATTAATAGCATTTAAAGGTCCTTAGGCTTGTATTATGCTTTTATTATCGCAATACTCCCAGAGAGCAATAGGAAGCCCCAAAGCTTTTGAAATACGACAGAGATTTCTACTGACCTCAAACTGCCTTAACGCTTGTAATTTCATATGCAAGGTAATTGCTTTAATGCTCTTTGCTGGTACTTTTGCTATCGTTTACATACTGTGGCCTCTTCTAGATACTTTTGTCCTATGACACCCACTAAATCAGACAGCCACAATGCCATGAAAAAAAGAAGACAGTAAGTCTGAAGATAAAAATGCATGCCAACCCGAGACTGGTAATAGAACGTGGAATTTCCTGTTCCGGCCACTAAGATCTTAGGCTGAAGAACTGCTTGGTGATGATGGCGGACGCAATGAGTAGAAAGGTCTTGCACAGCAAGGGCAGAAAGTTCTGAATGTTATGTTTCTTTTCTCCTCTGCCAAACCAGTGTACCTCCTCAGAGGGCCTCTGGAGGTCCAGCCCTAATTTTGTCTGTTCATTGCCATCCTGACCTGTCATCAGAAGGGATTCAGGAGTAGCTGGATATGAAACTAAAGGTAACTAACTATGGAGGGTAACCAGGAAATCCTCCATGACATTCTCTCATACTGTGGTTTAAAGTAGCACTTCCCCAAATGGATATCGCAGAATATATTCCTAAGTGAAGTGTCATGAAGGGAGCTGTTTCTGACCAAATGGCCAAATATATTTGAGAACCATAACATGTTGTGAAATAATAAAAAATATATATACTCGTCTCTTTTCCTGGTTCCTGACACAGAGTATCCAGAACCCTTGTAAATAGGGACACTGGGAAGATTTTTTGATTTAATTTGATGTTGGTTACTGACACAGACATCCTAAGACTTTTATTATTTCCTGACTAATGAGAGCATCTGCCACTGACCTCTTAGGTTCCTTGGAATTTCCTGGGTGAAAGGAATGTCTTTTACTCTAATGAGGTGACTCTTGGATGAGGGCTGGTCACCAGCAAGACCAAAGCAGGATAAAAACCTTGGAACTTTCAGACCCACCCCTATTCTTCAAAGCGGGGCTGGAAATGGAGATGATAATTCATCTTTCCTATAGACGAGGATTCCATAAAATTCCAATAGTAAGGAGTTAGGGGAGCTTCCAGGTTGGTGAACACACTCTTGGGCCAGGAGGGTGGTATACTCCAGCCTCAGAAGCACCTGCACTCAGAGCCCTTCTAGACTTCTCGGGACTTCACCCTATGTATCTCTTTATCTAGCTGTTCATCTTGATTCTATTCTCTATTATATAATAAAGTGGTAAATGTAAGTAAGCGTTTCTCTACTTGAGTAATCTGTTTTAGTAAAGAATCAAATCCAAGGAATGGGTCATAGGAATCTCCAATTTGCTGCCAAGTTGGACAGAAGTGGTCTGGATCTGTTACTTGTGATTGGTACCTAAACTGAGGAGCATATTTGTGGAACTGAACCCTTTAACCATAGGATCTGTGATGACTCTGGGTAGTTTCAGAATTAAATATAATTGCAGGACACCCAACTGACACTGCAGAGAATTGCTTCGGGTAGGGGGGTACCTCAAACATCCAGTGTTAAAACTATGTGTATGTGAGTCAATGAGAAAAAGGGAGTTTTTCCTAGGCACATCATTCCCGCATTGTGAATTCACAATGTAAATTTCTTCATGAATACTTATGCTGAAGAAATCAATGTTGCCAATTAAACCTATTAACTAGTGTTCAATGCATTTAACCACAGCATGTATTTTTCCTCTTTGTTACCTTTTTAACCTCCGACGGAACTAACATTATGCAGAACATACTCTGTAATAGGCTGGTCTGAACATCTTCCAAATTTATATATTACTTAGGTTTTATAGAGGCAACCTGTGTCTTGGGAGGTGTGGTGGGTATAAATTAGAGTGCCCGAATGAGTATTCCTATAAGTGCCAACTAAATAAACAACAAGAGAATTTTGATCCCTCTTAACTCCACAAAGTAGATCTTAGCTGTACATAGAGTTAAGTTTCATGCACCTTCATTGAAAAGCATTAATATTCTTGTCAAAGTCAGAATATGAGATATGCTGGGTTTTAGCTACTGTGAATGTTAAGATTTAATGATAATAATTAACACATAGTGGGAATTATTACAAAAAATGTTTTCCTCAAATTATCTCAGAAAATCCTTTCAACAACTTAGTGAAGGGGCTAGGATGGTGATATTATTGTATCTTTTTAAGAAACTGATATTTTATTTTATTTTCTGACCCTAAGGGGCCTATGTCAGTTATATTTGTGCATGCTATATATATGGTGCATGTAATAGAATAATCCTGTGTGTAGAATAATTCTGTGTCATAAGAACCAAACAGAGGTCTCAGTGTCTTTATGAGGCATGACCCTAACATTTCATGATGTAATAGATAATACTACCATTTGATGTCATTTTCTAAGACATAAAGTTGAAATTACATTGGCTTTCATTATTAGCCCCTTTGGAAATACATATAACCCCATCCAAATATGTTATTGCCTTTCTCTGCCTTTTTGGAGACTACTGATATTTAAGATAAGTCATGTCAGTTTTTCTTCTTTCAAAAAAAACTTATTACAACCTTTGGGGTAAAACTGGTTTGTTTAGGATTTTGGAGTTTTGTTTTGGTTTGTTTAATGTTCTTCCCAGAAATCAGCATAGCACTGGGTACAGGGAAGGTATTCCATGAAAGCCCTGATTTCCTGAGGGTCCTTGGGCTCATGACTCCATATAGTCTTATATCCAAGACTGCCATAAGACTGAACAATTTCTATTTCATTCAGTTGTTCAACTTTTTAAATAAGCTTCTTATTGCAGTATCACTGAGATAAGAATACAAATAAGAGCACGAAGCTCCATTTAATTTTTTAAAGTAGACATACAAGGTAATCAACATCTAAAACTACAATATTATCTATATAAATCCCTTTATGCCTGCCAGTCACTGTCCCCACCAAATAAACCACTATCCTGACTTCTAAGACGATAGATTTATATAAGGGAATCAAAATTTACATTCTCTTTTCTGTCTGGCTTCTTTCACTCAACACTATTTTTTTCTGAGATTCATCTATGGGATATGTAGCAGTAGTTTGTTTTAAGTGCTATGTAATAATCATAGTTTATGTATCCATTCCACTAGATATGAACATTTAAATTGCTTATACTT
This sequence comes from Crocuta crocuta, assembly GCF_008692635.1. Taxonomy (NCBI): domain Eukaryota; kingdom Metazoa; phylum Chordata; class Mammalia; order Carnivora; family Hyaenidae; genus Crocuta; species Crocuta crocuta. The sequence goes on from NW_027528209.1 coordinate 3,733,822, forward strand.
TTTGGCTTTTATAAACAGTGGTGCTACAAATATTTTTGTACATTTCTTTTGGATATATATACTCTACAGTGAAATCTCAGGTCTTAGAGAATACAAAAGGTTTTCTGCATTAAATACTGTCAAATTCTTTTACAGAGTGATTTTATCAATTTACTCACCACCCATATAAGATAATTCAAATTGCTCCCCATGCTCACCAACACTGGATACTGTCACTTTACAAACTTTAACCTATATGTTATGTGTCTGCTGGATTACTGTTGTTTTACATTTAATTCTCATCTTTGAGATATAATTGAGATGTAGTAAAATGTACCCATTTAAAATGATACCATGTTTGGGGCGCCCGGGTGGCTTAGTTGGTTAAGCGTCCGACTTTCGCTCGGGTCATGATCTCGCGGTTCGTGGGTTCGAGCCCCGCGTCGGGCTCTGTGCTGACTGCCAGCTCAGAGCCTGGAGCCTGTTTCAGTCTGTGACTCCCTCTCTCTCTGACCCTCCCCTGCTCACGCTGTCTCTCTCTCTCTCTCCTAGAAATAAATAAAACATTTAAAATAAAATAAAATAAAATGATACCATGTTTGATAAATGTATTCATCTGTGTAATTTCCATATGAATCAAAATAGCAAATATTTCCACATGAAAATATATTCCACATAAACTTCCTCAGAAAGTTCCCATGTGTCTCTTTTCAATCAATTCCCTCACCATCACCCCAGTAAACACGACCTGATTTCTGTCAGTACGTGACAGCACTGTTTGATGTTGGACATCCTATAAATGCAACCATATGATATGTACAATTTTTATGTACTTCTTTTATTAAAACCAGTGTTTTCTAGTTGATCTAGTTTTTTTTTATTTGTTTGAGTAATTCATTTATTTTTATTGTTGAATTGTATTCCATTATATAGATATGTAGTGTAATTTGTTTACCCATTAACCTTTTGATGTGTAAAGTTGCCTCAAGATTTTGTTTGTTAAGAATAATGCTGCTGTGAACACTTGCATACAAGTTGTGTGGTCACTAAGTGTCACAGAACAACTGATAAACGTAAGTGTCTATCAGTAGATGAATGGATAAAGAAGATATGGTCATATGTATCCAGAGGAATATTATTTAGCCAAAAAAAGAATGAGATCTTGACATTTGCAACAACATGGGTGGACCTAGAGGGTATTAGACTAAGTAAAGTTCAGTCAGACAGAGAAAGACAAATACCATATAATTTCATTTATATGTAGGATCTAAAAAACAAAACAAATAATAAACACAGAAAAAAAAAAAAAAAAGCAGAAACTGACCTATCAGTACAGAGAACAATATGGTTCCCAGAAGAGAGATGGGTGGAGGGAATGAGCAAAAAGAATTGAAAGGAATTAGGAGGTATGGACTTTCAGTTATGGAATAAATAAGTCACAGTGATAAAAGGTACATGGTATTGTACCTGTATAATATAGCCGATGGTATTGTAATAGTTTGGGTGGTGATGGATGGTAGCTACAACTTGTGGTAGGTATAACATATAGAGTTACTGAATCACTATCTTTTACACTTGAAACTAATGTAACATTCTTTAATAATAAAAAAATAAAATAAAATAAAATACCTATGAGGGAAAGGAAGTTTGTGGACTCAACATAACATAATTTACCATTAACATGATATTGATCAGACCTTGGAAATATTCAGATACATATTTGTTTTCAATTATTCAATTCAATTATTCTCCTTTCAGTTATACATGGCTAATTAACAACACAACTATTCCAGTATTCCTTCCTACAAAGGGGATATTTTAATAATAAACTCATATATTAACATTTCATAGATGAAATAGCTCCTCCTCCATTCTCACTTTCATGCTTTTTGTGCAGACTGATTCCTAAATGGAAAATATTATCTATGAGTATTCATAGTGATAAGTTAGTTACAAAGAAGAAGTCAATATAAATGAAGATATTAAAACCTCTTTAATCAGAAATGAAATAATATTTATGTCATGCTATGTTATTTCTGAACAAAGAGGCAATGCAGGATCTTCATTTATGCAATATATCCCAAATCATAACCACATATTATGAGGTAAATTGTCACTTTTTAACAACTCATTGTATGAAACTTAATGTAAGAGTTCTTCAACTATAAATAAACATTAACATTCTTAGTTTTAAATGAGGGGAAAAATTGTCTGAATATATCAAAGAACTTGTTTACTATGGTAACCAATAACAGAATGCAAGTTATAATTTTATAAACTTCAGATGACAAACAATGTGGAAAAAACTGGCATTGTAACAATATTCCAAAACTTGCCTATAAATTAGGGCCAGGGGAAATATAGAATTTTTGTACATCTTTGCAGTGTGCATTATTTTTTATTTCATTTTAATTACTCTCCATTACTAGGGCAGAGAAGAAAACAATTGCTGTCAACATTCTTACTCATTAAAGTGTTGGGAAGAAAAGAATCCAATAAACATCTGCTTTTATTCAATTGTATTAGTCACGAGAGGTTTTTCCAAATTGTGCTGTGCCATCTTTGAATAATTACAAATTTTATTCAACTGGGGAAATAGATAAATTAAAAGAGAATTAACGAAAATTTTTGACTCATCATAATTAAAATTTTAATATTTTTTCTTAGAAAGGGATATTTATTAAACATCAATGAACTCCAAAGGTAAAACAATAAAAAATTTCAATAGTGGCTCACATCCTTCTATAAATATTTTGATTTTTCCTGCTGTCCGGGGAAAAAAATCTCTAAAGCTTGCATTTGATCAAACTCCCAAATATACTACTAGATCTTGAGTCTATACTGCTTCATATCTTGTAGTTGTTATTAACTCTCTTTTTGTGTTGTTGAAATTGTTGTCTCAAAAAGAACCGACATTCCTAAGCATTTTATTCCTTTGGTCTAGGCGTACTACCCCTAAAGGCGTTCACCAAAGAAATATCATTTTGAAAACAAGAAGAAAGAAAGAAAAGAAAATCCAGTCAGAGAAAGACACATAATCATATGCTTTCACTCATATGTGGAATTTGAGAAACTTAACAGAAGACCACAGGGGAAGGGAAGGAAAAGGAGTTACAAACAGGGAAGGAGGCAAACTATTAGAGACTGTTAAATACAGAGAACAAACTGACGGTAGATGGAGGTGGAAGGTTGGGGAGATGGAGAAAATGGGTGATAAGCATTGAGAAGGACACTTGTTTTGAAGAGCACTGGGTGTTGTATGTAAGTGATGAATCACAGGAATCTACTCTGAAGCCAAGACTACACTGTATGTTAGCTAACTTGACAATAAATTATAAAACAAAATACAAAAATAAAGATAAAAATAAAAATTGTTCTGGTAAAAAAAAAAAGAAGAAAATCTTGATACTCACATCTAATTAGGAAGTCATAATAAACTTCACTCAGAAATATCTCACATGAAAATCTCACACATGTAATTTCTAGGGAGTATTCTGGGAGACATGCCCGATGTTCTGAAACTATCACAATCTGCAAAAAATAGATTAACTTGGTTTTTAAAATTAAATGAAAGGAAATGCTTGGGCTGATATTAGGGAAATGAGAGAAGTATTTTGTCATTACGACTTGGGTCTCTTTAGAAGTCAACATTACCTTTTTCTAGTGGAAGAAATAATGGAGGTTATATTTACAAAGGATTTAACTGTCCACTCTTACAAGTATAAACCTAGTGTTGTTGTTGTTTTTTAAAGGATATTTTTTTTAAAAGGATATTGCTAAGAATGTCAAATCACAAAGTTTAAACAAGTCTTAGTGATTTTTCTTGCACAGATGAAAATCTTAGTCGTTTAGTCAGGGCAGAAATTAAATTCAGGGGTACAGAATAAGATCAATTAAATGTGATTCTAAAAATTTATAGAAGTATAAAAACAGCTTGTTGTTTCTAGTTCTATGGCTGAAGAAAATTTCCCTTCCCTCTGCTTCTTCAAATCTCACCACCAACAAAAACCAACTACTAGCTAAAAGAAAACATTCCATCCTAAGGGAAACGAGAACACTGTCATGGATCAAAGAAGAAATCTAAGATCACTTACTATATACTGTTAAATGATAATCAAAATGAGAGATCAGGGACAATGTACAGATTTCCCCATAGTTAAGGTGGCATACAAAATGATCATGATTAATTAAGAGATTCAGAATCATCTAGAAAGATGGGGGGGAAAAAACCCCTGCAGAGATCCAGTTTGAGATCTCAAAAGGGTTGGGAAGATAGCGATAAAGACCATAAAAGAAAAAGAAAAGAAAAAAAAAGTGTGTACAAAAACAAAATAAAGGCAGTGGATTACTTTAGATCCCTATCGATCTTCTAGTCACTACATGCTCAGTTTGAACCCACATGATTTCCATTTGCAGCAATTACCATTCAAAGATAAGTCATATCATGCAAGAAGTTCACATATCACAGCATCATATGATCTCAATATTAACAGAGAATAGGTTTAGAAAAATTTTATAAGCAGAGAATAGTAGGGTGAGTATAGTCCTCCATACTTTCATTTTTCTGTAATACAGGATGGACAAAAATGTTCTGTATGCATCAAAGCCATATTTCTAGGATACGGGGTCTGGCTAGGTCAGCAAGTGAGACGTGCAACTGAGGACTTCAAGAGTGAGACCAACACCATGTTGCCTATTTATAGGTAAGCCTAACCTGAGGAATGAGGAACACCTAGTTTCTCTAAATCATGGAAACTTCTTCTGTAGGGGACCAGGTAGTATACATTTTATACAGAAATACAGGCTGTATATTCTCTGTGCAACTACTGTACTCTGCTACAGCAGTACAAAAGCAGCCATGGGTAGTATACAAACAAATGAGGGTGGCTGTGTTTCAATAAACTTTACTTATGGACACTGAAATTTGAATTTCATTTAACTTTCATGTTTCATGAATTATTCTTCTTTGGATTTTTCCATCCATATAAAAATGTAAACACAATTCTCAGCTCAAATGCCATTCAAAAACAGGAAGTAGGCTGAATTTGGCCCTCAGGCTGTAGCATTTGCTACACAAAGGAACGAGAAATACATCAAGTGAAGTGTAGGCCCTAGAACAATCCTCAGGAATACGAATACCAAAATTCAAGATATGCAAACTAACAGCCCTGGAAACAACGTTACATACCAGGAATATTGACATGAGCTAAAGACCTTGGCTCTCTGCAGACCAGTTTAGTCCACTGCACCAGCTCTCAGCTAAGCTATCCAAAGGGGGAAGGCCACCAGAGCCATGTAGTTGTGTCTTTCATTAAGTAATCACAAAAGCTCTAACAGAAAAGCCACACATTAAAGCATGCTTTTTATAGAAGATTGAAAGCATTAAAAAAGTCCAATTGAAGAAGAGACATTATAAAAAGAATTATTCAAAGAAACCTAGATAATGTCAGGAACAGAAATGACAGGTAATATAATCACTTTTAATGTTTAAAATGGCAAGAGAAGGGGCGCCTAAGTGGCTCAGTCAGTTAAGCATCCTACTTCGGCTCAGGTCATGATGTCGCGGTTTGTGAGTTCGAGCCTTGCATCAGGCTCTGTGCTGACAGCTCAGAGCTTGGAGCCTCTTTCAGATTCTTTCTCTTCCCCTCTCTCTGCCCCTCCCATGCTCATGCTCTATCTCTCTCTGTGTCTCAATAATAAATAAAAATGTTTAAAAATTTTTAAAAAATAAAATGGCAGGAGTTACAAATGTTCAAAAGGAATACAAAAGACAGCAAGGGTTGGAAATTCCTAGATCTTAGGGGAAAAAAATTAAAGTGAACAATAAAAACAGGATGGTTCTGAAAGTCACCTTAAAAACATAATATAAAAATGAACATAATTGAAAACAAAGCCAAAAGTGCAGTGGATAGGCTGAAGTAAATCGCATACATAAAATAGCAGAAAACAAAACATGAATGTAACTATGGAGAAACATGGATACAACATATGATATTACACTACCAACGTTCCCTGACTTAACAATGGTTTTTACAATTTTTTGACTTCATGTTGGTGTGAAAGTGATACACATTCAGTAGAAACGGTACTTCAAGTTTTGAATTTTGATGGTTTCGCAAGCTAGAGATAACCAGAATGATGTCTTATGATGCTGGGCCGTGGGAGAGAGCCACAGCTCCCATCCAGTGATGTGATCAAGAAGGTAAACACAAATACACTCATGACCATTCTACAGCCATATGACCATTCTGTTTTCTACCTTCAGTATAGTCTAACAAATTACGTGAAATATTCAACACTTTAATGCAATATAGGCTTATGTTAGATAATTTTGTCCCAATGGAGGTTATCGTAAGTGTTCTGAGCAAGTTTAAGGTAGAGTAGGCTAAGCTATGATGTTTGGTAGTTGTATTAAATGCATTTTCAATGTAACAGTATGTTCTACTCACAATGCGTTTATCAGTATGTAATCCTATCACAGTCAAGGAAAATCTGTATATATAATTTGTTTTCCTGAGAACAGCAAATAGCACAAAATCAAATTAGTACACAGTTAAACTGTACTGCAACATGGGAGGCTTCACTCTGAGTCTCACAGTGTTCTCAGGAAAATGGATACAGAGGGATTGATTGATATAAATGTATTAATTCTGGTAAATTCCTCAGTCTTTAAAGATAAAGGAGGAGGGGCATCTTGGTCACTCAGTCGATAAAGTGTCCAACTTCAGTTCAGGTCATGAACTTGAGGTTCATGAGTTTCAGCCCTCTGTTGGGCTCTGTGCTGCCAGCTCAGAGCCTGGAGCCTGCTTTGGATTCTGTGTCTCCATCCCTCTCTGCCCTACTCTCTCTCTCTCTCTCTTTCTCTCTCTCAAAAATAAGTAGATATTAAAAAAAAATTTATTCCCATTAAGATAAAGGAAGAATCACATAGATAGACATGAATGAACGAAAGTGTAGGTATCATTCAAAGGGGATGTCAGGTAGTTGTTAGAGGTCTCCAAAAAAATATTCAGTTCCAGAAAAAGTATAGAAATATGTAAATTTCTAAGAAACATTGTTTTCCCAAATTTATATGCAGGAAGTTATCCTTTATGTTTAAAGTTAAAGACAGAACTTCTCACTCTTGCACAGTAAAATTTAGCCAAACAAGAAATAATACAAAATAAAGAGCTGAGGAAAATAGAAACTATAGAAAAAGAATGCTTGGTGAGAATTGAATCCATTTATGCCAACACTAAAGATTAAAAAAAAAAAACTAAAGTAATTTTAATTATATAGTCTACTGGGAATGTTATACTTTTTAGAAATGTTAAAATGATAATATAATTAAAAGTAGAAAAAAAGAGAAGCTAAAAGGGTAAATGTGGGAGGAAGTATGAGTGATATTTTCCTCATATTTCTTAGCAAGGAGTCAAATATTTTTCAATCTTGAAATATATTGTTAAAAATAACTCCTTTTAGACATGCAGGTATCAAAATATTACTTATCAAGTGCAAATGCTCAGTATGTATTACTGAGTGTGCTCCCTGAAAAGGAGGAAGTAAATAATGGAAAAAAGAGAGAGAGAGAGAGAGAGAGAGAGAGAGAAAGAGATTGAGATTATAAGACCAGGAAACAAGAGATGTGGAATGGAAAACTGTCAGCTTTGACCATTCAATCCTTCAAAATTCTAGAAACATGATAAAGTCTCATAGTATGAGTCCCATCTTCCTGGAGGTACAGCTAAGAACACTTGTTTCTGCAGCCAGGATCCAGCAGGCAGTAGCTTTCATGAGTCTTCAGTTTCAAGGCAAGTAATGTAACAAACCCAACTTTGTTTAATTTTGTTGTTGTAGTTGGTCTGTTGGGTTTGTTTCATTTTTTTTCCTGGAATGGATGGCCAAATATGTTCAGACTGTAGTAATACTTGTCCAGTAACATTTCCACCATCTCAGATACGACTGACAGAATTGCTGGTACTATGTCTTACTCACACTGGATCTTTGATACATTTCTGCATATTACACATTGAATATGAGTCACAAACATAGTCCTCCAGTTCTCACACTTGCTGTGTGAGGTACACAATATTTTTTTTACTAAATTGGACATTTTTTCTAAAAATAAGAGAACCTAGGGGCACGTGGGTGGCTCTGTTGGCTAAGCGACAGACTCTTGATCTCTGCTCATGTCATGATCTTGTGGTTTGTGGGTTCAGCCCACATCGGGCTCTGCATTGACAGTGTGGAGCCTGCTTGGGATTCCCAGTCTCCCTCTCTCTCTGCTCCCTCACTTATGCTCTTTCTCTCTCTCAAAAATAAATTAAAAAAAATTAAAATAAATAAAAATAATATTTTGTTAAAAATTTTGTTATTCTCATCTAAAAGCAATCTTTAAGAGGTATGTGTTGCATATGCACACACGTGTGTAGCACACATACAAACACACACAGGCTTAGTAATTCTGTAAGTCTCATTGTAGGTCCTTTTCTTCAGTTAAAGTCAAATCATATTAAGCTTAATTTTAAGCTTAAAATACTATGCATGATGCTATGAAACTGTCTTAAACTCTTCCTATCTTTTACACAGCTTGTGTGTGAACAAAGGGAGATGAAGCTGATGGTCACCAAGACTAATTGTTGAGTGATGGGTGCTGAGATTTGCAGTAATATTTGTTTTCTTTTCTAGAACTTTCCATTTTGTTTTACTTTTCTTTCTTTTTAAACATATGTGTAGGTATTTTTTTATAAAGGCCATAAAATAATTATACCAAAAAATGGTATATATAAGTGGCTTCATTCAAAATATTTATTGCATACTTAAGATTTTCCCTGTGTAGGCAACTGATCATATGTAAGTGTACATTGGTATGTTTATGAATGCACTTGTATGCATGTATTACTTAAGGATCACTGGAAACTAGTCCAGTGTTTAAAGTTTTTTTCTATTCTTTATTATGTATTCATACCTCATTTATTACCTGAAAATCATTGAGAAATGTAGAGGCCAAAATTTCATATAACTATAACTCATTACGGCAAAAATTAATACCTCTGTATACGTATGTATTTGTAAAGGACATATACGGCATTTCAGAAAGAAAATAAGACAATTTAACATTCATTGTCTGAACGTGCCAAAGCCTTCCTCTTCATACAAAAAATCAGAAATAAGAGAAAATATATACACTTACTTTCTTTTCAAATCCAAGAAGTCATGAATATCTACAGAAGCTGATCTCCCGTAGTAATATGCAATGCTAAGTGCTCCATACCCGCGAACAACCTGAAAGAGATTGCACTCTACATAATTATGCAAATAGATTTTTTAAGAAAAAGAAAAAAGCAGAAATGACAATATGCTAATATGGCAGCAGCATTGAATACGATGAGGATTATTAAAATACAAAGTGTTTGTTCATGCCCATAGCCTTTTTTTACTTAATATTTTTTCCTGGCACACATATCTCCAAAGGAAATATTCAAGAAAGAAAGCCCTCAAATCATAATTACCATAATTATACTTTTTCATCTTAAAATCCTCTCCACACCCCTAGAATAAATATTATATGTGGTATATAGTATCATAATTAAAGTAAATGTTCAAAGAAATGATGCTTTCATTGCTGTTTGCTACATATTCTATCTAATGAGCCAGAACCACACAGTGTATATATGTGGTATGCGTCTATTTGTTATTATTATTAGCATGGTGGCTTTGACTAATCTTAATTAAAAATCTGCATAAAATGTTTCTCTCCCATTGTATGGAATATACCAGAAATATACAACTAAAATTAATATTGAGAGCAGTGAATAATTTAGACTACTTGACAGGGAAATGTTCTAAAAGAAAGCTTTCAAATGGAGATAAGCTTTGTAAGAGAACATCAGAGATTAGCAGTAGCTGCAAGCTCTTTGCTCAGCCGTGTGAATGTATTGTTTAATTATGGATCAAGTTTAGTCTTTAGCTCCTTGACCACTGTGGATTATGCCTTCCATTTTCTTCTATGGGATCATGCTGAGCCGGGTGATACATAGATAAAAACCTGATATTATTCACCACACTATATTCTCTAAAGAACATCAGAAATGGGTAAGAGGTAGGAGAAGGGGGTGCAGAGAGGCCTTTAAAAGGCTTTGATTTTGAGCAAAAAGAGAAATTCAATTCTTATTATTCTAAAACAAAATACAACTCACTCGGAGCAAAAGATTTAAGAACGAGAGATAACATTCTTTGGTGGGGTTAAGTCCATAAAAAAAAGTGATCAAAATACAAAAATGAAATTGCTCTTTTGCTGCCAACATTCACAGTTCAAAAAATAGCTGAATATGGTATCTGTATAATGGTAACTAAGTGGAAAATCACCCCTACCTCTCTGAAATAGAGAGCAGTAATTAAAAGGGGAGGTAGGAAGTTATTTCTATATTTTCGTCTTTTCAGAATGGCATAATCAAAATAATGGCCATCTTCTTCTTCGACAAAGCAAATTATTTTATTTCTGAAGGTCAGAATCTCTTTTTAAATAATAATACATGATGATAATCTACCATTTTTTTTCTTTCAGAAGGAGGCAATCTTGTGTGACTGAAGGATATTTAACATGGGAGAGAGAAAATTTGGCTGTTACCTTCCCCCTTTGCCGCTAACTAGCTATGTCTTGTGGTCAATTTCTTGGGGTTTCCATTCCACACCTATAAAATGAAGTGCTTAACTAAGGCACTGGGGAAACCAAAAATATCACGATTCTATGATTGTCTGTACTTGTCTGCAATTCATTTCCCATTCTCTTAACCTCCAGCCCTCTTACTTCATTAAAAGTGCTCTTGAGAAAGACACACAATAACATCCATATTGCTAGCTACAATAATCCATTCTCAGCCCTTGTCACCTGACATGCCTCTATTCTCTTTCCACCTATAAAGCTGTAAATTCTATTTTCATTATAGCAGTCAGGATGATCTTTCTCCTCCTCCTTCGTCTTCCTTTTCTTCTTCCTGTCCTTCTTTAACAATTTCTAACAACTTTTCTTTCTAAACTTTTTGTATTATTTTCAACCAGCACTCTACAGATAGGGCCTTTCCCACTGAGGGAGTCTGAGTCAAGACGAATAGAGATGAATCCTTTAAAATGAGCATTTACAGAGGGCTATCATGTAAGTCAAAGGTAACAATTCTTTAGTGATAGGGATTTTAGTGCACCTCCAGCCCAATTCCATCCCTCCAGTGGTTGCTAGACCCCGGTTTTCATAGCTTTCACGGTTGTGAGGCTAATAATTTTCAAGGTTTCCATGCAGCTGGGAAGAAGAAGATGGATATAAGGCGAGTCCATATACCATTATCACGCAGTTCATACCAAGATTCACTCAAACATTTTTCTTGAATAAATGTTCCTTGACTGTTAACAGGATGTTGGTTAATTTAAAGAGTTCAGAAAAATGTTGACCTGGGCCATTTTGCACTGTTGTTGGTGCTTCTCTGGAGGAAAGGATTTTCAGAGGTTCTTAATCCGCCATTGGGAAGTGCTTCCCTACAACTAACTTCTAGGGGCTTTGTCACCCAAAACCTGATTTTATCTCAGGTTTTCCAGATTGCTGAAATGGTACAGAGAACCCCAAGCAGAAGAAATAACAAGAGAACCACACCTTGATGCATCATGTTCAAGCAAGTGAAAAATCAAAGGAAAGTCCTAAAGGAAGTCAGAAAGAAGAAAAGTAACTTTACAAAAAGTAACATTTTTCATCAGAAACTACAGTTAACCCATAAACAACACAGGGGATAGGGGTGCCAACACCCTCAACACACAGTCAACGATCCACAGATAACTTCTGACTCCCCAAAAGCTTAACTACCAAAAGCCTATTGTTGACTACAGTCTCAATGATAACATAAACAGTGGATTAACAGATATTCTTTATGTTACAGGTATTATATACTGTATTCTTATAATAAAATAAGAGGAAAAAATGGTATTAAGAAAACATAAGGGAGAGAAAATACATTTGTAGCACTTTGCATATAAGTAGATGTTCACAGTTCAAAGCCACATTATTTAAGGGTCAGCCAGAAGATGAAAGGACCACATCTTTAAGGCAGGAAAAGAATCACAAAGGTCATCTTTGCATTCTATTCCCAGTGCAAATATCTGAAACACAAAGGTTAAATAAAATCTTTTTATAACAAATTAAGGGTAAGAGAATTCATTATCAGGACCACTGACAAATATTCTATCACATATGAATTTTTTTACAACCTTTTTAAAACATAAATTCTTTATTTTTAGATACATTCACCATATAGTTGTAAAACATAGTACAGAGAAACCCTATGTACCCTTTAGCAAATTTCTCCTAATAGTAACATTTTGTAAAACTCTACCACCAATGAGATACAGACATGATACAGTCAACATTTTAAAAGCTACATTTCCAAAAGGATTCCTTATTATTCTATTTATAGCCACAGCCACCTCCTCCCACCATCCCTAATCCCTGACAACAATTTATTCTCCACTTGTATCATTTTGTCCTTGTAAAAATGTTACATCAATGGAATCAAAACACCTTCCACGATGGGCTTTTTAAACTAAGCCTAATTACCTCAAAATTCATCCAACTTGTTTCATGTCAATAGCTGTTTTGTTGTTGTTGTTGTTTTATTACCGGGTAATATTTCATGCTATAGATGCATCATACTTAATTTAACCAATCATCTATTGAAAGATGTCTGGGTTGTTTCCGGTTGGGACTATTTTGAAAGCTGTTAAGAATATTTGTAGATAAGTTTTGGCGTGAGCACAGGTTTCATTTCTCTGTGACAAATGCTCAAGACAATGGCTGCTGCATTGTATGAGAGTTTCAAGTATAGTATTACAGGGAACATTAAACTGTTTCCCAGGTTGATTACAATTTTACATTTCCGCTGACATCATATGACCGACATAGTTTCTCTAAATTTTACCAACATTTAGTGTTGTGGTTGTATTTTATTTTTGCCATTGTCCTATTCTGTTTGGTCAAGGGGAGGGATGAGCTGGGCCACTAGGTTAAGGGTTGGGATCTGGATGATCTTCTTTTGTTGGGTGGTGAATGGGAGGTCGTGAAACACCTTGCCATCATGTGTTTACTCCAGTTCTGTGGTCCCTAATCAGTTCTCCTTCCTTTTATCGATAGGCGTTTCCTACTGAAGCTGTAACAAACTACCGGAAATATGGTGGCTTACAATAACACAAATTTATTTTCCTGTAGTTCTGCAGGTCAGATGTCCAAAACTGTGTTCCACTTGGCTGAAATCCAAGTTTAGGCTGTGCTGATTCCTTCTGGAAGCTCTCGGGGAGAATCTGTTTCCTGCCTTTTCCAGTATCCAGGAGCTGCCTGTATTCCCTGGCTTGTGGCCCCTTTCCCCATATTCAAAGCCAGCAGCACAGCATCTTCAAACTCTCAGTTTCCATCATGATATAGCCTTCCTTTTCTAACTCTGACTCTCTGGCCTTACTCTTAGGAGGAGGGAATCTTCTAGATAATCCAAGGACAATCTCCTCATCTCCAGATCTGTAATTTAATCCCATCTGCAAAATCCCTTTTGCCATGTAAAGTAATATTTGGATTCAGGCATTAGGATGTAGACCTCTTTTGGGGACATTTTTCAGCCTACTATACCACTTTTCAGACTTGCCTGGTTGTTTCTTGTGTTCTTTCTAGGGTATGTTGTCGACTTAGTGGCAAGGAGAAGGAAGAGACAAGTGTTAGAGGATCAAAGTTTGTGTCCCTCTTAAATTCATATGCTGATATCCTAACCTCCAACGTGATGATATAGGGAGGTGGAGACTTTTGAAGTGATTGAGTTATGAGGACTCTGTCCTCTTGAATGAGATTAACACTCATAAAAGACTCCAGAGAGCTCCCTCACCCTTTTTACCATGTGGGTACAGAGGGAAAAGATGGCCATCTGCCACCTGGAAGAGAGAGGGTCCTCACCAGAATCTGAATATGCTGGCACCCTGTTCAAGCCTCCAGAACTGTGAGAAATAAATGTCTGTTGTTTATAAACCACCCAGTCTACTCTGCCTTGTTATATCAGTCTGAACTAAGACAAGAAATATATGTCATCTTGCTCAGACTAGCAGTATACTATTATTTTTGTCGCTAGCTTTGTGTCATATTCAAATTTTATAAGTACCCTTTTCTGTTGGCTTGTTTTTAATTCAAATGATCTAGCAAAATATTGAACAAGACAAGGCCAAACACAGAGTCCTAGAGCACAGTTTAGGAATATCTCATTTTGGTACTATTGGAATATGGTTGGGAATGATGAACCCATTGTTTGCATCATCACCAAGTTTACCCTTCTCCATCTTTCCTTTAAGTGTATAAAAGAAATTTTGTAGGGTGCTCTACTGAAATAACAGTGATGATAATGTTTCTTTCACGAATAGATTAGGGAATCCAATAAAAAATAAATTGTGCTTGTTTATAAGTCCACTTTTCTTAAAATGACTCTAACCATCATTTTGTTGTTGTTGAAATCACTCCAGGTTCTCTACTTGGTAAGATGTTATAGAATTATGGCAGAAATACTCCTATCACTGCTCTGAAATACCCCAAATCCATCTCTTTCCCTTTTTCAAATTTTGGATTAGAACACTCTGATTGCATCTTTGAAACCTCTATACTTTGATCCCAAACACTGTTAATAACAGTTCTAACATCAGATTTGCAGAGCTTTGCCTCTTGAGATGTCATTCTTCTTGGTCTGTAGAGAGATGTTACTTAAAAATAAGCAAGTCTCTTGACTAATTTTGTGTCTTATCTTGGTATTGAAATCTCTTCGATAAAACTCATATTTATTCTATGACTTTTCTATTTTCAAAATCACTGTTACCACCAGAGCTCTTCATCCATCCATTTCCTCACACGGGTGGTATACTTGATGGGGGACAATCACTGTACTCAGCGCAGGGCATGCAAAGATGAATACATCGATAATCTGGTAACATTTCAGTCTTCCGTTAGCAGCGTACCACTTCCCTCCAGCAGCGATCCCATCCCTTCTCTGTTCACAGTGTCCCTGGACATGGCTTACACAGCCTTTTCTTATCCTTAGCAGTTCTTTAGGCTTCAGTAACCCTGGCCTCTAACCTCCTGATCCTGCTCTTCTAAGTCTACACAGCTCTTTCATTCTCATTCTTTGCTATGTGCCGCTCTTTCTACCTCTTCCACATGTTCTTTTATATTCCCTGCTCTTGGGAAATCTTTCTGTGCAGCTAAATCAGTTCCCTGAGAAATATTTGAACGGAGACTGTACAAACTGAAGTTCATTTTCCTACCACACTCCTTGGAGAACAGTCCCTTTTAAGGCTCATATGAAAGACAAATCTGATTTTTTTTCTTTTTAAGTGTTTCTGCAATCTGTTTTTTAAATACATTAGTCCCATATCTGGTTATGGTCACTGTTTATTTCTATTTAACCACTTCCTATCATGAACAGTTTCTTGCTTTTTGATCAGAATTAGCTTCACAAAAGAGCATCTTAGTTTCCTCATTTGTCTTTGGAAAAGTAAAAAGAATATTTTAGGTGCTCTTTTTTCAGCACAATTAGATTTCCAGATGGTTGAAACTTATCATGACTTTACCTTACTAGGTTTTCCCTTTTTTCTGCTGTTTACAGTAAAAATCATGTTTCATGACAATCTTGATTATTTTCTCAAAATGCCTTCCTTTCCTAAACAAAGACATTGTAACCATTCTCCCACCAGTTCCTTCCCTAAATATTATAAAATTTCCACAAATACAAAGAGCCAACTTTTTTTTTTTTTTTTGGCTCTACTTATAACAAACCAGCTGTCTACAGAGCTATCAGCAGGGTTTATTTTTCTTGGCCTCCATGCAAACCTCTCGTTATTAATATGGGCGTGAGTTCTCCTTGCTGACAATTTAAGACAAAGTAAATTGGAAGTGACATAAAGGAGCGTGTGTGTGTTAATGTGCGTCACTGAGGTTCTTTCCTGACATCCTGAAAGGTCTCGTCTGGATGGCCCACACTGGCAGCCACTGCAAGTAACCTCATGCTATTAAAGGGTAGGCATTCTCATTGATTTGTAAAAGTGACAGATGCAGCCTGTGATTGTAAATTAGCAATGTGAAGTTAGTCCCAAGAGATCCCCAGGCTGGCTTCCCCAGCTTCCCGCCTCCCAGCAATTATTTGGCTATTTCTCAAGCTTTTTAACATTTCCTCCGACCTGGTACAGTGAGTCCTTTGGGGTCTGACTTCTCTTTTTCTTCCCTCTTTCTCCTTACTTTAGAGTCATTCGAACCAAAATAGTTTAACTATAGACAATTATCTCAACATTATAATTGTTCATATCTTCACCTTCTGGATCTCTGGGTAATATTGTTTTTGGACACTGTCCATATCATAGTGCTTCACAAACTTCACGGTGCATGGAAATCACCTAGAGTGCTTATTAAAAATGCAGATTTCTAAGCCCCCTGCCCAGAGATTCTGATTCAGCCTGTGATTGCCTATTTACTGTGCTCTCCTGGTGACCTTTATGCAGGTGGTCTGTGAACTGCCTTTGAGAAGCCTAAGATTTAATCCTTAATCTCTTCTCAAGCTTAAACTATGTGTTTCCTTCTATTTTTAGCTAGTTTATATTTTCCTTAGGCAATGTTTTTAAGAGTGAAGATTGTGGTTCCACAGGGTTGAAATGAACAGAAGACCTGAAGTGTTCCACAGTGTCACAGGAAGGAGACAATGGTGCAGGAGGCATGGGCACTGGTCATAGGCGCTGCACTTCATGCTGTCTCATGTTATGTCTATGGGGGGGCTTGTTTAGAATGCGCCTCAGCCCACCCTTGATACGAGCAACATTTCACTCTTCAGAGATTCCTCATTTATATATATAGATATATATATATTTTAATCAAATTAGATACTCCCTCTATGGAGCCACATTTTTAAAAAAGAGCATGTTCGTATAAAATACTGAAACACTATTAAATTTATAAGGCAACTAATGCTCTAGCACCTTAATCAAAAGGAAAATACCACATGATGAAATGTCACGACTTCAAAATGCGTAGGAACAAACTTTGGCCCAGACTAAATGTCAGCAGTAAAATACTTGGTAATGAAATGAGCGAGACCAAAGGTCAGGCTTCCATAAAAGTCCCATTCTAGCTCCAGCTTCGTTTTAAATCATTGCAGATTATGTACAGTAAGCTTTCTGAATTTCCNTCCTTCCCATGAACTTCAGGCTGGGTATTGCTCAAGAGAGTGGAAGTTTCCAGCCTTGGAAGCTATACTTTGCAGTGCTCTTCCTCTTCCTGTTCTTTTCAAGTTGTAGAAGACCATTTTGGTGATTACATCTCTTTTTATTTATTTATTTATTTATTTATTTATTTATTTATTTATTTATTTTTAAGGCTTATTTATTTACTTTGAGAGAGAGGCATGGGCAGGGGAAGGGCAGAGAGAAAGAATACCAAGCAGGCTCCACGCTGTCAGCACAGAGCCTGACATGGAGCTTGATCCCATGAACCGTGAGATCATGACTTGAGCCAAAATCAACTCATATGCTTAACCAACTGAGCCACTCAGTTGCCCCTAGATCTCTTTTTAGAAGAGCATGTAATATTTCATAGAATAAATGAGTGATTTATGGCCTCCCATGTCCTGGTTTGACCCAGAACATCTCACCTTATAATCTGTTGTAGATAGGGGCGCCTGGGTAGCTCAGTTGGTTAAGCGTCCGACTCTAGCTCAGGTCACGATCTCACGGTTCATGGGTTTGAGCCCCGCGTTGAGCTCTGTGCTGACAGCTCAGAGCCTGGGGCCTGCTTCTAATTCTGTGTCTCCTCTCTCTCTGACCCTCCCCTGCTCACGCTGTCTTTATCTCTCTCTCAAAAATAAATAAAACATTAAAAAATTAAAAAGAAAATTAAAAAGAAAACCAACATTAAAAAATTAAAAAGATAAATTATACCTTTTTTAGGATTCCTTTTTACTTCCAAGAATGCCCAAATTATGGTCAATCACTACAAGTCTTAAGATAAATGATCAAGTTAGGTCATGATGTCGTTTTGATTGGAATCATCCACTCCTGTGATTCTCAACCTTGAACGTGCATCAGAATCGCTTTGAGCACTTATTAAAACAGAGTGAGGAGCCCCACCACCAGAAATTTTGATGTGGGTGGGGCCTGAGAATTCATATTTCATATAATTCCCAGATGATGCTAGTGCTGCTGGTCCAGGGACCATACTTTAAGAACCAATGACCTACTGGCCTCTCATTTTACTTAGAGTAAAAGCCAAAATCCTTATAATGGCTTAAAAATTCAAATGACCTGGCTGATGGTTACCTTTCGGATCTACAACTTGCTAACCTGTTTTCTCCTTCCAGCCACACAGGCATCCCTACTGCAGCAAGAATAAGCAGATAGTCTTCTGCCTTGGGGCAGTCCCTTCTACCTGGAGAGGTCTCCCAGCTCCTCCCATGGTCTACTTCCTCAATTCCTGTAAGTATTTACTTGTGCTCTCAGTAAAGTTCCCCAGACCACCCTCATCAAAATTAGAACCCAACCACCCATCTTAGTTGACTCAAATGTATCTCTTTATTATTATTATTATTATTATTTTAATTTTAGAGAGAGAGCACATGTGAGAGGGGGAAGGGGCAGAGGGAGAGAGAGAAAATCTTTTTTTTTTTTTTAATGTTTTATATATTTCTAGGAGAGAGAGANGCAGGCTCCACACTGCATGGAACCTGATGCAGGTATCAATCCCAACCCTGGAATCATGACCTGAGCTGAAATCAAGAGTGAGACGTTCAGGAGAGCCTGGGTAGCTCAATCAGTTAAGTGTCTGACTTTGGCTCCAGTCATGACCTCATGGTTCATGAGTTTGTGCCCCATGTCAGGCTCTGTGCTGACAGCTCAGAGCCTGGAGCATACTTTGGATTCTGTCTCCCTCTCTCTCTGCTCTTTCCTCACTTGTACTCTGTCTCTGTCTCCCTCAAAATTAAATACACATTAAAATTCTTAAAAAATGAAAGAATGGGACGTTCAACTGACTGAGCCACCTCAACCAACTGAGCCACCCAGGCACCCTCCAGTGTTAATTTTTTTTTCACAGAACAGCAATTTGTAACATTTTACTCCATTAACTGTCTACGCTGCCACCTCAATGTAAGCTCTGCAAAGGGACATCCTCTGCTTTGTGGAATGATCTGGAACACCTAGATGAGAGCCTGACGTATGATAGGCATTTTAATACAGGTTTACTAAAAGAAGGAATCCATCATCAATTTTGGTTGTGCCTTTTTACATAAATTAGTAAAGCATGCGATGGCTAGAGACTACCACGAATTCCTGAGGTACTGTATACACATAGGTAATAGATGCATATAATTTCAGGATCAGAATTTGATGCTCAAACTTTGGACTTGTGACTGTCTCCCGTCCAAACTTTACTCATCAAGTTTCTAAAGCCTTATGTCACACCTGCACAATCTTTGTGCTGTTCAAGTAGCACCTAAATGTCACACATCCTTAACTTTATTTTAACACATCTGTGGGTCATTCATTCCCCAACTATCTTCTTGGTTCTTCTACCTCCTACCATCACAATTTCAGAAGTCCAACATTAACCGTTTCTATGGAAACTTTTAGAAATGTAACATGTGTGACACATTAGAAAAAGAGGTAAGAGGAAGAATTGATCCAGAAGTGTCACATGCATTATGCACTGTTGCAAACCTCTTCAAGAAGTGATTCTGCAAACAATACTCTTTCTGAAGGGCAAAGTTAGAAGGTTAGAAAGATAACTGTTTCATCTGAGGAAATGGTTCACAAGTTCACGATGAATTACACTCCTTTCTCTTGCAAGATCTCTGTAATCACTATATTTAAAAAACCTGGCTTTTGATTTTCTTCTAAAAATCACTTTCTTTTTATCTCAAAGACTGTGTGGTGGTGGACACCCTCATTACCCCACCATCACACCCAATCTGCCCTCAGCAGAAAAGTTAATCCTCCGTTTCTGTTTTCCTCCTGTTGTATACCTACTTGTACAGCAAAATTATGGGCTGGATTCTTTGAAACCAGTTCAGTTAATTTGGCAGCTGCTTTAAAGCATGTCATTTTTCTATTCCTCCCATCAAAAACATGTCACTGGAGTTCCTCTTCATGTTTCAGAGGGAAGAAAATATTCTTGGGAGAAACTGTATCCAATCAGAGAAAATAAGCTCAGTAATTACAGGCGTATAGGCTTCCTAGAGGAAAGATACATTTCTTTAATAGTTCAGCTGCTGTCATCAATTATTCAAAGCCCAATTTAGATGTTGTTGTTCTTTAAACTCTACTGGTTAACCAATTTGGGATTGATGTGTTAGCACTGGCCATAAGCTACCTCACCCTGCATTCACTTGTAAACGGCTCTCTGCTCCATGGAACCCAGTTCCCCTGGCTCTTAATTAACTACTCTGACCATCCTGTAAGGCTAAGCAGACTGATTAGCCCCACAAGTGGAGCGGCAAACACATTGATGGCTCATTTTTATTTGACACGGAGGTTTAGGGGTCTGGTTCACTGGGTCTCAGTGGTATTTTTTTCCCCTAAATCCAGTCTGTAACAGTTAGAATGTTTTCTCAATGACTATTTCTCCTGCAAGAGTAGAAATACAAATATGTCAATGCTGTCAAAACTGTTGACTCCTAAGATAATCATTCAATGGGAAGAAAACACATTAAAAATAAAATAGAATGGAGAGAGCCCAAGAAATTCAAGTGACCCATGGTATGTACTATTTTGTCATACTTCATGATTTCAGACAGGTAAAGACCTACGCAGGACCTCTGAATTGCCCTGGGTACCTGTCTCTACAACCTTCCTTATTGTGCCTTTTTTTTTTTTTTTTTTTAATCTTCAGCTTGGAAGCTATTGTCTTACCTTAGCCATCCCCTACAGTCGCTTTGCTACATTCCCAAATGGCAAACAAATTATTTAACTATAGTAATACTTTCTAATTTTCTAGAGGCCAGCACAGTGCCTAACACTATACAGTGCACAATAAATTTTCAGTGAGTGGATAAAGAGTTCTTTACATCTTTGTTCTCTCTTTGAAATTCCTTGTGACAATAGAGCAAATTGAGTATGACTTTTGGGAATAAACCAGAGAAAATAATTAGGTTACTTCAATATCAATTATCGTGTGATTCTACGTAATGCTGGCTTGCTGTGGCATTCCTTTATTTCGGCATTCCTTCTGATAAAAAAAAATCTTTTCAAAGAAATCATGAAGAAAACAAATTGTGGGGAATTAAACCAAGTCCCTCCTGTCCAGATGTTTTCTGTAACATGTCCAGAGAAATCACTCCAAATTTTCCAGAGCAATCTGGGACTCACTGGCCTTCACTCTCTGAAAAGGTCAGCACGTCTGTGGGTTTTCAGTCCATCAGTCCTTTCATCCTCTGTCTGGCTTCATTTACCAACATTCTTCCTTGAGTCTTTCATGGTCTAATACGAGTCCTTGACTGTTTTGTTTTGGGGGGTGCTGGTAATAAAGAGGTATTCACTACATGGGAAGACATGGGTGATTTGTTAGAAGTTAAAACATCTTTGAGAGTTTGAGGAGAAAAAAATGATGTGTCCCTTTCCCTCCCTTCAAGTGCTCCTTCCACCAACCAGAGTGATATAATGTCCTGGGAACAAAGGATCGCTTTGTGCTCATCTGATTAGTTTTTGTTTCTTATCTTCATGTTTGAGATTCACCAAGCAATTGTAGGGTACTTTTGTTCAGACGATTATCATTACTGTATCTTCAACTCAAGACTCCAAAAATTTTCTCCAAAACATAACTAAGGTCAACTTTAGTTTTACTTACCATCTATCTTTCTAAAGGACCATTAGAACATTAATAACATGTTGAGAAACCACACATTTAATGTCGATAACCCTCCCAAAGAGTCACAAGAGTAACCAAACTCTCCTGTGATTATCTCTTCTAAGATGTTTATTTTTTCCCTCGTTAAACCTATAAATGGCATGAAAGCTGAGGTCTTTGGTTTTTGGATTTTCTTTTAATGATAATTTGGCACTAGATTTTCGAAAACCTATTGTCTTAGAATTAAAGAATTAGAACCCAAAACATATAAGACAATTCCTATATAATAAACTAAGGAACTAAGCAGACGTACAGGGTAATCTTAACACAATGATAGAGAATCAAAATTGTAGGAAACTGAGAGTTGTACCACATCTACAGATGTACAGGTCTACATCCTTCATATGAAGAGATGAAGGCCAGTAAGATTTGCTTTAAATTCTGATCACTAATTATTATGTGGTTAATAAAAATAAAAATTCTGCTCTTCTTGCTATTTTAAAAATAAAATCCCCTTAATCTATGTACTGCTAACTCTAGCTATCTTTAACTCAAATGGCTCAATACTGACTACATATTTTGTCTATTCTTAGCTCTCTATATGCACTAATCAGTTTAATCCTTATAATGCCCAATGTGATATAGGTGTACCCTTTTAAAAATAAGAAAACTTAGCCACAAAGACTATAAATAAGTTGCTGAAGACCACACTGAACCATGACTCAAACCCAGACAAGTCAGATCTAGAGTATGTGATCCTAACCCCTACACCTCCCTTAATCATCATTAGTGAATATATTAGTCTCACATTATCATTATAACAAGCTACCCACAAGCTAGGTGACTTAAACAATATTGAGTAATTATCTTATAGTTCTAGAGGTCAGAAGTTCAAAATGGCTTTCACTAGCTAAAATCATGATATTGGCAAGTCTGCGTTCTTTTGCAGCTCTAGGGGAGAAGCTGTTTCCTTGCCTTTGCCAGCTTCAAATGGCCATCTGCATTCTTTGGTTTGTTGGCCCCTTTCTGCATCTTCAAAGTCAGCAGGGTAGCACCTTTAAGAATCTTTCTCTGTTTCAGTCATCACACCCGCTTCTTTTATAACTGATTCTCTTTCCTCCCTTAGAAGTGGAAACACTTTTAACTACATTGGGCCCACTCAGAAAATCCAGAAAAAAATCTCCCTATTACAAAATATTTAATTTAGTCACAACTGAGAAGTCCCTCATACCCTGTAATGTAACATATTCATAGGTTCTGGGTATTAGGACATGGACACCTGTGAAGGGGTATTATTCACTCTACACTGTGCATCACAATTAATGTTAAAAAGAACCTGAATTGTAAATGGGACTTAGAAGTGATTGTTGTGTGACTTTTGATCCCAGTCTCCAATACTTTTTCACACCTCAGTTACAAATCATTTCTCAAATAAGACTAAATCAGTAGTCTTACTGTGGTTCTTACCCTTTCTTTTATTAATGTGATGTATCATGTTGATTGAAATGGTGGATAGTGAACCACCCCTACATCCCAGGAATAAATCCCACTTGGTTGTGGCGAAGAATTCTTTCAATGTATTGTTTGGATTTGGTTTGCTAGTATCTTGTTGAGAATTTTTGCATCCATGTTCATTAGGGAGATTAGTCTGTAACTCCTTTTGAGTGAAGTCTTTGTCTGGTTTTCAAAACAAGGTAATGCTGGCCTCACAGAATGAATTTGGAAGTTTTCCTTCCATTTCTGTTTTTTTGGAACAGCTTCAAAAGGATATGTATTAACTCTTCTTTAAAAGTATGGTAGAGGGGCGCCTGGGTGGCTTAGTCGGTTAAGTGTCCGACTTTCACTTAGGTCATGATCTCACAGTTCGTGGGTTCGAGCCCCACATCGGGCTCTGTGCTGACTGCCAGAGTCTGTGGCTCCCTCTCTCTCTGACCCTCCCCTGCTCACGCTGTCTCTCTCTCTCCTAGAAATAAATAAAACATTTAAAAAAAATAAAAGTTTGGTAGAAAATAAATAGATAAATAAAACGTTTGGTAGAATTCCCCTGGGAAGCCATCTGGACCTGGACTCTTGTTTGTTGGAAGATTTTTGATTACTGATTCAATTTGTTTACTGTTTATGAATCTGTTCAAATTTTCTGCTTATTCCTATTTCAGTTTCAGTAGTTTATATATTTCCAGGAATTTGTCCATTTCTTAAATATTTCCCAATTTTTTAGGAAATATTTAAGAAAAATTTCTCATAACATTCTTTTATTGTTCTCTGTATTTCTGTGGTGTTGGTTGTGATCACCCCTCTTTCATTCATGATTTTATTTATTTGGGTCTCTTTCTTTTTGATGAATGTGGCAAGGGGTTTATCAATTTTGTTAATTCTTTCAGAAAACCTGCTCCTGATTTCATTGATCTGTTCTACTGTTTATTATTTATTTATTTATTTTATTTTGATGCCACTGATTTCTACTCAAACCTTTATTATTCCCCTTCTTATGGGGGTTCTGGGCTTTAATTTGCTGCCTGTTTTCCAGCTCCTTTAAGTGTAAAGTTAGGTTGTGTATTTGAGACTTTTCTTTCTTCTTTAGGAAGGCCTGGATTACTATATACTTCCCTCTTATGACTGTCTTTGCTGCATCCCAGAGGTTTTGGAATGTTGTGTTTTCATTTTCATTGGTTTCCATGTACTTTTTATTTTCTCTTCAATTTCTTGGTTAACATTCTTTAGTAGGATGTTCTTTAATCTTAAGTATTCTTGGTCTTTCCATATTTTTTCTCATGGTTGATTTCAAGTTTCATAGTGTTTTTGTTTTTTTTTTCTGAAAATGTGCATGGTATGATATTGATCCTTTTGTACTTGTTGAGGGCTGATTTGTGACCCAGTATGTGATTTGTTTTTGAGAATGTTCCATGTGCACTCAAGAAGAATATGTATTCTGCTGCTTTAGGATGATATGTTCTGAAGGTATCTATTAAGTCCATCTGGTCCAGAGTATCATTCAAGTCCATTGTTTCTTTGTTCATTTTCTGCTTAGATGATCTGTTCATTGCTGTAGATGAGAGGTTGAAGTACCCTACTATTATGGTATTATTATCAATGAGTTTCTTTATGTTTGTGATTCATGGATTTATATATTTGGGTACTTCATGTTGGGAGCATAAACATTTACAGTGGTTAGATCTTCTTGGTGAATAGATTCCTTAATTATAATATAATACCCTTCTTCATCTCTTGTTACAATCTTTGTTTTAAGTCTAGTTAGTCTGATATAAGTATGGCTACTCCAGCTTTCTTTTGATGTCCATTCGCATGATAGATGCTAAAAAATAAAAGCTATCCAAATCAGCAAGGGAGAAGTCAAACTTTCATTTTTCGCAGACAACAAAATACTCTACATGTAAAACCCAAAAGACTTCACCAAAAAACTGCGAGAACTGATGCATGAATTTAACAAAGTCAAAATATAAAATCAATGTATAAAAACTGGTTCTATTTCTATACCACAGTAATGAAGCAGCAGAAAGAGAAATCAAAGAATCAGTCTCATTCACAATTCCACCAAAATCCATAAAATACCTAGGAATAAATCTAACCAAAGAAGTGAAAAATCTATGCACTGAAAACTATAGAAAGCTTATGAAAGAAACTGAATACAATACAAAAAAACATGAAAAAACATTCCATGCTCATGGATTGGAAGAACAAATATTGTTAAAATGTTGATACTACCCAAAGAAATCTACATATTCAATGCAATCCCTATCAAAATAACACCAGAATTCTTCACAGAGCTAGTAAAATCAATCCTAAAATGTGTATGGCACCAGAAGAAAGCCCGAATAGCCAAAGGAGTGCTGAAAAAGAACACCAAACCTGGAGGCATCACAATTCTGGACCTAAAGCTGTATTACAAAGCAATAATCATCAAGACAGCATGGTAGTAGCACAAAAACAAACACATAGACCAATGGAACAGAACAGAGGATTCAGAAATGGACCCACAAATGTATGGCCAACTAATCTTCGACAAAGCAGGAAAGAATATCAAATGGAAACAAGACAGTCTCTTCAGCAAATGGTGTTGTGCAAACTGGACTGTGAAATGCAGAAGAATAAAACTGGACCACACTCTTAAACCACACACAAAAATAAACTCAAAATGGATAAAAGACCTAAATGTAAGACAAGGAACCATCAGTATCCTAGAAAAGAAAACAGTCAACAACCTCTATGATCTCAATTCACAGCAACTTCTTATTAGACATACCTCCGGAGGCAAGGGAAACAAAAGTGACAATGAGCTACTGGGACTTTTCAAGGTAAAAAGCTTCTATATGGCAAAGGAAACAATCAACAAAACTAAGGCAACGGATTGAATGGGAGAAGATGTTTGCAAATGGCATATCAAATAAAGGGTTAGTATCCAAAATCTATAAAGAACTTATCAAGCTCAACCCCCCAAAAGACAAATAATCCAGTGAAAAAATGGGAAAAAGACCTGAAAAGAGACTTTTCCAAAGAAGGTATCTAGATGGCTAACAGACACATGAAAAGATGCTCAATATCACTCATCATCAGGCAAGTACAAATCAAAACCATAATGAGATACGATCTCACACCTATCAGAATGGTTAAAATTAATAACACCGGAAACAACAGATGTTGGCAAGGATGCAAAGAAATGGGAAAACTTTGGCACTACTGGTGGGATTGCAAACTGGTGCAGCCACTCTGGAAAACAGTATGGAAGCTCCTCAAAAAAATTAAAAATAGAGCTACCCTATGA
Organism: Crocuta crocuta; assembly: GCF_008692635.1. NCBI lineage: Eukaryota > Metazoa > Chordata > Mammalia > Carnivora > Hyaenidae > Crocuta > Crocuta crocuta. The sequence continues at coordinate 3,760,440 of NW_027528209.1, forward strand.
CCCAGCAAATGCACTACTAGGTACTTATCCAAACGACATGGGTGTGCTGTTTCAAAGGGGCACATGCACCCCAATATTTATAGCAATGCTATCGACAATAGCCAAATTATGGAAAGAGCCCAAATGTCCACTCACTGACGAATGGATTAAGAATATATGGTGTGTATATATTAACAATATATGGTGTGTGTGTGTGTGTGTGTATAAAGCATTACTCCATGATCAAAAAGAATGAAATATTGCCATTTGCAAAATCATGGATGGAGCAAGAATGTATTATGCTAAGCAAAGTAAGTCAAAGAAAAATACTGTATGATTTCACTCATCTGTGGAATTTAAGAAACAAAACAGATGAACACAGGGAAAGGGAAGGAAAAAATAAGATAAAAACAGGGAGGCAAACCTTTAGAGACTCTTAAATACAGAGAACAGACTGAGTGTTGCTGGAGGGGTGCTTTATGGAGGGATGGGCTAAATAAGTTATGGGTATTAAGGAGCATACTTGTTGGGATGGGCTGGGTGTTATATGTAAGTAATGAATCACGAAATTCTACTCCTGAAACCATTATTACACTTATGTTAACTGACTTGGATTTAAGTAAAAATTTTTTTAAGAAAGAAAAAGTAAACAGGCTCTGCTCTACTTGCTTCCAGATACATACAGACCCTTGTCAAAAGGTATACGGTGAAAGTCCTGACTGTTTGTGGAGTGTCTCCAATGTGAGAATAATCTATTGCCAGACCAGACGGCATTGATGCGGACCCAGGTGATGCTGAACTTGTAAACAGCCGTGATTACAGATGGCAGGTAGATGGGCTAAAGATAGCTCGAGACAGAAATTTCCTCTTTACCTCCTTACCATTTTATTCCAGTAGATGTAGAAAATTTGAAAGATAAATTTACGAGATGGAGTAGTATGCCAAGCCTCCACTGGAGAAACAAACTAAATTCAAATCTAAACCCAACAGATATTATTAGAAATTTCCTCCCTCATATGTAAATTAAATATGGTAATTACTTTCCTTCATGTTTCCCTCTGCAGAGAATGGAATTCTAACAATGATCCAAGTGCGGGAAGTGGTAGTGGGTGACAGAGAGTCCCATTATGAGATACTGTCAGAAACATTTCATCTCTGTGTATTCGGCACAGGCTCCTGTGAGCATTCTGGGCAAGAAGAACAAGAGAACTGTGGCCAGCTCAAAATCACCAAGTCCTTTTCTTGACAAACATTTAAAAGCGTGTACTATACTAGGAAAAGACTAACTTTATATATACATACTTGATATAAGCACCCATATCTTTGTTGTGCTTCAAGAACATCTATCTGCTTTGCACATACTTAGCATTTCAAAACACTACTAAAAACAACAATTGGGGAGACCAGTCAATCAGTTTAAGGAATGGACCATTTGAAATTTCCCCTGATATTTTAACATGCCTCTTTGGGAAACTGTACACAATTGCAATCAGAGCAAACAAAGACAGTTCACTTTTACAATGAAGTAGCTTAATGCTTTCCTTAAAGGTGTAACTTGATTAATTTCTTTTATGAGGCTAAGCAGGATGATCCAAGAAGAAAAAATGTCATGTAGCTACAGAATATTATGATTCATTATAATAAAGGCCAGGATAATAACAACCTAATAATAGAATATAAATAGACTTTAAAGCAACAATTCAATGGAATTTATAGAAAGCAGCAAGCAGCTTTAAAGAAAACAGGATGGGGACTTCTCATGGCAAAAAATGAATCTTGTTTGTCCTAGGGAAAATGAAATACAAACTGGCGATCTTTCAGTCTCTATTTTAGCTTTCCATTTACCTTGGCAGAAGCAGCTCCGGGCTAGAGAACACCAGTGCCCTTTCCAAATGGATGCAGGAAGAAGTTATTCCTATCAGCTTTTGTTTAATGTTATAAATCTGACTTACTTGTCAGCATCATGATTCATGATAGCAAACAGAGAGAGTGTGAAGCCCGCATTTCTGTGGGTAGGGAATAGATTAGAGTATTTAGACAGCTTTCATGCCCAGTCTCAGCCAGTCTTGCTGGACATAAAAGAAACTTCAGAAAATTCTCCTGATCTACTACAGACTCAGAGTGAGATCCAGGGAGATGAATCATTTCTTGCTGAAGGTAAGTGTCATGAATATATCATTGAAGCCTACACTAGCAACCTTAGGGAAAAATCTTGTTCTTGTGTGTGAATAAAAAACTCACATTAATCCGAAATAAAATTAGAGATATATGCTGAGGAGCTTCTCTATGTCTTTATCCTCATGGACTGATGGAAAACTACCTAAAGAAAGAAGCGTTTAGATGTCTCATGCTTGCCAGTTGAAGTAGGTAGTGACTTTTGTCGGTTCAACAACAAATGACTTCATTGGTGGCATTAATTCCATGCTTAGTGACCCTATGTCATGACTTAGCCCTAAATTTTCTCTCTCTCTGGTTACTCAACACTTAGTAGGCAACTACTGTATACAAGGTACTGTGCTGTGTTATAGAGATACAAATTTAAATTTTTTTTATGGTTTTTTTTTTTTTTTTTAATTTCTAGGAGAGAGAGAGAGAGAGACAGCGTGAACAGGGGAGGGTCAGAGAGNCGCCCCGGGATACAAATTTAAAAGACAACCTGAGTTCAAGAAACCTGGGTCAAAAAATTTAGATATTCTTCCCCCAAAATGTTATCACATGGTTTTGTAAACATGCTTAGGGGAAAAGAGGGCATTTCTGAGGAGGTAAGAGTCAGAGGCTGCTTCCTAAAGACATAACATATGGATTTGATTTTGTGAGATAATCAAGTGCTTGGCATTTTGTAGAAAAGGGAAAAGGACGAAGTTTTTTGGTTAGAAGGAATAACGTGAACCAGAAAAATGGAGCAAAAAACGAAGAATATGTTATGCTAGGAGAATAGCTAGTATATATCAGGGGGTTGGAATAAGGGCTTCTTACTCAAGGAGAGGGAGAAGGGCAGATCAATCGAAAAGGGTTTTTAGTGGTGAAAACTCACTAAAAATATTCTACACGGACATTTTAAACTTCATTATGTATGTATTATGTGTTCTGGTGTGTTTAAGTTGATCTCTGGGCTAGAAGGAGAATGTTGGTGGAACATGGCTTGAGGAGGTGATGACAGAGGCAGGAGGAATCCAACTGAATTGGGAATGAGGGCAGCAAGAGAGCGAGATGCAGAGGAAGGAATGAAATTGGGGAAAAGATTAGAGATGCAATTCAAAGTCTTTTGTCACACACACACACACACACACACAAGACCTTGTGGTTATCCCAAATTGCTGTGAAAACTCAGTTTTTTCAGAAAGTAACAGAGTGGAGTAGTAGGAAGAAGATAAACAACTTGACCAGGAGCAGTATATACCCAGGTAGACACGTCCAGTACCAAGCTGAGCTTGGTCTGAATATAAACTCCTGGTGGAAAGTAAGGGCTTGGGAGACAGCATGGTAGGGCTGGCACTTCATATCAAGGCTATTAAATAGACTCCCTAAACACATGTTGACGGAGAGGAACGTGGAACAGACACCAAGGTAATGCTAATGAGATATGTGTTCATTTTGCTCCACTGAAAAAGTTCACCTCCAGTGATTATATCTGGAGGGATGGAGTGGATAGATTTGACCCAGAGATGATGCTGAGTCTTCTCAGCTCTCTTGGGCTCCCCATGTGTCTTCACCACTTATCCATTATAAAACTCATACGTGTATATCAGGCTTTCCCGAGATGTCCAAAAATGAGACCACAATCTGTGAAGAAAAGATTTTGAATCTCTCATAATTCAAGGGAAAGCAGTATAGCAGCTAAACTCCTTATGACACGGTTCCCATGGTTGCCCCCCAGTTCCTAACTTGGCTTCTTATTCTTTACAAAAATCCACCCCTAAATCTGCTCTATGAATTGACAACCATCTTTTAAGGATATAACACCTACTTCCCAAAGGGTCTGATCTTCTAGGATTCCTCCTTCCCCAGCAAAACAATTCTGTGCATCTGGGTTATTCTGTCTATAATAACATACCTCATAGAGTATTAGAGAAGGTAATTCAAGGTGGCTGTAAGGACTCCAGGTCTAGTCTCTTTAAGTTCTTTCTGTGAGGATATGAAATTATATGGGTTTTTCTGAGTGTCTAGTGGATACATGTTGGAGTACTAGTGTACTTCATTCTCTACTCTTCATACTACACTTATGAGAAATTGGTGTTGATGAAATAAACACCATCCACAAGGGGTGATTCAGGTTAGGCTACCTGATATTGGATCTGGGAGTTCAGTCAAGCTTGCAACAACTCTAGTATGACCCTCTCTCATCCGCAGACATGATCATCAGCAATTGTGTTCCCCACAACAGAGAGCCAGAGGACGGTCCTATGTCTATCCCTGCAAATGTTTCTGGTCGTGTCACGTACCCTAGTGGCACAGACTCCCTTCTGTTTCTGTAAAACAGATTTGCCCATGTGGAGTCTGTGCCAGGCCTTTTCATCCATCCCAGCTTCTTGCTGACAACTGTGAATCCAGTGAAAGTCATATTATAAGCGGGGTGAGGGGTCACTGAAACATGTGAAGGTGGAGACAGAAATTGGCAGTCATGGGGAAGGGAGTGATGGATCCATCCAGGAAAAGAATTTTTAGGATGAGAAAGAGTTGAGGACATTAATAGTCTGAGAGAAAATTCTAAGTCGGGAGGAAGAGAAGCAAGACACTGAAGAGATGGTATAACTGATGGTTCAGGAGCCCAGAAAAGGCAGGAGAGTTTGGAATGAAAGACCGGAGTAGAAGTAACTAAAATTGCTGGTTCCTCTTCCCCTCAAATGGAAGAAATGGATGAGCACAATGAGAACATTTTCATGTGTGCCTATCACAGTTCTCAGACTAAGTCATTTAAGTACAGAAGCCTGTTTTATCCCCCATGGGGTTGTCTGTCCTCTTGTTTACACAACTGCAAACTGAAAAAAGGTGAATTACATGCCATCAAGAAGCCACGCTTCTGTTGGGAAGAGTGAACAGTAAGCAATTATGATAAATTAATATACATAATGTTATAAATTATCATAGCAATTCTGTAATAACTTTCCTAATATGATATCTTGCTCTTGTACCAAAATAGAAAGGGACTGAGAAGTCTCTTACAAATGTGACAGCTTTTTACAAAAAGAAAACATTTAACATAAAGGGACAAGAACTAACCTACAATTGTGGCAAAATGGAAAACCTAATTTTGTAAGATTATAGAATCAGAAGTGCTTTGTTTCTGATTTTATTTGGATCACGTCATATCAACTTCATGAACTTAAGAGCTGTGGGAACCAGGAAACAAAAAACAAAACATTACTAGAATGATTTTGAACCAAACTAATCAGTTTCAGAAATGTAGGGTTGAAATTGATTCTAGCATTTAATGCAATGCTAAATATGGCCATTAAACAAAAAACACAACGACGAATCCATGAAATACCAACAGGTATTGAAGGATAGCAAGGAAGAAAAGAACTTTAGATCTCACATTGAAACACAGTATGTGAACCTTATTAATAGACATTATAAACAACCTATTTCTCTTCCTCCTCCTCCTCCTCCTTCTCTTTCTCTCTCTCTCTCTCTCTCTCTGTCTCTGTCTCTCTGTCTCTTTGTCTCTCCCCCACCTCATTCCACCTTCACACGTACACAGAGAGCAAGAGGATTTCATGCAATTGCTCCCACAGAGAGAGACTGTGGGACGTCTCCCACAGAAGTTTGCATTCAGTTCTAACCGGCTGGAGAAGCTGGATTCCATTCCTAGCTCCAACAGGACTTTGACTCCAAATATCACACTGAGGAGTTGCCACAATAAATATTATATTTAAAAACCCTTAAAGCTCCATAGATAAGTATCTTATAATTACTCAGTGACATGTTCCTTAAATTGGCAAACCAGGACAGCAGCAATGCCATAAGGTATATAATAACAAAGTAACAAATGACGGCCAAGAATGACACTGGAACATTTATGGGCATGAATCATTGTTGATTATAGAACTTACTTGATAGGCAACCACTTGGCAGGTTTTGAGACAAAATAAAGATACATTTCCTATTTAAACTAGAAAATATATATGTTTCTCCTCTGTTTCTCAGATAGAAACAATGTCTACTACTTCCCGAGAGAAATATGATTGTGTTCAGAGCAAACATTGCCTAGCTAGGTGACCTGTGACCTGAGTCTAGCCAATAAAATCTGAACAGAACATAGCTAAGAATGGTGGCATAATAGTAACCTTTCTTTGTAAAAGAAGATAGACCAGTGTACTCTTCACTGTTTCCTTCTGTCTCACTTTGCAGATGTAATGGCTGGATCTGCAGCAGACATTTTGTGACCATGGAACCAGCATAGATATGAAAATCAACATTCTGAGATGACAAAGCAGAAAGGAAAAAGGATCCTAATGGCATCCTTGAGTAAGGGAGCCAACAGGGAACCTCGGGATATCTTGTTGCATAAATAAAATACAACCCAATGTTTAAGCTGAGTTTTGCTAACATACTCTTTTTTGCAGCCAAATATATTCTAACTGATATACCATTGGTTTCCCTGATAAGTTAGATTTCCTTTATCATCTTACCACATTCTTGTCTTCTATTTCTCTCACATTTGGTTTGACAGAGAAGTTCCACCTAACATCCTCAAAACAGCCTGCCCCAAACCTCTACCCGTTTCTTTGTCAGTTGTAATTACTACATTCTATTGTCTACTGCTTGCCTCCTGCATCTGTCCTAGCAGCCAGTCTCATCCCTCTCACCCTCTGTCTCCTCCACAAGTTTGGGTATATTTAAATGATCCCAGCTTCATATTACCGCTACCTCCCATGCAGCTCTCATCACAGGAAAAGGTACTCCTTACCAATGTCTGCCACCATAACCACACCTTGGAACCTTATTTCAACCCTATCCCATGACTAATCTCACTTCATCAATATTTACTGAGTCCATGCTGCACATACATGTTGTAAACATACAATGTACTCATTAAGTGTATGTACTTCAAAGGTAGAGCACCTGGGTTCAAATTCTATGACACCAGTTATTTAAACTCTCAAAGCATCAATTCCCCCATTTATAAGTAGGGATAATAATATCATATATATTCCTTAGTTTTCTGAGAATTAAGTGAGTTCTTTTGTGTAAAGGTACTTAGCACAGTGTCTGACTCATCATAAGAACTCAGCACACAATTTATGGACCACGGCATTTGCAAAGTTGTATATACTACACTTCTGCAATAAGGAACTTAATATCCATATGGGGGAGGTACTAGGAAGCTAGCCAGGAAGTCTCAATAAAAATTACAGTTTAAGAGGGAATATTTATGTCAGTAAAGGAAACAAAGACAAAGAAACAATATTTTTATCTTGGGTGATGAAGACCTCAGGAAAGGGAGATTTTGAATGCAGTCTTGAAAGTAATGTATGTAGGCCTGCTCTTTCCCTTCACTCATGCAGCTTTCTTCAAGTATTCCTTGGCCACAAAACCCCCCTCACCTGAATCTGACTCCCTTTAATTAGATAATGTGAGTGTCACTCTAAAGAGTGTGGGGATGGAGAGACGATATGAGTCAGCGGAGTCATCCATGCAGGTTAGACACAGAGCACTAAGGCAGAACTTTGTCCTCTCTTCTGGCTAGTTTCATGAGCCTCTGGATATCACCAGCTGTCTGCAGCCCTTCAGGATAAGGCTCTTTCAATTCCTCTTCCACTCACTACATGGAGGTCCAGTTGACATCCTTGATGGCAGAGATGGGATATTTTGGTGTGAGTCATGAAGGGTAGGAGGCACAGAAGAGCTGAGCTGCTCTATAAACCTTCCAAGTGCTGCTCAAGTGCTAGATGGCCAGGAGCTGGGCAGAAGCCGGGTCTGTATGGGGAGGATTCATGCTGCAGGGAAGCTCCATGAGTCTCCAGCTGATCCCAGAAGGCTGGAGCCACAGTGCAGTGCTCCCTCAGTCTAACTTGGTGCTCTGACTTAGTGTGCATGTGATAGGGAGTCCTTCTCCACTGTTATTTTGAGAGAAAGAAATCCTTCTATGTTATGTTTTAGTTTCATGCTTCAGTGTTGTATCTCCACCATTTTAATACATGGCCTCCAGCCAGGAAGCACGATAGATAAAGACTTCTTCCAGGATGCATTACAGGCTCCCTTTCTTTCCTATCATCACTTCCCCCATTATAGATAAAGCTCCCTATGTATACACACATTATATATACACTCACATTGTGTATATCTATGTGTATATACATTCATGTATATATATTCATACACAAACACACATACACGTACACATTATATACATACATACACATTATATATACACACATTTTATCTATATACACACTTATTATCTATATACACATACATACATACACACATTAATATACACACATTTATATATACTTATACACACATTATATATACATACATATTATAAATATACATACACACATTATGTGTGTATATATATACACACACACACATTTTGTATTTATACACAATTGTGTGTGTACGTATATATATATACACATACACACATTATGTGTGTATATATATACACACACACACATTTTGTATTTATATACAATTGTGTGTGTACGTATATATATATATACACATACACACATTATATACATATAAATACACACTTTATATACACATACACATTATATATACACACATTATATACATACACACATTTCATCCACATACACATTATATATACATACACAAGCACACACACATTATATATATATATATATATATATATATATACACCCACACAGTATATATATACATATACACATTTGATATGTATATCAGCTAAACATTGGCAATATATACATATATTAATGTAAATACCTAAAATATATGCATATGTCAGGGAAATGGCATAATGACCTTCCAATTACTCATTATCTAGCTTCAACAATTATAATCAAATAAAGCAATTTTTAAAAAGTCACTCAAAATACATGTATCTTATTACACTAATACCCAGGACAACTTCCTCTGCATTTATGTAACTATTTAAATATCTATGTAAATTAGTATTTATGAATATTATAAATACTTAAATATTTATACAAATATTTGCTCTATATTTTCATTAANACACACACATTTCATCCCTTGCAATGCAGCAGATTATCCTTCCATTCTTACTCAATTGCTCACACAGCTTTATTATCTGCCTGTATGCACTGGCTTATCTTACTCTTAAATCTCCTGACGTCTTCCATCACCATACTTTTACCTCTTCCACCCACACTGTGGTTGGGACTCAAGACCTGAGAAACCATGTTTCCCCTGCAACAAAGACTCAGGGCTGCCCTGAGTAACTGCAAAGTCTGATCCCTGCAGCCTTCACCCTCCCTCTGCTCTCTTCCCTGACCTCTGCCACCTCCTTGGGTTAGTTAAGTCTGTACTCCCACCCCCACAAGATCGAATGCAGGGGCATGACCTGCTCATTGACAAATCACCTAGAACAAAATGCATAGAGACAGCAGCTAATCCGTGAGCTAAAAAGCCTGTTTCTAACTAAGACTGACGATCCTTGCTGCCACATTCCTACAGCGAGAGCCTCCTCTCTAGACACAAAACTGTAATTACTCCCTGTTGCCTGGTGTATCAGATTGACATGCCTCAACTTGGTTATAGAGACCTTCTGCCCAAACTCCGGCCTTTCTCATGAATGGCACCACGTCTCTCACATAGAATCTATGACCAGCTAAAACTAAGCCATTTCCTGTTCCTCATCCAGAATACGCCCCTTCCTCTGGCCTTCGCACACTGTGTTCCTGCTCTCCTCGTGCCTACCATCAGCCTTTGAGCTCCTTGCAAATACCCCCCACAGAAACAAGAAACCACTCACCTAACCCCTCATTCCCTGCTCAGTAGGGCTTCTGGCCTCACACACCTCCTTCAACTTCCACTTCTCTTTCTTCAGCAAAGATTTTGTTCAGGAAGGACTCACCTTCCTCACCTGGGTTGTTTGTTCTCTTTACTGGACCCAGACCCTTGAAGGCTGTTGCTGTTCCACTGTGCCGGCTGGGCCTAGTGCATGGATCTTCATCAGGAACATGTTCGATAAATGCCATTGATCATGATGCAGCAATAAAGATTCTGTTTTGTTTTTAATGATAGCAACTTCTCTCACAAAAGGAGGCTGGACTTCCTGACCTTCAACTTGTTGTTACTGTTGTTTTAAAACATACAGCATGGTAACATATTCCTAAGCTTATTGTCCTCAATGGTTCATACCACTTAGACAAATGGAAAAAAAATCATCATTTAGGTGCTTGTTGCAATTGTGATCTACTAGCAAGTGCTAAAAGAAAACAAAAAATAAAAAATAAAAAAAATCTATGGCTATAGGATGCTTCTTGAAACAAAAATATCTGTCCTTTCTTTATGAGGGGAAAAAAAAAACAGAAAAATACCTATGTGCTGGGAAGGGGCAAGTTCAGGCATCTAATGGATCTTTTTGTCAGCTGTCATTTGTTTCTACCGAGTGTTACATACCCTTTAGCGGAGATGAATACTGCTCATGTCTACAGAAAGACCCAGGGTGGCTTGGGGTGGGTTGTAGGCATTTCAAAGTCATTCTTCTTCTATATCTCTGCCTGTGTTGTTCAAGTGCTTATTTTCAATTTGCAGTTGTGCTGGGAAAACGTTTTGATTCTTGATTTAGAATGTGCACTCCCAGAAGGTTCCAAGAAGGTTTCAGGCAGAGAGATAAAGCCTGTCTCTTTACGCTTCTTTGCAGCATGTGCTCTGTGGCAATAATACATACCCCACACTGTGCTTAAATCCCTGGTTTTATGAAAGTCAGTCCAATTCCTATTTGGTGGGTCTTTTGACATGCAAGTACTGTTCCCTGAGGAAGCAAGCCAGTTGCTGTGCTTTCTCTCTTCCTCTCTTTGTTTCCCACACTACACATGATTCCTAGGAAAACTGCAGCATGAAAGGCACAGGGAAAACTGAAACTGCCATGAAAAAGTCAGCTGTAAACATATATCCGACGCTACAGTCTAAAGTAAAAAGATCCTTTTTTTAATGAAGATAATAAGGCTCAGGTTCTGTGCTTTGAGCAACGGTGAGATCAACATACAGGCACCAGCCAGCCGAGTACCAAATTACCCAAGCCAACTAAGGGCCCGCAAACTCCTTTTCCCAGGTAATATAATCTGCAAATAAATCAAGTTCCAGAAAGCTGAGTGAAAGTTCAAATACATCATAAGCTAAGACTGTTAAGCCAAGAACATACAATCAGACTCTGTCTGTAGCCAGGGGGGTTTGATCTCACCTCAGAAACAGCCTTCCATCTAACAAAATACTAAAAAGGCTTCCAAAAATTCTACAGCTCTTGCCAAAATGTGTCTTTCATCGTGTTAGTGAAGTGCTGTAAGCTCCTTGGAGAGGAGATTCTATATTTATGTAGAATGTTGTCATCTAGATGCTGGTATTTACTAGATTTTATTTCATAACATTTTTTTTTCCCAATCAGACTAGCTGGATTGAATTTCAAAATCGAGCTTTCGTTTTGGTGGTGGTGGTAGGGAATAGGGAGGTTGAAGAGCATCAAATCAAAATCTAATGAAGTTTCTAATGATCAAATAAATAATCACTTGACATTTATTGCCATGCTTGGCAATCTGCAGAAATGGAATGGAGCAGAGATGCCTAAAGCCCCATTTCCCATAGATTTACATTATGCTACCACACAGAATTAAGCTGACATAAGCTCTTTAAGACCCACTAAAGCAGCAGATTTTACACAACTTGTTTAGATTTTTTTTTCCTTCTCCATGATCCCATATTCCCTGAATAACTCTTTCTATCCATTTTCTATTCCTTGTTCTTTTGAGAGACCTGCTGGAGCCTTCCCTTCATGTCATTTCAGGCTATAACCCTGCAGTTTGAGTTTATCTTAGCTGTAAAATGCAACAGTAATTTATATGCTCCCTTACTCCAGCCTCCTCTGAGGCACGGGCTGCCAGCTGTCTACCCAGCAGTTTAAAGAAAGAGTGGTAATGAGCGAGAGTGCAGCAGGGGAGGGGGCGGCGCCACATCAGAGTGCTTTATTTCTGCTTCCTTAGCGAGCACTGGATCCACAGAAATGGCATTTTCTGGGGCTGACTGACAGCAGAGTAACCTCCTACCTCCCCTCCAGCCCTGCCTCCTGCCTCCCGCCTCCCCCCTCACACCAGCCTTATGGGGACAAGTTTTCTTGTTTCTTCCTTTCATTTCTGAGTCAAGGAGAACAGCACCAAAACATAAGATGAAGCCTGGGGCAGCTGTGATGTGGCGTGGGGTGTGAGTTTTGAGTACAGACCTTGCCCCTCTGTACCAGGGATGTGCTCTTCAAGCTGTAAGACAAAGCTTCCCGGTAGCTTAACACACTCCACACCGTAAGGTTTTAGCTGGATGTGGATATATTTTTTTTTTATATGATTCAATTGAGGTTTCTTTTTTAAAATATCCTAGAAGTAGGCTTATTTGCCTTGTATGTTTCACAAAAAATAGAACACAATCATTTTTGTCTCAAATTCAAAATCTACTGCCCCTACTCATTCCGTCTCTCCAATTTTCTGGGTGGGGTGGAGGTAGGGTAAAACATGTCCCCTTTCCTGGATGGTAGCACACAACAGATTCAGGGAGTGCAATTCAGCACAAAGCAGGCACAAAAGATTTTTCCTTTATACTGCTGAAATCATATGGTTCCCTTTTGCCAGCCCATTGAAAAAAAACCCGACTCTACAAAAGAGAAAGAAAAGGTTTCAAACTCTCTGTATATATGTGCAGTACTAAAGCTGCCATTGTGCAGAAGATGGAGATATGCACTGGCATATCCGATTCCTTTTCCATGATATTTCTGAACGTGTTGACTATTAACATCTCCAAGGAAGACCCTGTCACTTTAGGGTTCACATCCCTCACATCTCCCTTTAGCTTTATGTAATCTCAATTTTTGTCCAAAACTGATATATCTCAGCAGACACTGGCAAAGCAAAAGCTAGGAGCTGTGTTGAACAAGGCTGAGCTCTGGATCAGTGGAATACAATATGAAGGAAGTCGCAAGGCAGTACTTAACTCTTGCAGGTGCTGGCCTTTTCTTGATTCAGACACCACAGAAGGTCTTTTTGTATTATTTGTCTTTCTTTAGTCACATCCATTGGCCACAATTGTACTTTCTACTGAGAAATGATTCACCAGTCTGACAAAGACTACAATATCTTTGTTGTGTGTGTGTGGCTCTCATTATTTATTCTTCAATAGCTGGAAAGTGTAGGAAAGATTTCCATGTTTGGAAAATATAAATTTCCCTGAGGTTTCAAAGTGAGGATGGGAATAGCTTCTTTATGATTGTTTCACATAATAGCTTTGTGATGTTTCATTATAACTACAATTCGGGGGGAATTTACAGAAAGAAAACAAGAGAAAGCTAACTGGAGGTTATTGTCTTTCTCTAAGAATCCTTCTATACTTTCAGCAAAGGTAAGTTGGAATCTTGCCAACCTTTCTTATTTCCCTTCCAGATGGTACTAGATTTATGAAGGGAAGTAGATCAGAAAGGCTGATGAATTTCTGGTGTTTTCTAAATATGTAACTCAACACCTACTTTACTATTAACGAATCCCAATTTGAATGTACTTACTGGTTCTAAGGCCTTTGAAAAGTATAAGATTCTCAGAAGCAACCCTTACTAAGAAGTTCTCCAAGAAATAAACACTCTGGAAAGCCCAAAGGGATACGCCCTATCCTGCTTACATGCTGGCCTGGAATCAGAGCAGCTTTCTAAACCCAAAGCAATATGAAATATAACAACTAGAAAAAGTTGTAGGGCAAAGAGAATGAAGACAGGGCAGATCTATGAGCCTTGTGAAAAATCTGAGCATAAACTGTTAATCATGGAGCAATCACACCTCCCACTTTTTTTGATAGTGGTGGAGGTTTGGAGGAGTAAAATGATAACAACAGTGGGGACTCATTTCTCATTTAAACTAAGGAAGCAGATGAATCTTGAAGTTCATGTACATGGTGATATATTGCAAGGGGCATTTAAAAATGCAGTGTTTTGAAACCTGGGATTGATTGTTGATCCTTCTAAGTCAGCATTTGCTTTCAGTGATATTCAAATAAGACTGATTTACTTGAAAGAAATTATCTTTATACAGAATTAACTGTGCTTTTCAGTATGTAAAAAGTTTAACCCACTTTCATATAATAGACTTGGATACACTATACATTAAAGTATCCCAATTAAAGAAAATCAAAACAAACAAAATCTTCAACTCCCATATAAAGGTGGAGATTAGCACAATCACCACTCACTACTTCCTAGCAGAAGGACCTTGTGATAAGAGCAGAAGTTAAAAAAAAAAAAAAAAAAGGAAAAGGATGCCGGATAAAAGAATAGAAATGATTTAAAAAGATGTCAGGAGCAGACTCTGCTGGAGAGTGACTAGCAGAAGGCATGAATTTATCATCTCTGAACATGCTCTCTCCTTTGGTTCTGAGCAGGATCCCTAGAGAAACTGAATAGATGAATCAAAGTAAATGGCATCAACCCTAGAAAACAATGCAAAAAGAATTATGGTGTAGAGGTTGGGCAATATTCAAGATGACTCATTTATATATCTTTTTTTTTCAAATTTCATATCCTTTGCACTAATCGTGGTTTGCAATTAATTTTAGGGCTTCAGAAGAAACTCCACAAAAATGTATAACATGGTATGAGCCAAGCCTTTGTGCATTTCCAATTGAAAATAGCCCTTTAGATTAACAAGTCACTTTTAGCACATTCTCACTATATTTAGTAGTGAATTGTCCATTGTGATTGCTGGCATAGTAAATTCGAGCATCCAGACCCAAATTTCACATCACTGGAGCTGTTACCACCCTTCGCTAAGTTAGTTAAGTACTACTTTGACCTGACAAAGTGGCATTCATCAACAAGCTTCTTTAAAAAATTCTGTAATTTTAGTTTCTTAAACAAAACACATATGATCAGACTATTTACACACATTTGCACAGACAGCCTCACTTCCACTGTAAGTGTTCTTCTCTAAGATGGAAATTTCATTTTGCACCTGAGTTAACTGAACAGCCATATGGATCAAATGTTTTTCCTCCACACAGAAATGTAGCAGGTAATAAAGCAGTCTTTGTAAGCAAGCCAAAAATTCACTATGTAAAAAGCACTAATTTGGTGACTGTGTTAAACACACATTTGTATAAAATAGTTCCGGCCCTGGAGGAGCTTAATAACTAGTGAGGAGGGGGAAAAAAAAAGCTTACAAAATTTGGAAAATTGCCAGCTATAGTCAGCAGTAAGTGCCAAGTGAGTGGTGCAGAGAATAAAGGCTCTCAGATTTCAGAGAGGGAAGCATTGTTTTCTGTTTGGGGTGGCCTGGGAAGCAGCTGTATAGCTGAAAAGTTATGGGTTTAAGCTTGGAGAAGGAAAGGGCTAGGTACACAAGAATAAAAGGAAAAACTGCCAAGCAGGATATAGGGGGATGAGAATAGAGAATGGTAGGAATAAGAGAAGGGATATGAACATGGGAGAAAACAATGTGTTAAAGTGAATGAATGAGCACATTTTTATTAAGATACTACAAGCACCAAGCACTGTCCTATGTATTGGGGATTGTAATGTGATGAGCTTGTTAACACCAGGGATGCTTTATAACAAAGGCCAACCGTCTTAAGCAACTGGGGCATTCTTAAACTTTAAATGCTTGAGGTATGTAATGTTTACCTTCCTCAACAAGTGATCAGAAATAAAAAAGCTTCATTCAGTAAAGTGCATGACTGCTGATCAAAACCACACAACTTTTTTCTAAATTAAGGTGTTTTGCAAAACGGAAATAAACACATTGGAAAAAATATTTCATCATATCAGTGAATGTATGGTTTTTAGCACGAGTTTTCTGGATTCCCATAATAATTTTGCTTAGACACGATGTAGTATTTTAGAGATTTGAAATTATTCTTTTTTTTTTTTTTTTAAAAACTTTGTATGTTTGTACTCAAAACCCATACTGATCATATAACTCTTGTGCAATCAGGACATGATTTCCTATCCCTTGGACTAGGACTAATGAAACCATCTGAAACAACTCTGGACCTCAAATAGTATTTACCAAACAACCATACAACAAGCTGAAAACAAATGAACAGGAAATATATCATTAGTAGTTTGTTTGCTTGTTTTTAAAGAATACAGAGAGCTTTAAAAACAAGAGTCAGTTTGCTTGGAAAATAACAAGATTTGGTCAACACCAACACCCTAAATCACAAAAGCCTGTTTTTAGGGGCACCTGAGTGGCTTAGTTGGTTAAGCATCCAACTTTAGCTCGGGTCATGATCCTGTGGTTCATGGGTTCGAGGCCCACGGTAGGCTCTGTGCTGACAGCTCAGAGCCTGGAGCCTGTTCAGATTCTGTGTCTCCCTCTTTCTGCCCCTCTCCTGCTGGTACTTTGTCTCTCGCTCAAAAATAAACAAACATTAAAATTTTTTTTAAAAAGGCTGTTTTGTGATAAGTGGAACTTAGTAATTCTAATTCAATGGTTATATCATGTAAAGTGGCTTTTGAAAAGTATACTCATTGAATGATCTAAGTCTTACAGCCCCCAACACATTCTGTGTTGAACCATTTACTCCTGGCAGCAAAGAAATCTGGTCTCCATTTTCAACAGGGAGTGTTCTTTCCTGGCCAAAACTTAAAGCCCAGGGTCCAACGCAGAGGTAAATCAATAAAAAATCTCTACACTAGAATTTTCTCATTAGAGGGAAAATAAAATAAGCTTTGTGATTTTATTTCCTTTCTTCTCATAATTCTGTCTTTTCTAGGCTCTTCTTTGCTTTGCTTGTTTCTGTTTTCTCAAATTTCCATGTTCAACACCATGTCCAAAGCCTCTCCAATTTCATTAATTTCTGCTTCATCATATTCTTCTTCAAATTCTTTTAATCCCCTCCTCTTTAGATTCTCAGATCCATCTGGGGACCTATTTGTAGGTATGTATGTGTATATGCATTTATACATGCATATACAGGTTTGCAATTAACAGTAACTTAGAATGGCAGGAGTTGGGTCAGGATAACCAAGTAGGAGAGAGGTCATGGTTATGGTGTCTCAGAGCCATAGTCTATTGATGAGCAACCAGAGACCCAGAGAGTTCCATCAGTCCTAAGTCATCTAGGCTAACTGCAAAGCCATAAGCTGATCCCAGGTGTCTTGACCACAAAGGACCTGTCTTCTAGTCGATGCTTCAGAACCTTTTCAAAAACATGAAGACACATTAGTAGAAAGTACGAAATTAGTTTTCAATGCTGTACTTCTTCCAATACCAATTCACATGTACCATGAATGCCTGAAGATAACTGAGTTTACAAAGTTTGATGCTCAGAAGAAAAACAAAGTAAAGGAAATGAATACTTCAGAAAGACTCAGATTATATTACCCTTGGATTCGTAGCCTTAGGTTCAAGAAGTGAAGTCAGGCAACTCAGAGGAACCACTTGGTTTAGAATTCCTCTGAATTCCTTGAGTCCCTTAGGCTACTTAAAGGGAAACGATCTGGCTGTTCTGCATCTGCGAGTGATTGAAGGCAAATGGGAAGTGTTGTGCGAGTTCCCGTTCAAGAAATATATAGCGCACATGGCTATTGTGAAAGCAAGCACTGCAAATCACAGCGGACCCAGTCTGACTAATGAATGTGAGACACCTCCAACATATGGGGAACTACTGCCTGAACAGAAACAGAAGGAATGACCAAAAATGTGCCAGAGAGAAAAAAAAAACAAAAATAATTTATTGCCAAGATATGTGTGTGCTTTTTCCTATGTTATCCTTAATATTTAGTCTGCTCTAAAGTAGAGCAGAGTTGTATTCCCAATGAAATGCTCTTGAGAACTCCACTCACTTTCCCCCTCCAGCCCCCATCCTCCACCCCCGGGTTTCAGTTCTCTAAACATTCTTCCCAGGCAGCCCATGTGATGACATAATAGAAGTCTGATTATCTAGGGAAACTTTACAGGCATTTAAACCCACATTACTGGCATGTAGCACTGGAAAGGTTCCCATTTGGATTTGTAATGGGCTGTGATTAAGTAAAAATAAAATTTGTGTGTACCAAGGGGTGCGATGCATTACAAAAAGAGGTAAAGTAAGGCCAAGCTACTTGCACTTACCAGAGTAGATTAAAGTATAAATTACGGCAAAATGGTATTTACCCCTTCCTGGTATGCCCATTTTAATAATGCTTGCTCTTGACCTTTGTGAACTAGAAAGCCAGAGAACATAAGTATGTAGGCGGCAGTGGTATTTGTTTTGTTCCAGCAGGATTTCTTGGATCCAAAGGTTGAATGGGAATCTTCTTTCTTAGCCAAATGTGTCCTAAGCCAGAAATTTATCAGGCTTAACTCAAACCTAACTTCAAGCTTAGGTTTGCCAGAAGAGTTAGAAAGAGCCAGAAAGAGCCAGAGAGAAAGAGAGACTAAGACACAGACAGACAAACAGACCTCCTTTAATAAAAACATGTTTAACAAGAATGAAAACAAAGATTGTAGCCTTTGCATTTTTCACAGGCTAGATAAAAATAACTATTAACTTAAAATTTATTCTGGTATTCTCTCATTCATATGACTCTTCTCAAACCACCAAGTACCCAGCATACCCAGACTGCCCTCCTAATGTCCAAAGACAGATCAACTTCAATGTTTACTTTATCAGTATATCATTTTTTCTCTGTGATTAACCCTAAAAGAGGTTTTTGTTTGGAAAAACATTGGTTCATCTTTACCTCTGAACCTAGGAACCTCTAAGCCTCAACTTTCTTTGTACAATACTGTTGCCAGATTATATTTTAGATCGTTTAATGAATAATGTCAAAATCAATTTTTTTCTAGAAAAATGCTTACACTCTAACATAAACCCAAGACAATAATAAATAAATATTTGAATATTAACCATTCCAAAAACAGTGTTGTCAAAATGAACAAAGTGGATTAACCTTAAAAAGAGTGCAGAACTCTAGAGTGTTCTGGAATGTTTTGCACTTTTTCCCTAAACAATTTGAAAAACTGTGTCAAGTAAGTGAAGAAAGAGTAATTAGACAGGGATTTGTTACATTCATGTTCATGTCACATTCAAGAGTCTGTGAAATCATTTTGCACAGAAATCTAAAATGCTAGACTAATTCTTGGCATAACTCAAAAGCAAGCATTTCCTTGTTCACACTCCTTGGTCTCTTCCAAATATAATAAGAACAGCTTTGGCGATGCTTCTTCAAGCAAAATAGCTTCTGGAGGAAAAAAAAATCTTCAATTTAGTTTAGCTATAGGACTTAGATTAGTTTGTGGATAACTGTATATTTGGGTCACCTGGGTGGCTCAGTCGGTTAAGCATTTGACTCCTGGTTTTGGTTGAAGTCATGATCTCACAGTTCATGGGTTCCAGGCCTGTACTGGAATTTGCACTGACAATGCAGAGCCTGCTTGGGATTCTTGCACTCTCTGCCCTTCCCCCACTTGCAGTGTCTTTGTCTCTCTCAAAATGAATAAACTTCTTAAAAAGTATATTCTAATGAAATAAATGCTTCATTTTTGGAAAAAAAGAAATATGTGACATAGAAGCTTGTTCTGTTTTTAAGAGAAAGCATAACGGAACAACCCTCTTCCTTACAGTTTAGGATCTCCAGTATGTGAGCAGTGAAAAAAGAATCTCTGCAGCCAAGAAGAGCCCAATTGTACTGTATCCAATAAGCCTCAAAATTAGTTAACAGTTAATAGTTAATAAGAGTTAACTTGTAGTTAATAGTAAGACTAATAGGGCTTTTGTCACAATGCCCAAGGAAGCTGGGAAAGACAGGTCCCAGGCTTCAGATCTTGAAGAGATAGTACTTATAGGGCAGGTACATCACCAAACATAGGAAGGATCGTCAAATGGTTCTCGGCAGCCAGCAGACATAACACATGTCAACTAGAGTCTACGCTATGGCTTCATCAACCTTAATATATTCCATCTTAAACATCCCAATAACATGCTAGTGCTTAACACAAATATACTCTTCCTCTCCCCGAAGAGCAACAATTAAAATTCTCATCACTTATCGTATCCAGCACTCTTCCTCCAGTTCTATCACTATATAATGACAGACTCTCAACTGAGAGCTCTATTGTGATATTAATCATCTCCAACTATCCTGTATAAAAGGGTAGGGAAATAATAGAAGAGAAGGTAGGGGGTCGGCAGAGAACCACAGCAGTAAAGATGGAAATCTTTGTTTCTGAAATTCTGGGGACACTAATAAGTTCCCTCTTCCAATATCCATTCTATACTCCTATTCCATCAGGAGCACCTCAGCTAATTTGGAATTCTTTGCCTGGTGAGGTTGTTTAAAACTTCATTCATAAGGAATCTGCCTGCATTGGATATTATGTAATTTCTACAGAAGGGGCAATCCTTACTGTTATTCCTCTGTTATCGTTGCTTAGCTGTTATCCTATTTTTCTTGATAACTAGAAAAAGAACACCGGTAAATATAGGAATCCTCTTTTTTGCTCATTTATTCAGCGGCATGAGGTACCTATAATGGCCGGAAGCAGTCTCAGCTTCTAATCTGATGGAAACACACTATATGTCCTCTGGTGGAATCATTCAAACATTAAGTCCTAATACCTCCAAATCAGTAGAGTCTTGGGAAAAGGTGATGTGGAACAAAAATTTGGGAAGTGTATCACCAACTGCAAGAGTGAAGAAGTCACTCTTGCTTCTGTCTCTCTGTGGCCCAGACCCATGTTTTCTGGCTATGGAAGAATGACCACAAAATATCAGCCACTGGTTTGCTATATACCAGATCCTGTAGAACAGATGCCAGTCTTACAAGGTCCTCCAGCAATTGCAAAAATTAAGGCTTCAAAAGAGCTATCATATTTTTATAAGGCCAGACACTTGATATATGATGATAAAAAAGGCATTAAGAAGTACACACGTGAGGTCATTGGCAAGTGCATGGTAGACAAGGAAAGCGAATCAATATATAGATAGTCATCTATTCCAGAAAAAGAGGATATATTTGAACTATTGGCATATGGCTGACTGACTCATCTATGGTATAGGACCATATCCAGCCACAGGGTTGGCCACTCTTGCTAGCAAACTGTTTCCCTATGAGGGATGGTAATCAGATTAGCCTCCATGGGAGTAAATATCTATTGGTGAGTTTATGTAAAATGTTATTCCTAACACCACGGTCCCATTGTTCATGACCCTTCAAGAAGGCATTAAGGTGACTTCTCTGCCAGGGAAGGAAGCTGACTAATATCCATGCAGTAGTGATGGTGATGTACAGCCGTCACGATCTACCTGAGTGTTGAAATTCTCTTCCACACCAGAGCTCCTCATGATCACTCACATAGAAAATATATTTTCAAACTCAGAAAATCATGCCAATAAGTCTTATACAATCTTCTTTTTCACAAAACAATATATCTCCCACCCCAAATTCTACTCCTTCCATAATTCCACAATTAGCTGCTACTTGTCTCCGTGAAGAGCTGTAGCTTCAGACATCTCTTTACCAAACAAAATAGATAATGAGACTCACCACTTGGAATTATGACCACAGGGAGGATGACCCTTCCCAGTGTTCTTCAGACTTCCATAGCTACCAACATCACAAGACCCTGCCTCTGGCTGTCAGCATGTAGTGCAGCATTTTCTGTTATCCCCTTCAGGTCCTGGAAACTACCTATGAAGTCGTAGGTATTGACTGATGTAGGGATGACAATGTGAGAGAAGTATGTCCACTGGGAATGCTCTTGTAACTAATCTGTGCTTTTAAGCTGGGTCTCTGTATGTCACTGTAATTTGTAATAAACTGTTGCTAGCCTTCTGACTTTATAGCTTCCTGGAAAGTTCAAATCGGATATCTCAGATTACAGGGGCAGCTGTTATCTGATGACCAGGGATCCAGTCTATATGTGTGACCAGGGCAAAACAAGGGGCAATTTCTGAAAAGGAGAAAAGGTATAGGTGAAGAAGCATGGTTTTGTTCTAAAATCCTTGGGTGTCCATGGTAATTCTCCTGCTACGTCTTTCCACCAGTTCAGACAGCTTCCTAATCTGCTATAAACACTTCTGTATCATCAAGTCACTGGTTCAAAGCAGACACTGCCCTTGTTACTTGCCTTGTAGCTGAGACCAGCAGGAAGGCTTTCCCCAACTCTGTTCATCTATCAAGTATAAACTATTCGCAAACATCAAACAGGCCTACTGAATGTTCTATTGTTTGCTTGCTTGTTTGAAAGGTACGGTGTATAAGATATACCAACTAACTTTCACTTTAAAAAGGCAATTTTGACATAAAGAGAGTCCAGAAGCATCAGTGAGGTCCCAGAGCTCTATAGTTATTTTAATGGAATTTATTTTCTACTCTGGCAGTCATGTTTTCTTTTATGGCTTCTAGAATACTCACTGCTTTCTAGGTCCTATAGACATATCACTATAGCTGTTGCAGCCTTGATGCAGTTGATGAATCTAAATAGCTGTCTGTCAGGTAAAAGCCATGGCCTCTGATGTTCTTTGCTTATTGACATAAATTTTAAAAAACAAAAAAGGATTTTCTAGCTCAACAGCTGCATAATAGCTACCAGGGCCCCGGGCTGATTTGCCCACACAGACAATAGCAGCTGCAATGGAAGATATCACTTAATTAAGCTCACAACAATCACTGTCATTGTCCTAGACCCATGTGTCTTCTGTACAGGTCCATCATGTGAGTTCAACAGGCTTTTGATCGAAATCATTACTCAGGCACCTTTCAAGCAAACCACTTTCAACACTTAAGCCAGGACATCGTCTGTTCCACAATCTATTTCACGTGTCCTTTCCAAACACTTTACCCTGAAAGAAATCACAGACCTCCTTCCCTCAGCCCACCCCCTCAGCACCTGTTCTAAAACACATTTTTCAAATTTTTGCTGATATACAGAAGAGCAATCTCACAAATGTTTGTTGGTTTGTTGGTTTGTTTATTTTTAATAAAAGTTATTTTCAAATTAGCTAACATACAGTGTGTAAGGTGTGCTCTTCCTGTGGTTCATTGCTTACATATAGCACTCACTGCTCATCCCAACAAGTAAGTGCCCTCCTCAATGTCCATCACCCATTTTCCTGTCTCCCCTACCCCCTTATCAAACTTCAGTTTGTTCTCTGTATTTAAGAGTCTTTTATGGTTTGAGTCACAACTTTTTTTTTTTAAAGTTTATTTATTTTGAGAAGAGAGAGAGCACAAGCAGGGGAGGGGCAGAGAGACAGGGAGAGAGAATCATAAGCAGGCTCCACGTTGTCACCTCAGAATCTGAGGTGAGGCCCTGTCTCATGAACCATGAGATCATGACCTGAGACGAAATCAAAAGTCAGACCTTTAACCAAAAGAGCCACCCACGTGCCCCTTTGCAACTGGTTTCACATGCAAACTTTCTTCTCTCAAATTTGACACTATAATTGGTGTTACAAATTTCAATCCCTCTAGAGCATTCTGTGTAATCTGACTTTTGATATAGGTCTGGAGGCAGTGAGGACACGTGGAGGTGGAGCTTGAGAAGTACTGGTTTTCGCTTCAAAGGTGGGGACCCTAGGTAAGGTCAATTCAAGGACTATAGGCACAAGAGGGGCAGCTTGAGCAAGGTGAGGGGAGTATCAGAGAAGAGTTTCTGCTTCTGACAAGGGATCATCAGTGGGATATGAGAGCCGGGGGTACCCAATATTCCCCTCATATGCTTTCATTCCATTATTTAGGTCATATCACATCTCTTATTCAATCAAGAGTAGCATTTCAGAGAGAAGACAAGAGGCAATTTATCATTTATATCACTGAGGTAAGGGGTAACAAAGACGCAGTACAAGTGATTATGGTCAGACAACTCAGTTCTACTGGATGGAAAATTATTCCTCTACTCATCAGACAATTCCTCTAAAAACATTTATGTAGTGGACGAAAGCCTCCTTTATGGCTCTGTTTATATTTATGCAGCAAGTGTAGAAATATATAACATATTCACAACATGGAAGCTAAGTGCTGCTGACATCCCCCCACCCCCACCCCCCACTTGTATGGCATATTGAGTTGAAAAAGGATCCTAACTGTAAGAACTATTTCATGCAGTGGAAGAATGCAGAGTGTAAATTCACTGGAAAATAAGGCTTAAAAATAAAATTCCAAATTAAATAACCATTTTATAATGATACTAGGTGACTCTAGGACATGCTTTACTGGGCTATTAATACATGCCTCAAGCACTTGAAGGCACCCAAGGCATGCATTAATAGACACTAAAACACGCCCTGTCATGCTTTAATGCTAAATTAATTAAGCAATAACATGACCTGTATGAAGGTCTTTCTTGGTCCAGCAATTACTGAATGGGAAGTGATAAAGGTATTTTCAGACACTACTTGGCCAAACAATTGTTAGTTTGCATACATAAATAGAACAATGTTTTTGGAAATTACAGTTTGGGCTTTTTATTTGTTCCCCACATAATTTCAAAGCGATGTTTAGGACAAAGGCAATTTTTAGCTCATTTAGGCCATACTCCTATCTGTTGTTTAAAGTATTACTTTTGAGCTTACAAATACAAATGCACATATGATGATATTTGTTTCATATATTTTTCATTTGAATATCATTTAATCAGTGAGTCATAAAAATAAAAAGTCAACAAAAGCATATTCAAAAGACGCATGTACTTACTATAGGAAGCAAGTTTACAGTCAACAGAATTTCTCACTGCACTTACAAATTCTCTCTATTAATTATTGTTTTTATCGAATTCCTTCAATGCTGAATTTTTCCAAATTTAACTTCCAAATTACTACTAGTGAGGAAAAGCTCTTAAAACATTTTAAATGATAATTGCTTTGTAAATACAGATGCCATCCTTCCCATGAAAAGAAGATAGGAAAATTATATATCAGGA
The DNA here is from genome assembly GCF_008692635.1 of Crocuta crocuta. Classification (NCBI taxonomy): domain Eukaryota; kingdom Metazoa; phylum Chordata; class Mammalia; order Carnivora; family Hyaenidae; genus Crocuta; species Crocuta crocuta. The sequence goes on from NW_027528209.1 coordinate 3,785,462, forward strand.
AATACATTTAGCATATGGTATGGTATAATTCAGCTTTCCTCCAGATTTTGAACAAGGACTTTTGTCTATTTTATACCCTGATGTATCTCAAGTGCATAGAAAAATATCTGGTACACGGTCGATAGATCTCAGTGGGCATTTGTTGTGTGAATGAATAAATGAAAGAATGCTTGCTCTATACCATGGAGTATATTAAGGAAACCAAAGCAAAAACATGGGGTTCTTGCTCTCAAGTTGCTTACAATCTCTCAAGGAAAGAATCCTTTTTTTTCTTTTTTTTTTTTTTGAGACAGAGAGACAGAGAGCACGAGCAGGGGAGAGGGAGAGAATCTTAGGTAGGCTCCATGTCCAGGGCAGAGCCCAATATGGGGCTCAATCCCACCACTGCGAAATTATGACCTGAAGGGAGTCAAGAGTCAAAGACTTAACCGATTGAGCTACCCAGGCACCCTGAAAAGAACACTTTTGTAACTAGCAATGATATCATTTTGTTTTTTATTTTTATTTTTAAAAATTCATTTTGAAGGCTATTTGGGAAGGGTTCACAGTGACCATTTTGAAAAGTACTTATCTTTTCACCAAGCAGCTTCAGGCACAGAAGAAAGTCACAAAGGAGTCAATGAATGGAAGTGCACTGTAACAGCAATGTTAGGGCTGGAATGTGGTGGGAGAGGGGACAGGAAATGCAGAGGAAGACAGACTGGAAGCTTGGACATGGATGGTAGAAGACCCTGAACACTTGCCAAGAGTTTTTTAAAAAGAAGAGAGCAGTCCACTTGTATTCAATGTCACTTAGGAGTTTAATTAAGAAAATATAAAAAACATCCATATTATCTAATAGTTGTTTCTTAATCATTGCAAACATGTGTTTAATCAAATGATGGCCAAAGAAGCCAGATCAGAGTGAATTAAGAGTAAATGTAACAGCAAAGATAATTTTTAAGTAGGAAAAGGATGAGGACTACTCCCTCATAATTTGTTTAATGTTTTATTTATTTCTGAGAGAGAGAGACAGCATGAAAAGGGGAGGGTCAGAGATAAAGGGAGACACAGAATCTGAAACAGGCTCTAGGCTCTGAGCTAGCTGTCAACACAGAGCCCGACGTGGGGCTAGAGCCCATGAACCGTGAGATCATGACCTGAACCAAAGTCGCCTGCCCAACCGACTGAGCCACCCAGGCACCCCATGCTCCCTCATAATTAAAATCACAAAGTCAGTCAACACAGTGTGATATGGAGAATTAAAATAGAACAGGATTAAAAGCCAAGAAACAGACATGTATAACAAAAAGTGAGATATGAAGGAAATGGCATTCCAAATCACCTGGAAAGAATGGACAATTCAGTAAGAGATGCTGGAATAATGTAAAGCCACAACCATATTTACTCTACAAACACACACACATATACACAGATCTTAGAGTGATTAAAAGCCTAATGCTAACAAGTGAAACTTTTAGAATAAAATATATTTATTACATCAGTAAAGAAAAGTATTTATAAAGTAAGACACATCAAGTATAAATCCATAGAAAAGATTGCTATTTTACATTAAAAGTTAAAATTTAAAAATCCCTCATGACATAAGACACTATGAACCAAGTTTAAAGACAAGTCATAGGCTGGAAAAGTTATTTGACTAATAACTAATCATTTGACTAAGTCTAATTGACTTAGAGCTACTACTCAGAATATATGAACAGATTCTATAAATCAATATGAAGAATCCAATAGAAAGGCAGGAATTACATGAAAAAGTAGTTTATAGAAGAAAAAACCTCGATATGCCAATGATCATAAAGAGTCACTCATCCTCCCTGATCCTCAGTACAAGTTAAAAAAGAAAATATGATTTCACAGTGATTCAGTTGTCAAAACTGAATGTGTGTTACTGCTGATGGGAATGTACAGTTACATCGGAGATAAATGTGACAATACCTATTGAATTAAAGATGCACAAACCATAGCTCTCATCAATTATACTCCTATATATATTCAATGTGGAAAATCCAACACATCTACACAATGAATCATACGTAAAGAGGACAATTTTAACACATATCTGAAGAAAAGAATTGGGAAGAATTATTCATTTATGGAGAAATGAATGAATAACCAACTGCTGATGCTTAAGCAAAGGGGAATACTTTAAAGTAACTAAAATATATCAATATAAAGACACCCAAAATGTAACAATGAGTGAACAGAGTAACTCATCAAAGACTATGGACAGGATGATAGTATTTATGGAAAATTATAAATGCAACCAAAAACTCTTCATTTCTGTGAGTGCACATACGGTAAAATTATAGAATCACATCGGAGAATAAAACATTCTAAATTTAGGACACTAGTTATCACCAAGAGAGGCAATAGTAATAGGAATGTAGAAATATAGCTGAGACCACCATTTACGAATCAAAAAAGTCAAAATGATAACATCTCTTAAATCCACAGAAAGAGTACATGAGAGGCTGTTACAACATTTGGAGTTAAATAATTCAGAAATATAAATTAAAATTAAATATACATAATTAGAGTTTCAAGTAATAAGTGGTATATCAGATGTCAGTGAAACGTTGATAAGTAAACATTTTATAATGTATTTTACATTAGGGATATTTTAAATTCCTTGAGGGAAGGGCCACTCTCTAAGGTTAGATTGTACTTTTGGGCAGATATGTGTGAATTCATGGCAGACCTGGCAAGACAAGTATACATCATCAATAGATAATTATGGGAAAGATTCAGTCGCATTATTCACCCATTTAACAATCACTTATTGGGTATGCACCATGTTCTAAGCAATAATCCAGATGCCAAAGGTCTGGAACCTTCCTTGTCTTCCTGGAACTTACATATTAATAGGTAATAATAAGTAAAAGAGAAAATAATATGTGAGGAGAAGAAAGAAAAGTTGTACAACTGGTCAGGTCTACCAGTGTTAGGGAGTAGCAGCAAAAGAAGGTGTGGTGTTAAAGAAAGGGTGGTAAAGTTAGTCTCACTAAGAAGATGACTTCTGAGAAAAAACTTAACAAGTTGAGTGCGGAAGATTCAGGGGTATAGGGAGGACAGGGAAGGGAAAACAGGCAGTTCAAAAGTCCCAAGGCACAAATGTATCTGCCAAATTCTAGGAACAGTAAGGAAGCCAATGTGGCTGAAGCAAAGTGGAGTCGAGGGCAAAAACTAGGAGACGCTGTGAAAGAAGAAATAGATCTAGGACATGTAGGTCTTCATAGGCTGTTGTAAAGATTTTGGTTTAGTTTGGATGATTCTGAACAGAAGAATGATGACTTTCATTTAAAAAGATGTATTGGCCGCTGTGTTGAGAAAACAAAGTATGGAGAGGACAGAATCAGGGAAACCAGTTAGAAATCTAGCCTAATAATCCAGGCAAAAGATGATAATGACCCACGTAAACAGACTGCGAATACATTTTGAACTCACAACCAAAAAATTTGTTGAGGAAATACACGTGGGAAGCAAAAGCAAGATAAAAGTCAAGAATGACTGCAAGTTTCGTGGCCTGAGCAACAGAAAAAGAAGGAGCAAATTTATTGGATTGGGGTTGAGCAGGTGGAACATATTTGTGAAAAAAGAAAATTGTTCAGTGTGTGACAGAAAAGAAAAATTTATAATTGTACCAAGAAGCAGCAGCTGGTTAGGGGAAAGGGAACCTAAGTGTATGTGTTGCTTGGAAGCCAGAAGAAAGTCTGTCAGGGTAGAAAAAGGGATTCAATGATCTCTGTTCAACAGATGTGGGTAAAAGCCTGATTGGACTGGATTTAAGAAGTTATGTGGTAAAGGAGAATTGGAGAGGCTTCACATGGAGAATTATTTCAAAGAGTTGTTGGTTTTCGTTGTTGTTTTAATAAAAAAAATGTTTTTACAAGGAGACACAGAGAACCGGGGTGATAATGGTGGGGTCGGGGAGGAATCAACCCTCAAGTGACCTCTACTTGCTGAAGATTTTAAAGATTAGGAAAAGTGGTTGAGGGAACATATGTTGATAGGAAGGATGGGAGGAACGAGACAAAGAGAGAAGGAGAAAGAGAAAGAGAAAAAGAGAGAGGAGAATGTGAACCCAAGTGAAGTGTCTGGCACTGGATAAGAGCAGGCTGACTGGTGTCCCACAGCACGAGGAAGCACAAAATGTGCAGGTGCAGATTCTGGTAGACGCGGGAATGGAACTTAGGCAAGTTCTTTTTCAAGTGTTTTAATTTTCTTAATGAAATAGGATATGAAATCCTCAACTGTGAATAGGAACAGGAAAAACGTGTTAACGATTTGAAATGAGAGGCAATTTTGTGACTTACTCGCTTAGGAGAGCACGTGCGTAAATCAACTATGGAACTATAAGACTGCTGGGCTTTCTTAGAGATCAGTTTTTGAGTTCATAATCATGAATTTAAAGTGAAACTACAGTTATGCATTATCTTCCAGCCATGCTCAGTTATATGGGTGATGATTATTTATTTAGGGTTGGTTTTGCTAGGATGTTAAGAGGAAATGAAACATATAGAATTGTAGATGTTTGCAAGGAAGTAGTTAAAATGATGGTAGAATTTAAGTTGCCTCAGTAAGAAAGAGAAGATGAGACAGGCATGGGATGTTGAAGAGATGATAGGACTGCGGGTTGTAGGCAGTGGTAGTTGGTATTGCTCAAGTTGGAGGATCAGAAACAGAGAAAGAACGAACTGGAAAGATGGGAGGTGTCAATCAGGGAGTAGCTATGTGAAATTATTAGCAATAATTTGAAGGGGAGTTAGTTACTAACAATAACATGGCTAAGAAACTAATGTGAGAATCGTTAACATGTAGACTGAATATGCAACTATGCCAATAAGGTACCCAAGAGCAGCAAAGAGTAAAAGAGAAGTATAAAAAAATGTTTGTTTCCTTTCACATTGCCCTCTGAGAAAATATAAGCTCCTCTGCTCATCCAATGCTGTTTCTAAGATCTCTCTGTTCACATTTTCTTCTCTCTGATCAAGGTTGCAAAATAGAAGCAAAGAAGAAGATGCCTCAATACCCAAGAGAAGGAAGAGGTACAAGGCTAAAAGATGAAAGTCAGAAGACTACTATTACCTTGTTTGTACTTTTTCCTTCCTGTCCCTTCACTTTTGATGCCACAACTATGCTTTCAGAATGCATCTTTAATTTTATACCTACTGTAAAGGGCTGGTAAAATTGGGCTTGACCCATGAAATGTCCCTTTACAGGTGTCTTTTCAAGCACATATATGTTGACATGGCCATAAAAAGAAAACTTTGGAATTGTGTACTGGGAAGACACAATTGCAGCATCCTCTGAAGCAACATTATTTGATTTGGAGACCTTCAGACAAACTTTTGAAATGACACAACATTTCATGATAGCTGACGAATTCTCATTCTTTTCTACACAGATATTGGTACCCTGAAGCTTTTGAAAAGAAAGAGTATAGTACTGTCTGATATGACCACTACATTGGTGCATAAGCTTTAACCTTCCAATTTAAACTTTAGTTATAACTCCACTTTCTACAAGCATAGAAATGCCGGGTGCTGGGTTTTTGTTCACCTCTCTAGCATGCTCATTGAAGAGGCACTTGGGTACATTTTGTTCAAAGTCAATGGGACTTCCATCAGTGAAAGATTTCGGCAGTGTCGACAAAATGAACATTTGGTCTGATGTAGCGTGCTGTGACCCACAGCTGTAACAACCAGCTGCGTCTGCTCAAACTTCAGCCATCAGCCAGCTCCACCGTGTGATGGAATCTTAGTCACAGAATGGCTACATAACAATGGGTTCCACAAGGTCATTTTAGAAAGAAAAACTATGGTTAGTATGAACAGTTGCTAAAAATACAAGGTTATAACAAACACAAGAGATACCACTGATGTTTCACATAGGCTGAATGCACATGAAGCATAAAGAAATAACCTCGCTTGGAATGTTTAGTCAAATACTATTTTTAATACACAATACATGATTTTAATACATAATACATAAATTGTATACTAGCAAATGGAATCGCCAAGGATCCAAGGAATAAAGATTTGGAATATAAAAAATAATGATATTCAAGTAGACTCCACTGGCAGGCATCTCAAAGTTTCATGAAGTGGATGCAATTTGGTACCTAAGGAAACTTCCAAAGATATCACCAAACAAGGCAAAATTTGGCAATATGCTGGAAGTGAAGATTTAATTCATGTTAGAAAATATGATTATGGAATCAATGAACATGAAACATACGGTATTTTTATTTATAACATAATAAATATCATAAAGGATGAAGTAACTATGTTATTAACAAAAAAATGTTCTGATGAATAATGCGTAACCCTGAAAGAGAACTGAATAGTACAAATTATTCAATACACAAAGGAGAAAGTGCTCTGATTCTATATTACTAGTCTTGGTTTTTATGAAAAATATCCCAGAACCAGGGATACAATTCTCCATTGTCTGACAGCTAGCTCAGAGCCTGGAGCCTGTTTCGGATTCTGTAACTCCCTCTCTCTCTGACCCTCCCCTGCTCACGCTGTCTCTCTCTCTCTCTCTCTCTCTCTCAGAAATTTTAAAAAAAAAAAGGCCACAGCCAATTTGTTCATTTTCCATTATTTTAAAAAAAATTTTAAATGTCTATTTATTTTCGAGAGAGAGGCAGAGAGTGAGCGGGGGGCGGGGGGCAGAGAGAGAGGGAGACACAGAATCCAAAGCAGGCTCCTGGCGCTGAGCTGTCAGCATAGAGCCCAACATGGGGCTCAAACTCATGAACTGGGAAATCATGACCTGAGCCGAAGTCAGATGCCTAACTGACTGGGCCATGCAGGCACCATGTTCATTTTTCATTATTATGTCCTTTTTGGCAGATAGCAGATTCTATAGTAGTAAGAGATAGGTAGGTGCTGTAACCCTCCTCCCTCACCACTGGATGCCAGGTGGAGAGCAAGTCTCAGTCCAAATTTGGTATTCATGTAAACATGAATTATTAGTACTATTAGTATAAGCACACATACAGACACACACAGACACACACCAAAACCCAACAAAGCAGTCATGTGATGGCACGTTTCACAGGCTCAATAACATTTTTAGACTCTCTGAGAGCAACTCTCAGGAAAGATTCACTGGAGGCAGGTTTGTTATGCTTATCGCTGATGCAGTAGATCAATGTGTTCTGCAGGATATCCAGATGGTCCTGATCTCTTTGGATTATGTTATGGCAGAGGGCAGGAGAGTTAACAGCCCTAGAGCAAATCTACAATTGCATATTGTTTGCCTCCTCCATGTAAATACAAATTGTAATTCTACTTTGTGATTGGAATGGATAAAAGTATTCACCAAATTATTATCCAAGGCCATGGACTTGAGGCCATGTTAAATTGCTCTAGAAAAATAACACATCTGGAATAGCAGCTGCAATTACAAATACCACTTAGCTGAGTGTTCCATGGCTTACTTTCATCTCTCAGGACCCAAGAGGCTTTTTTAATGGCCAAAACAGCGACTTAAATGGAAACAAGATGAGACCTCCATCCTGTATCCCTTAAATCTGTGCTCTTCCATTAGATGGCCAGTAAGTACACATTGCTATTTATACTTAATTAAGTTAAAATTAAATGAAATTATAAATTCATTCCTATAGTCACACTAACCATATTTTAAGCACTCAGTAACCATTTCCATCATTATAAAAAGTTCCACTGGACAGCACTGCTTTAGATTCTTAAAGATAGCACTACTTTAATCCACTCCTCCATTCTGGGATGCTGTTTTTTTATTTACTATTTTGACAGGGGGAGGAGAGTAAAACTTAACAGGCTTCTATATGGATTTCCCCAATATCAGAGGTCATATAGTATAGGCCATGAACTTAATGTGAGCATTAAGCCAATTATGACATATGTCAATCTCAACTGAATATTTAATAGCTAGGAAAATGACCACTGAATGTGGCAGCCGACCCAAGAGACCCAATGGAGGCCAGACATTGGTCAAGAATGCTTTTATTACTTGGCCCCTATAGGTGACCACTATTACAAGTGAGCCATGATACTTTGTTTTTCAGGGTCTTGATGTCAACTTGGACATCAGGCCCAGCCCTCTTAGGGTTTTTTCCCTTTCCTCAGTATATAGTCACCCAAGCAAATCAATAAAGATCTCTTTAAGAAGGGACTGAGGGGATCACCACAGTATACATGTGCTAAAGTGTTACAGCATCTTTTCTTAGGTTCCCTGTCTGCAAACCACTTTGATTCAGAAACTGAACAAGGGACCACAATTCCTTATTAAGACAAGAGCCCTCAGCCTCCGGGTCATCCATCTTTGTCTGATTCTGACGGTTCAAGCTGAGTAGTACCCATGTTGGCTACACATATATCTTGTTTCTAGCAATGCTCTATGGCATCTTCATATTCTCTACAACCCAGATCCCCAGGCTGTCACTCCATCCCTGCAACTAATCATGATAACTGCATCTACTTGGTTTTCATGGCCTTTACTGTTTTAGGGTCCTATCTCTTCTGTAATGCCTGTTCCTAGTATAAGGCTTGGCTAACGGAAGATAGCTATCATTACACTTTTTACTAATATTTGTACTCCTCTCACATGTGGATTCCTTATGGACTTCTCCTGAAACATAATCATCTGATAGATCTTTTAGCTTTGCGTACCACATCTACTCTAGTACACCTACCTTCTGGAGTCTTTCATTTTCTTCTCCACCATCTATCAAGACAATTCTGGCATTTCATTGGCACTTCATGTGGGCCATCACTTTTCCACGCTTTTATGAACTATGCTCGTCACTGGTTTACCACCCATCTTCTAGGATCTTCCTCAGCATATTTAAATCCTATGTATCTCAAAAGAATGCTCCCATATAAACTCTCTGCTACTGAATCTTATGATCTTGCCTTCTTAACCAAAGACTCTTAGAATTTGGTCTTTTTCCATTATATGTTGGCTAATTGTAAGAGTTCCTTCAGGGTAATGTCCCTTTCCTTTCTTATGAGACTCACACGACCCCAGCTGGATTATAAAGTGACTTAATCCAAGTTATAAGCCTATTAACCAAGAGGTAATCAGGAGACAGAACCTGAGGTTGGTGTCCTCAAGTAAGGGGGAGAGTGCTAGGGATTGCTCTCACCCACTGAGAACTTCCTTGCCCAAAGGACTGCTTTCATCCTGCATCCAAGAATTGGTTAAGATAAGGAATATCTATAAAGGGTCATCACAGTTGCAGAGCTCTCTGTGGCTTTCTGAAGTCTCAGGTATAGTTGTCTTGCAGTTTAACTTCTCCGTACAATCCTCCCTCCCTTATGCTCTCATAGATGCTGTTCCCCAGGGCACTATCCAATAACCTTCCTGCATGCATGTTTTTGCCTCAGACTCTGTTTCTCAGGGAAACCTGAGCTAAGAAAGTATGTGATTTTGATTTGTACTCATACTGTCCATTGTGCAGCCCTTTCATATAATGCCACCCGTTTTATAGGCAAAAAGTGCTGAAATTCATTTCCAAGAAGTGACATCAGAGGTCAGATAGGAAAATAAACTGATTTGTGTGTAAAACACTGAAAGTGAGAAAAAGTTATATGATACTTCAAAGGAAATGAACACTAACAGGGTGCATTTATTTGCAGAAGATAAAGGAGGGAGTTGTAGGCAGATGGCGCAGAAACTGAAGAGAGGAAGATGGGAAGAGATTTGGCATCAAAAGGTTTGTATGAAAGAACAATAGTAAACCTGATGAGAATGCAGCGGGGAGCGTGATCAGACTAGGAGCACTCTGTTAGAGGTCGCTCGGGTGGCATCATGGTAAGAGACTGTCAGTCAGGAAAGCTTCTAGGTGTTGCACCACAGCATGTTCAGCCCAGATGAGAGTCGATGGGACACCTGGTGCTTTCTACTCTTGGCTGAGCCACATCACACCTCATTAATGGTGTATCTATTCCCTTTCTTCCCTCAGAAAAACATTAAAAACTTGAGATGAAAGAGTGTCATTCTAAAACATATTTCGCTCAAAGAAAAAGATGCTTCCCAGGACTACAAAAGCTCTTTCTTTAATGAAACTTTAATTAAACTTTGCTTTAATTTGGATCACAATGAAGAAAATAAGGGACTTTTCATCTTGCCCCAAGTGGAAAGTGCCAGTGTCTCCTGTGAATAAAACGCTGGCATGTAAATCTACTGCAGTCTTCTAGTAATTTTAGCTCCACTGATGACTAGCCATAACAACAAAATCACTTGTTTCCAATTTCATCTACAGTTATATATCTTTATGATGGATGCAAGTACCAGAACTATATTTTTGCATGACCTCTAACATTATAAGAACAACGGTAATTAGAGAGAACAAAGGCAGGGAAATAAAATTTGAAGGAAGCTACAGCTCCATCGTTTAGGGTTAATGAAATAATAACTGGCATCATTTAGCCACTCTAAAAAGCAGTAACCAAATGGCAACGTACAATTAGCATGAACTAATACCATGCAGAACAGTTCTGGATGATAAATATTTCAAGTAATCTATGAAGAATACATACTTTTAAAATGTCAACTTCAGAAATGAATCATGCCTGACATCTGAATGTGTCATGTCTAGAATCTGGTCTGTTTCATAGAGAGTGTCCCAGCTGTCACTACTGGTATCTGTTACCTCTCCACTGAGAAGTATTCCATATGCCTCAGATCCGCCCTTGACCACAGACACTTGCCAAGAAGAGGCAGGAAATGTGTCCTCACTTGGACAGAGTTGAAGAAAGTTCATCACTTTTTTGGAAAAAAAAAAAAAAAAAAAAAAAAAAAACACTTAAATGCTCAGCATTGTGCCCAGTGTGTGAATTACAAAATAGAACAAGAAACGAATCATGGTCCTGAGAACTGAGACGTGTTGTTAACACATTTTCCCCAAGCACACTGTTTTTAATCATTTTGCTACAGCAGGACAAAAACTGGGAAAGGGCTGCTTTCACAGCTAGGGCAGAGGTCTGCAAACCATAGTGATTGAGCCAATGCCATCCCTCTGTTTTTGTAAATAAAGTTTTATTGGAACATAGTCATGCTCATTTGTTTATGTATTGTCTATGGCTTCTTTTATGCTACAAAGGCAGAGCTGAGTAGTTGTGACAGAGACAGAGATAGCCTGGCTTACAAAGCCCAAAATACTTACTGTCTGGCCTTTTACAAAACAAGTTTGCAAATCCCTGATCTAGGAGAAGGAAAGCACATTTGAAAATAGATCCCCCCTCTCTGCCCAGTACCCCATATAAGTAGCAAAGCCACATAATAGTCAAAGCAGTTATTAAAAGGCCTAGCACATGTGGTTTATAATTCAGCTTAAATTTATGAATGCTTTTGCTCTAGAGTAATTCCTTTAAATACATATCCCATTCCTTTGGTTCAGTTGTTACATATATATGCTGAATGTATAATTATAACTTGGAGTGAGATTAGTGCACAATCACCTTACTGTCACCAAGCTATTAATTTTCCACACATTCTATTAACTCCCTAATGGTAGCCACGTTGGTTCTCTCCCATGCCCTAAGTAATTTGTTGAGCTTCAATATAATGAGCATCTGGCTGAATGGGAGAAAAAGGAGTTTCTAATATAAGAGCAGAAGTAAGGCAAGCTTCTAGCGTTTTCACTGAGAATTCAGGAGCCATTCTGCAAAGTGTAGTCTACGTTCCCAGAAGATCCTAACAACTTCTTCACCTGGAATGTTTTCCACTCTTTCCCTAGTTAAGAGGTAGGAGCAATGAATTCCTGGTCTACAGTTCCAGGGCTGTTACATAAGGGAAAGAGGGGACACTGAAAAATCAGAGAAAGGATCAGTTCTCACAAATGATGTATCTCAAGATGCCTACAGCTCATAAAGAAGTGAGAGAAGATCTCATAGGACAAAAAGTCAAGTCCTAATGGCAAGTTAATTTACCCATCAATGCCACTTTTTAACAGGATATTATCTTGAGGGATTAGTCAGGAAAATGTAGAATGTGTGGATGCCATACTTGAGTAGTGGCGATGACAGCAGAGAAATGAAGACCAAAAGAGATGAGTTCTAGATGTCCATGGATTCAGACAGTGACTAGAAGTAGTCCTGCCCTGAAGGCCAGGATACATACACACAAATATCTTCCCTTCTCCCTTCTGAACTTAGATGCCACCAAAGACAGAAGGAAGGAAAGGAGGAAATCATGCTATTATTACTAAATACAAGCCCTGAAAAGCTTTCTAAAATTCTGAATTGACTGGATTTAAATGCATGGTTAAATGAGTCTGAATGAGTGTAAGCTTACCCTGAATTGACAAAATTATGTTTTCCACCATCAACTAAAGTGACCTCAAGAGCTAAATGACATTAGAGAAATTTTGAAACGTGTATCATTGCACATATGTTTGTGATGAGAAATTCATGCCAACCCACAGATAATATCTTTAAAGTTCTCTACTTTTTCACTCTTGGCCCCTTATGAATGGCTCTAACACAAGCTGAACTGAAAGGGAGGCAAAGTCTGAGAGCATGTCTTGCAATGCTGCGGTGGAGAAGTGTTGGCTGAGACATATGAATCATGGTCACGGTATCCCTGCCCAACTGGCTAGGGTCCTGGGCTGGTGCACTTAAGGGGTTCTTCACTGAACACGGACAGTAAGTACCTTCAAATGTGATCCATCCTAATCTTCTATTAAGCTTCTAAGATCCCAAAGTCCTAGAACAGAAAGAGAACTCAAAGTAGCTTGCTAAAGGTATGCAGTGGAATATATATTTTTTGACAAAGCAAATGTCACGATGTCTTTTCTCCTATCCAACAGTTTTGTGCTTTCTTCTATAGTATCCCTCAATGAGCTATTTGATTTTGAATTGTCTGTCTTTTGCCCATCTCCACTTTCAGTAAAATACAAACTCCCTGAAGATATAAGTAGAAGCAGTTTCATTCATTGCTGTAGCCTCAATACCAAGCCAACCCCTGGAATCATGCACAAAAAAATAAACAACTCTTTGTACTCCCCCATGAATTTCCCAAAGCACAGTCAAAATAGTTTCTTCTCTCTTTCCTTCCCCACCTCTCCTGCTCTTTCCTTCTGTCTCTCTCCCTCTTTGTGATTTCCCCGTCCCCCAGAGGACTGCATAGTCCCAACAGAGAACCCACATTTTTAATCACCACAGTGAAATAAAAATATTGTCTTCCAGTGGGGAAAATAAGCAAATTCCTATTCCTACTTCCTTGGGCGAGTGACATAAAATAGTTTGACTGAGAAAGCACACAGTTCTGAGAAAGAATGAGCAGCTTTTCTTCACAGGTTAAGAGCTATCACACCAAAGAATAGGAGGCAAAGCCTCAGAACACCCTGTAGCTTCTAAAGCGGTTAAGAAGCTAATATTTGGCAGGTGGGCAATTCAAGGATTTTCTCAGCCCTTGCACACCTGGGCAAGGCGTGAGGTACCTGGAGCTTCTGGGTTGGTCTCCTGGCTAAGAGTGGGCTATTCTGTTCAGTGTGCATACAGATAGTTTATGTGACTTACAACATGAGCCAGGATAGGAAGCAATGAGAGGTGGTGTAGTCCCCACAATCTTTGAAGCTGTCACTATGAGTTTTCATTGGCATCTGTGGCATTTGAGGGACTGAGCTCCTAATTCATTATAAAAGTTAGAATAACAGACTCCAGCCTGAGTAGAGGCTGTGGCCCCTTGGAACATACTTGCCTTCTGCCTCTGTTTTTCTGCACAGGAAGGGACATCCTTTGCCAATATGTGCTTCTACTGAAGAGTGTTCTTGTTTGCTAGTGTCCCCTGATGCACTCACAGCATGTTGTGAACTGGCTTGTAAAGTGTCCTGTCACTCTTAATACAACCTCATAGGCATTTATAACCCAAAGGCTCTGATACAAAACCGCCTTTGCAGGAAAGGGTTAACTCAGCAGGCTTCAGTTGCTCAAACCCTGTCTATTCCGCCCCCTTCCCCCCGCAAAAAAGACCTGTTTTCAGGACTGGTCCTTAGCCAACTTCTGGGAAATGAGCTCGGAGGCTCGGAACATTCTGCCTTGTAACAGTGTTTTTAAGTTGTGCGCCTGAGAGCGTGGGCCAGGCTGCACTCATTTGATATTTGTGCTAATGGTGTGATTGATAGTGAATGCTTTGTCTTTGCTGAGGTCAGTAATGAAGGTGCTGCATGCCTACAGGACTGACCTCCCAGCAAAATCCTAAATGCCAAAGTGAGCATTTCAAGAGACCATCCTTGCTTGCCATTACTTTGTTTTGCCATATTTTAACATAAACTTAACACCCAACTTGACATAACTTGAATTTTCTCCATCATCTCCCTTATTTACTTCAGTTTTGGAATTATAAATCTAGTTTCTTAGATCTTTATTTTTAGCCCTTAGTTTAGGTTAAAATTTTTCCTCCAAAGCCACTGAATCAGACTGAGAGGTCTCCTTCCTTTGCCTCTGCTCAGTTCCTCTTCATCAACCTTTTTTTTTTTTTTCCGTTGGGACTTTCACCTGCTCTGACCTTGCCCATGAGCCTGTGTGCCTTTGCGGATTAACTTGCCTGTGACCTGTTAATGTGCTCATTCATCCCTGTGGCAAGTCTTATTGTCAAACCAGAACTCCAAATGTGTTCTTTTCCTATTTCTACCCCACTGTATAGTTCTCTTATTGTCAACGGGATGCAGTTTTTGTTCTCAAGATATCTGTTTTTCTACCCTACAGAGACAAAGAGACAAACAAAAACCACACCGTTCTAAAATCATTTCAGAATAAGGTTTCTCTGTTTTTACCGAGACCACGGCTACTTTATACTCAGAATAAAATCCAGTGTATTTTCTTCCAATATTGCAATATCTTTGGGTCTGAAAATAACATTATATTCATCAAGGCACTTTTGCTTATAATGGTAAAACAGGGGTGCCTGGGTGGCTCAGTTGGTTAAGCATCCGACTTCGGCTCAGGTCATGATAATTGCGGTTCGTGGGTTCAAGCCCTGCATCAGGTTCTGTGCTGGCAGCTCAGGGCCTGGAGCCTATTTCAGATTCTTTGTCTCCCTCTCTCTCTCCCCCTCCCCCGCTCATGTTCTGTCTCTCTTTGTCTCAAAAATAAATGAACTATAAAAATATATAATGGTAAAAAAAATCCTACTTAGTAACTATATCAGTTTTCTATTGCTGCAGTAACACAATACCACAAACTCAGCAGCTTAAAGAAACGTGTTTATCTCGCATCTCTGCAGGTCAGAAGACTGGATTGTCTTGACTGTTTTTTCTTCTCTAGGATCTCCATAGGCCAAATTCAAAGAGTAAGCCAGATGGGCTCTAACTGGACATCTCTGGAGGAGAATCACTTCAAAGCTGAGTCAAACTGGAGAGTATTCCTTTTGGTTGCAGGACTAAGGTCCTTGGTTTTTGTGTGTGTGAGATCTCAACTGAGGGATAGTCTTACTTCCTAGAGGACTCTCTCTCTGGTTCTTACATCTTACATTCAGCAACTGACTCCTTCTCACTTCTGGAATTCCTCTGACTTCCCCCTTCTGCTACATGAATCTTCTAACTGAAGCTAGAGAAGTTTCTCTGCTTTTAAGAGCTTGTGTGATTAGGTTAAGATCACATAAAATTCAGGATAATCTCCCTATTTATGGTCTGTAGTCTCTCTATCAGTTTATTTATTTATTTTGAAAAGAGAGTGAGAGAGAGCTTGTGAGTGCACGTGACCAGTGGAGTGGCAGAAAAAGAGGGAAAGAGACAATCTTGAGCAGGTTCTGTACTGTCAGTGCAGACAATGATGTGGATCTCGAAGTCACAAACCATGAGACCATGACTTGAGCTGCAATCAAGAGTCAGATGCTTAACCAACTGAATCACCCAGGGCCCCTTAAGGCCTATACTCTTAAAAATATCTGCAAAGCCCTTCACAGCTCTGGGAATTAGGATGTGGGCATATTGAAAAGACATTAGTTTACCTATGATGGTAAATATAACTCAATCCATATAACTGAAAGGGCCTACTGAGTAGCTCAATCTTTAGGGATGGCTAAATCTATCAGCTTGAAAATATCCACAGGACTCTGTGACTCTCCATCTTGGTAACACTATTCTTTGATTTGGCCTCATTCCTAGGTCTTCCTCCAAGGAGTGGGGAGGTTGGCCACCATAAGATCTCAGCTTCCACAAATTTAGTTAAGAGGTACATGTGGTGAGTGTTTGTGACATGAATATGGGAGTCTTGTTTTTAGAGATATTCCCAGTAGGATGTGATTTCCTATCAAAGGAGTTTGAAACATCTAACTCATCATCACAGGCCTAGCAGCAACAGACCTGGATACCTGATATTAGAGCTATAATTCTCTACAAGGACAGGAGTTGGAAGAATATAGAAAGTGGTACATGTGTAGCTGGAAATAAAACAGAGCACAGGTACGGTATTAAAAGTGATCCATCTTGTCATTTACCCTCCACACAAACTAGGAAGTGAATGCTTTTGACAAGCTTGTAGTCTCAGTTCTTACACTGATACCAAATGATCAAAGTAATAATATATTTCTTTCAAGATCAAAGTTGGATTGATTTAATCTTAGTCGTGGCATTCATTATATTTTAAAATCTCAAATATATCTTTTTAAAATTTTTTAACGTTTATTTATTATTGAGGGACAGAGAGACAGAGCATGAGTGGGGGAGGGGGAGACACAGAATCTGAAGCAGGCTCCGGGCTCTGAGCTGTCAGCACAGAGCCCTATGTGGGGCTCAAACCCTCGAACCATGAGATCATGACCTGAGCTGAAGTCAGACGCTTAACCAAATGAGCCACCAAGGCACCCCAGAATCCCAAATAATTTAAAGAAAAGGATGTAAAGAAAAGGTTCGTGGGTTCGAGGCCTGCATCAGGTTCTGTGCAGGCAGCTCAGAGCCCGGGGCCTGTTTCAGATTCTGTGTCTCCCTCTCTCTCTGCCCCTCCCCTGCTCATGCTCTGTCTCTCTCTGTTTCAAAAATAAATAAAAACTATAAATTTTTTTTTAAAAATACAGAAAAGGATGTGACTTAGCATGTATTTTGGCTCCACATAACAGAACACATAGCAAGCACAGCAAACAGTAAGTATATGTTGTATTATCTCATATAACAAAATGTGTGGGAGTAGAATAATTCCAGGGCTGGGTTTCAAAGACACAGATTCTCATGTCTTATTTAATTCTCTAGACTATGAACTTATCTTAGGTTTGTTCTTTTGAAGATCCTCAGAAGGTTATCTCAGTTCCAGGAATCACGTGCATGTAACAATGTCAAGAAAGAAAGAAGAAAAAAAAATAGAAAAAAGAACTACTACTCTCATTTAGCTCTTTAACAAATGACAAAAATCTTTCCAGAATTACCCTAACATGTCTTTGACCAGAATTATGTCATATGCCCACACCCTGATCAATCTATTATGATGAGAAAGTAGGCCATTAATTGCCTGGGACCAATCAAGATTCTCCTCTGGGCCAGAGTGGCTTTTCCAGAAGTACACAGACACTCACAGAATGGTGAACAAAGCCTGGCATTTGTCAGCAAGGAAAAGGAAGGACATTACCACTGGAAAGATGACAACATGTGCCTTTTCAGAGAGTGAGAAATAGGTAAGTTTTCAAATGTTCCTTGGACAATAAAATACTGAAAAGCATTAGATTAGCAACACCGAGCAGCCAGGATTAGCCTGTCAACAATCACCCAGCATTTTTAAGTGTACTGGAAGAATGAAGGCCTTTCTTTGCAATCAAATGACTAAGCCTTAGTTTAAACAAACCCAAAGAATGAAGCAGATCAAATGTGGCCTTGGAGGAATAATGGGCATCCTAACAAAATATGGCAGGATGAAACATGTGGACACACAAAATCCAAACAGCAAAGATATTATTGCCTCACATGTTCTGCCAGATCCACAGGGAAAATAAACTGTGTATCGGTATCAGAATGCATGTGCTTGGGTCTTTATAAAAGGAAGAATAGTAAAATACATGTATTGTTCTCATGGCAGAGTCTGGTTTAGTCTTCTAGGCTAAAATTTGAGTTCCACAAATTCTTAAGAGTCCATATAAATTTTTTGGTTAAAATGTCCCTCCAAGTACTGCTCTCTAGATGTATAATCACTTTCTCTATTGATAAATACTTAAAAACAATGAAGCCATAAATTCAAGAAGCACAGAGCTGGCATTTGTGTCACTCAGTATTTTAATTCAGAGCCTAGATTAGTGCCTGACCATTACTGAAGAAAAGGAAGGAGGGAGGGAGGGAGGGAAAGAGGAGGGAAGGAAGAAAAGGAGGCACAGAGGGAGGGAGAGAGGGAGGGATGGAGGAGAGAAGAATAAGGGGAGGGGAGAGAAGAGTAAGGGAGGGGAGAGAAGAGTAGGGGAGAAGAGAGAAAGGAAGGGAAGGGAAGAGAAGGGAAGGAGGAAAGAAATAGAAATTCTGTTGCTCAGAATGGACAAAAAATAAGCATACCGATTTACAGAAGACTTAACAAGCATATCTCTGATGGGGGCTATTTTAACTTGTCCTTTTAACAAACCTGTGAGGAAGACAGTTTCAAGCTGACATTCATTTTACCATAAGTGATAAAGGAGTTATCTGATTGGAGATAGTTTCAGAAAATAGTTAAAGCTTTATTTTCATTACAATTGCACAGTTCTTAGGTCTGTATCTTTGCATATATCCCTGACTCAGGGTTTTTTAAGGTAGAAGTCATTGGACATAAAAAACAAAAATACTCCCTGTGTTACACTTTCTTCAGTCACAGTGAACCACCGTTATTTTGCATGCACTATGCGTAAATTACATTCAATAAAAGTTGCGATTTTAAAAAACCCCATAAAGCATATGTAAGTTCTAACCAACATAATAAAATCAATGAAATTCCAAGCATGTCTGCGGCTGCATCCTGAATTCATCTCAGATCCCAAGTGATACAATACAAATGAAATGGAACACTTCACCCCATTCTACAAATTCCCTCTGCAGCCTTTATAGCAGGATGAGTTACGGTGCAGCTGAAAGACTCACAAGCCCAGTGCTTTGTGCAGTGCTTGTTTTGTAACATGTGACATGTTGGGTGTGGGAGAGTCTGGACTCAATTATGGTCTGCTCTAGGTTGGAAGCAGCAAGCGTTTTACACAGATCAGTCCTTCTTTGGGATGGGGTGGGGGTGAGGCAGACTGTGAATCTTTTCAGGAGCAGAAGCATCCTACCAGGACTGAGGCTGAGACCACACTGTGCCTGTTGACAAGCTGGGCACGTTGCCCGCATCCATTCCATAAATGTTCTCTTGGCCCCCCTTCCTCACAAGCTGAATGCTGGGAAGTGACAGGTGCACAAGTAGACCAGGCTGGCTCAGTGTCTGACTGTTTGAACGGCTGGGACTTTCTGTCTGACAGGATTTACCCAGTCATGATGGATGGTGGCTGGAGCACAGGAAAGAGAAAGGGAAGTGGGAAAGGAAACTAACTGTATTACACCATGGGGGTCTGTAAAATGCCCACCTATGAAATGATACGAGGAGCTCAATATCTGACAAGAGTTGAGGGAATTAAGAGTAATTTGATTACAGGTGCTCAACTGGCATTCATTTTCCTCTTATTATCTGAGAACCTTCCCTCGAGAGAGAGCACTAACCTTCAAAAGGAGCAGATGAATGGCTCTATTAAAAGCACTGTAGTTTGTTCATGGCTCTGTAGCATCTGACCATTTTATGAACCCAGTGGAATTGTAAATAGGAAACAGAAGAGAGGAAATGTCTTCCTCAAACAGTGTACAGATGACTCTATCTGTCTTTGGCGATTTGTAATCCTGAAAGGGAGTTCACACATGGACAGAATGATGTAGGATAGTGATATCTGCTCCCACCCCTTCAAACCCCAATCTTGAATATATCTCTTAAAGGTCAGACATTTCAAATATTATGTTTTGTCAAACTGTGATGGTCTCTTATTAAAAAAAAATAGATAAAATACCAAAGTTAGAAATGCTTGGTTTTAAATAATTTGTGTTGATATTATATATTTAATATGTAATATATAATATATATATTATATATATTTGGTTCATTTTAATCTCAGTTAAAAATAAATCCTTAAATATTTTTTATGTTTTCTTTCAAGCACAATTTTTGTAATAGTAACATCTATGAATGAAACATATTTTACTGAAATAATTCATAAGTACATAAATCCCACTGGTTTACCTCTTATGAAACTATATGGCAACACCAACTTTCCTTCCACTAGTAAAAAGCAAGATGAATAAAACTGATCTAAAACAAAGTCTCCAATATTAGTATTACTCTTGTGTCATTTAATCTTTACTTACAAAAATAAACTAAATGGTTCACTGGTGTCATAACTTGTTTAATAGCTTACTTCTGGTATCATTGACAAAGATACGCTAATATCTACATCTTACCAATGGGATTAAGAACTTGGATACTAATATGCAACATATGTAGAAGAATGCCCAAAGATTCAGAAATTCAGAAACAGTAATTCATGTGAGATATAAATAACTGTGTGAACTCCCCTATTCTTTTAAAGAAATTTGGGGCACCTGGGTGGCTCAGTCAGTTAAGCATCTGGCTTCAGCTCAGGTCATGATCTCACAGTTTGTGGGTTTGAGCCCTGCACCGGGCTCTGTGCTGACAGCTCAGACCCTGGAGCTTGCTTCAGATTCTGTGTCTCCCTCTCTCTCTGCCCATCTCCTGCTCATGCTCTGTCTCTCTCTGTCTCTCAAAAAATGAACACACATTAAAAAAAATTTTTTTAAAGAAATCTGGGATGGGGATAAGAACTAATGCATTAAAATCCCGATAGTAGGTGTATCAAAGGAAACTTTCTCTCTTTTATCAAAATGTGTTAACTGAACATGAACTATAAAGCACCAATTAAATATATGAATTACAAAACCTGCTTTAAAAGTGTACTTTTACACACACCAAAAGTAATAATACCAAAAGGTGGCAAGTGTATCAAAAATTTTTCAGCTTAAGTCTATTCAGTAATTTTACTACTCCAGAAACAACTTTTTAAACTTCCTGGAACTTCTTAAGAATTTGTAATATTTCCTTCAAAACATTATGGAAATATCCAAAAGCCATTTTGTTTATTGCCTGAAGAATGAAATTGGTAGGTTAGGAACAGGATCTGAATTCAATTTTTTAACAGTGATAATGACACTATCTTTCATTAAGAATAATCTGTTGTTGAGGCGCCTGGGAAAGTCAGTCAGTTAGGCATCCGACTTGGCTCAGGTCCTCATCTCATGGTTTGTGAGTTTGAGCCCTGCTTTGGCCTCTGTGCGGACAGCTCAGAGTCTAGGGCCAGCTTTGGATTCTGTGTTTTCCTCTCTTTCTGCCCCTCTCTCCCTCATGTGCGCTTTCTCTCTCAAAAATAAACATTACAAATTTTTTAAATAATAATCTGTGTTTACAATATGAAGTCCAAAAGTAGCTTCATCATTTAATAAAATCACAAACTGTGGAATAACCTTTAAATAATCACTACTTGTCATATTTGTATGACAAAAATATATGAGTTTTCATGCTAATATGAGATTATAAGTAGATAATTATTTAATTCAATAGGTCACATAATCTTAAAACTATAAATGTTAGATTATTTTTCTGATATACTTAAAAATTTACTACCATAAAGCCTACCATAGAAATTCACTATGAACTAAATGGTGGTATGAACAGTATGTTTTCTTTACTATAAATACTTCTAATAAAAGTTAACTAACAGTGAGTATGTGCTGTTGTGCCCAGCACAAGAGAAAGGAGAAAGGTATTCCTCTCATTATCACATTTACTTCTCATACTATACAATCATTGCCTTCATTTTACAAGTGAGAAAAACAAGGCTTAAAGAGATTAAGAAACTTGTCCAAAGGTTTAGGAGACTCTTTAACAACCATAAAGGCCTTTATCCTCACAGTACAACTGATGGTTCTCTGTTTCTCCTGGGAAACAAATGAAATTAATGCATTGTGACTGGTCTTCTCTTCTAAAAAAGGCACATAAAGATCTGCATCTTTCTTAGAAGAGTGAAAATTTTCATTTTCATGACAGTGAATGGAACTTCTAAACCTTGTAAATTTTCTGCTGAGGAAAAAAAAATCTGTTCAAAAAAAGTGAAGTTTTGTAGTTTAAGATTTTACTAAAAATTAGAGTGACTTGTCTACTAAGCCTGCCTCAAATAAGAAAAAAAGGAGTAATTTGTTGTCATCACTGACATTCAATTCTGTCCCAGGCAAGGTTACAAAAGGGCCAGCACACCCTCTACCTTGAAAGCAAGTGACCTTCTGCAGGCAATATTCTGCATGTCCCCAATCCGTAAAAAGATGGTGACATATGAAATTTGAATGACTTCTCATAAGTGCAGAGCTGAACCTAGAGTAGAAATACTTGAATGTTGGGGCATCTGTGTGGCTCAGGTGGTTAAGAGTCCACCTTCAGCTCAGGTCATGATCTCATGGTTCATGAATTTGAGCCCTGCATCAGTCTCTGCGCCGACAGCTCAGAGCCTGGAGCCTGCTTCAGATTCTGTGTCTCCCTCTCTCTCTGCCCCTCCCCTGCTTACACTCTGTCTCTGTCTGTCTCAAAAATAAATAAACATTTAAAAAATTAAAGAAAAAGAAATAATCTGAATCTTGCAGTGTTTTTTGGGGGGGGATAGCAAATAAGTCTTGGTATTCCAAAAATGGTGACTTTTTTTGCTCATTTAAAAGAAAAAGAAGTTCAACCTTGCCTCCCAAATGGAATCATTACCACCTCTGTCAAGAACCTAAAAATCTAAGGTCATAAACAAGTCCAATGGCACACCTGGATGTGAACTTGTACAGTCTCACTCTAGGCCCAAATTCTCCATGCCTGTTCTCAGATGAGTTTTCTCTGACAGTATAGTCAGATAGCCATTATTGTTTTAATTTCTGGGTAACAGGTGACATTTAGAAACATCAAATAAATTGCTGTTTTTATCCACTTATTAAGTGAGGATACATGGATTCCAGCCCAGCTCTTCAGAGTCTAATCTACCACAGAGTCTCTGTTTAGCAATCTGGTAATAGAGAATTGACATTTCTTTGTTTTTTATTATATATCAAGCTTTGTGTTATATATTTTACAGAGGTTATTGTTACCTGTTTAAAACAAGCAAATATACCTTGGGAATTATTATAAATTCATTTTACATAAAAGGAAACTAAAAGTCAAATATAAGAAGTTTTTCAAGGTCACTCAAATAAAGATATGAGACCACAATACTAAAACAATATAGAGGACAACACAGAGCATTGTCTGCTTACCCCAAATCTTTGCTTTGCTCTATAACTCACCACAACTCCTGGCATATACTTGCAGAATGAATAACAAAACTAAACAAAATTGATACAAAAATCAAAGGCTAACTAATATAAGAGTAAAATCCCACAGGAATAAAGCATTCGAGACTAAGGAAGTAAAAATGTTTTAAAAAATTAGAAAGATCTACAGGATTTTCAAGAATAAGAAAATTCAAGGAAATGTAACAGGATACCAAACAATTGATAAAATTATGACCACTCTGATATGTCCCTTGGAAAATTTCAGTCAGACAAAATAACTTGAGTTTGGAAATTAGTTTTGTCTACATTTTAGTGCCTTGCTCTGGAAGGAAAGTCAATAAGTAGAATATTAGTCTGGGTCATATACACACAGATAAAGAGTAGATGTGCACTCAAATTTGTGTATATATTCCATTATAGTTTGCTTACTATTTACATGAAACAGCTAAATTTAAATGACCAGTGTGTATAAATGAAGAATGAATACTTTGGCAGAGCTATTTGCTATTCACCAAATATTCCTGAGCTCCTTAAGATTCCCTAGGTCTCAAGTAATTATGTGGACTCAGGTGACTAGATTCAGCCAAAGAACTCTGAGCAGAATGGATGGGCACCACTTGTAAGTCAAAGCATGGAAGATCAGGTATGATTTCTTCACATGCTGTCTTTTCTTGCCACAGCCATTGGTAAGGTCCCAGATGGCAGACTTTCAATCAAAGCCTGAAAAAATTAGTTTCCACTTGGGTTCTATTTTTTTTTAATGTTTATTTGTTTATTTTGAGACAGAAAGCATGAGTCAAGGAAGGACAGAGACATAGAGAGAGAGAGGAAGAGAGAATCCCAAGGAGGCTCTGTGCTATCAATGCTGAGACTGAGATGGGGCTCCTTTTCACAAACCATGAGATCAGGACTTGAGCCAAAATCAAGAGTTGGATGGTTAACAGAATGAGCCACCCAGGCATCCCTGGACTTAGATTCTAATAGAAAATGCAAGCTCTGCTGAAAAGCATGAAGGTCTTCATACTATTTTTTCCATATCCTGGAAGTGCCTAGTTGACTATATAAGGTATTTCCATCTAGGTAGTCATTTTCACCAGTAGTTTTCTGTCACAATTAACTACTTAAAAAGAGAGATGCTTAGGCTGACTTGAGATTTGGTGAACTAGTAATGCCACAGAAGGAAGGCCATGATTTTGGACTCATGGAGAAGGAACAGTAATACTCACAGAAGGAAATTTAATCCTAGCTTATCACTTGGCTATTCCATGAACACAACTTATATAGTTATAATAATGTAAAACCTACATGTTTCTTCAGCCTTTAGAATATATAGCCAAAACATAGGAAACATCATTATGACAACAGATGACAATGTGAATGTTGTCACCCTTGATAATGTGAAAGACAGGAGATCTTAAGTAGAGACAGGAGGTAAAAGGGAAGGTAATTTATTCATCTTACAGCGTGTAGAGTAAATAAATAATACCAGAATTTGTACATCAAGAGACAGAATAGACTGTACATAAAGATACAAATGGATCATCAAAACACCTATCAATTACAATAGGGTAAGTGGAGACATAGAGAACTTTAAGTCATGTTGAAATTCTCCCATTCCATTTTGGAAAGTCATTTTTTTTTAAACTAAGAAATTGCATTTTGCATTTTATTTGAAATTCTGGAAGTATCCTGAAGCACTAAATACAGAAGTGGCTTAGATTACTGATGGGAAAGAGACAAGAGCTGAGGAATGGCAAGACAGCAATTGTTATTTTTCATTCATGGTCCTTTCATATACTTTGGGATTTTCCACAGAAAGCAAGTATATTTTGATTAAATGACAAACAAAATTACAAATATAAACGCTACCATGTATGCTTTATATCTCAACAGGAGAATGAGTCAAATACTGTGCAACAGATATGAATAAATTAAACTTTTTCATGGGCTACATCTGTGTCCAGAGGCCTCCAGAGCTGTGAGAATGCAGCCCAGAGAAGGTGATGCCAATAGTCAGAGAAACAGCAAAGTTTCTTAACTTCCCAAATTGTCCTCTTGTTCTACACAAGTACCATGAAGTCTCACAAATTCTTGGTTGTACACGTTAAGGAAGAAAACTACATTATTGAAAATTACGTAACTGTCATGGTTTGGGCACCCCAGAATACAGAGCCTGAAATAGTTTATCCTGGAAGCAGGATTGTAAGGGGGTGTATGGGAGTGGGTACAGAAAGGAGGAAAGGCTGCCACCAACATGCACTACTGACAGACATTGCCCTAGGGAGCGACAAGTGCTCAGTTCCAGCACATCTTCCCAGGAAGTGAACCAAATGCTTTCCAGAATTGTTGGCCTCAAATTCAGGGAGCTGCAGAATTTGTCCTCAGCTGATCTTTCTGTTGATTGAGGGCTGTCGTGAGGTACTAATTACCTCACACCTCAGGGATGAGCTTGCACACTCAGGGCTGCGCTTGCACACTCAGGCAACTACAGAGAAAACTCTAGGTCAGAAGCCATGAGGACAGGTGCTGAATGTTTGTTGGGACTCTGTCAGGGCACAGAAGGGTCCACTGTCGCTCTGGCTGAAATCAGAGGTTCAAGAGGGGATGCAATGTGACATGGGGCAACAGAGGCATCTGCTAAAGCACCATGGTAAATAAAAGCACTTGCCTTTGGCATGGTTTAGAATGATTTATAGCCATTTCTGCCACATCTCTACTCTAGCATATATGTCACAAAATAAATTGTCAGACATTTAAGTTGCTCTTCTATTTAAGTACTCCATTATAAAAAGGGGTGGCATTACTTTTATGTTTGTCTACTAGTAATTGGAAATCTCTTGAGATATTACTTTTCTATGTATATTGTGAACTGAATTTCCCTTGCATGCCCATTACAAACATATGGCTATCCTGAAGACAAGCACACAAATTTCACAAGCTCATATTTCTTTTTTGACACTCTACTCTTCCCACAGGCTATGTTAGTCTAGTAATAAAGCAAATAGTGCTTTACTAAATGTTATTCACACTGATTATATAGTTATCCACTAAGTGGCCTTTGACACACATTCTCATACCTTTTATATTCATTGCATAGAATGTCATACACACATATATCACATATTTTATGGGCCAATTTAATATGCTCACATAAGTGGATGTTCATATGGAAGTTAAACCTAACTACAAGTAGACCATAAAGCTATATTGTACTCACATACAGGGTGCTTTCTTTAAGCTTTTAGGAAATTTTTTGTGAAGTCTGAGAGTGAATATATTCTTCTTTACTAGAAATAAATTCCAATTAAAGAAAATACGATTTCAAAGAATATTTCTATATTTTAAAAAAGTCCTTTTCATGTATGTAGCAAGGGCAGGAGGAAGGCTATAATTACTGTGCTTTAGAAACATAATTAACAAATAATGAAAGCCTGCTCTTCTGAATCCATGAGACCATCAGTCATCAGAGTCTTTGCCATGTTTCCTTTTTATCCTTGCTCACTAGGGCTGACAGAAGGGCCAGGTTTTTCCAACTCAGCTTCCTTTCCTATGACCAATGGCAAAGCCAGTGTCAGACGAGCTGGACCCTTAGCTCCTTTCCAGATCTAACATTCTGTCCTTCCATTTTATATTGATGAGGTGGCTGGCTGGAGTCAGAGTCAGAATCTATCCCAACCAAATGGAGAAAAATCAGTAGCCTAACCAGTAACTGCATTTGCTGCCTCACTAGCGTCATATCACCAACAACACAGACAATCACGCTAAAAGCCTTCAGTGGCTTTTCTGATTAAGATAACTTAATGGGTACAAAGTGGAAACTTGTAAAACTTCCTTTTATTTCTTTTTACTTGAAGTATTGTTGACATACAATGTTATAGGAGTTTCACGTGTACAACATAGTGATATGACTATTCTAGACACACCACAATGTTCACCAACATAAGTATAGTTACCATCCATCACCCTACAATGTTATTACAATATTATTGACTATATTCCCTTGATAGATCATTTGTTCTGCCACAGATCCATCAAGACTCTTTATCCAATATCATTTCAACAAATACAAGTTTCAAGCAGAGTAATAGCATTTACTCATCTATCTTACTATGTGTAATAATTTTGACTATGAAGTTTTAGCTTTCTTAGTTTTTTATTTGTCACTTACACTTTAAAATATTTATTCAATATTGCACAATGTAAATGACCACAGATTAACTGTGGACTAATGTGAAAATCAGATAAGTAAGTAAATAAGAGAAAGAAATCTAATGAGAAAGAAAGAAAAGATAGGAAGGAAGGAAGGAAGGAAGGAAGGAAGGAAGGAAGGAAGGAAGGAAAGAAAGAAAGAAAGAAAGAAAGAAAGAAAGAAAGAAAGAAAGAAAGAAAGAAAAGAAGGAAGGAAAGAACGAATGAAAGCCTCCTCAGCCAAAATTTCAACTCAAATTTCCCAAGTGTTTAGGAAATATACAACATCCTACTGATGTGAGAAAAGATAAAGAGAGTCAGAAGAAGTGAATAAAAACGCAGGAAGGTAGACATTGAAGAGAGAGTTCTATGAAATCTATAAAAAACTATTCTTTCTCTTACTGTAGACTAAAGTGATGGGTTCATTCTAGAGAAAATATGCACACTGAATGAACTACACTTTAACAAACCACCATTTCTCTGTCAGGGCTATTACTATTAGATCTGACATTTCTTACCACCTAGAAAAACGGTGCCCACATTTAGATTCAGTTTCTAGAAAGGGGACAAAAAAAGGCTAGGATAAACAGACCAGGGAAGATGCTGATGTGTGATGGGAAATGGCCCCAAAGGGCACTCTGATCTCCCAGACAACTGGGGTAAGTTTCGTGTGGCCTTGGGGTTTCATCTACCATTTCAGAGAACACAAGTCACCAGTCTCTCTGCTCGGCAATCACTCACCACTCACCTGGACCCCATTTGCCAGAGCTGCTGAAAGCACAGTGAAGGAATGTGCTGCCCACCTACCCTTGTTGCATCATATGTAGGACAACATGACTGCCGTTCGAGGCATCCATGCAGCCGCATACTCTTTACAAGTACTTTCCTACCTGCTGCCAGTGACTATAAACTTAATGAGAGCACCTGCTGCCCTTGTGCTTGGTTAATTCAGAGTGACCTGCCTGAGTTAAAAAAAAAATTCAGAAAAGTCTCTGTTCTTCAGTAATAAATTATCACTCTCTACTTCGGCCTGAAGGGTCTTTGATTCATGTCATATTACACTTACACTAAGCACTGATGACAGTAGACACATTTAGTTTCTCTAAGTAGTGCTGGGGCTGGGGAAAAGGAAATGGATACTAAGGTTAAATAAAATGAGAAGATCAATTGTCTGCCTGAATATTGACAGCTGGGGAACTAGTCATCCTTGACCTCACACTAGAGGCATTTATTCACTGAGGAGTAAAAGCACGAGCTAATAAAATTTTAGCAATAGTGACTGGCAGAGTGAAAAAAAGGAAAAAACATTAATGTCAGTTATTTTTAAAAAATAATTTGAAGCAATACAATAAAGCAAAAGTAGTCTCTTCAACAAATTGTTCCCGAACAACTGGACATTCACAGGCAAATAATGAATCTAGATATAGACCTTAAATCCTTCACAAAGATGAACTCAAAATGCATCATAGATTGAAACGTACAATGCAAAACCATAAAACTACTAGATGAAAACACAGGACAAAATTGAGATAGCCTTGGGTTTAGCAATGATTTCTTTATGTAGAACACCAAAAACAAAGTCCATGAAAAAAATTGATAAATGGAACTTTAAGAAAATGAAAACTTTGGCTCTGATTTTTCTGACACTGTCAGGAAAATTAGAAGACAAATACCAAACTAGGAGAAAATATTTTCAAGAGACACTTGTGATAAAGGGGGGCATTCCAAAATACACAAATAACTCATAAAACTCAACAATAAGAAAGTGAACAACCAGATTAAAGAATGGGTCAAAGACCTTTAACAGACACCTCACCAAAGATGATATATAGATGGCAAATAAGCATATGAAAAGATGTTCTATGTCATGTGTCATCAGGGAATTGCAAATGAAGACAATGAGATAGTTAAGCCTCTGACTTCAACTCAGGTCATGATAGCATGGTCCATGAGTTCAAGCCCTGTGTCGGGCTCAGTGCTGACAGTTCAGAGCCTACAGCCTACTTCAGATTCCATGTGTCTTTCTCTTCTTCTGCCCCTCCGTCTCTTTTGCTCTGTTTCTCTCTGTCTCCCCACCTCTCTCTTAAAATTAACAAACATTTTCATTTTTTTTAATTTTTATTATTTTTTTTAATATTATCACCACGTATATGGGGTTTTTTTTTAATGTTTTATTTATTTCTAGGAGAGAGAGAGAGCATGAGCAGGGTAGGGTCAGGGAGAGAGGGAGTCACAGACTGAAACAGGCTCCAGGCTCTGAGCTGGTAGTCAGCACAGAGCCTGACACGGGGCTCGAACCCACGAACCGCGAGATCATGACCTAAGCGAAAGTCGGACACTTAACCAACTAAGCCACCCAGGCGCCCCTTAAAAAACATTTTTTAAAAAAATTTAAATTTTAAAAAAAGAACAATAAGATACCACCATACATCCATTAGAGTAGCTCAAATGCAGAATACTAACAACACCAAATGCTGGTGAGGATGTGGAACAAGATGAATTCTCACTTAGTGGTGCTGGGAATGCAAAAGTGATATAGCCGCTCTGGAAGACAGTTTGGTGGTTTCTTATAAACGAAATTTACGCTTGCCATATAATCCAGCAATCATGCTCCTTGGTATTTATCCAAGAGACTGAAAACATGTCTACTCAAAAGCCTGTGCACTGATGTTTATAGCAGCTTTGGTCATAATTGTCAAAACTTAAAACCAACCAAGATGTCCCTTAGTAGATGAATGGATCGATAAACTGTGGTTCATCTGGAAAAAGGAATATATTTTTAGAAGGAGGAGGAGAAGGAGGAGGAGGAGGAGGAGGAGGAGGAGGAGGAGAAGAAGAAGAAATGAGCTCTCAAGCCATGAAAAAAACATAGAGAAAAATTAAATGCATCTAATACATGAAAGAAGCCAGTTTGAAAAGGTTACATACTATATGAAAGTGATCCCAACTACATGATATTTTGGAAAAGGCAAAACCATGGCGATAGTAAAAAGTATTAGCAGTAGCAAAGGGCTGGAGTGTGAGGTGGGAGAGGAGGCGTGAATAAGCAGAGCATAGATTTTTAGAGTAGTGAAAATCTTTTTGATGAGATTACAGTAGTGGACATATGTCATTATAAATCTGTGTGTCCAAACACACAGCATGTACAACACCTAGAGAGAACCTCCATGTAACCTATGGGCTCTGGCTGATAATGACATGTCAGTGTACGTTCACGGATTCTGACAGTATACCAGACTGGTAGGGTTTAAAGAAAAAAAAAATGTATGTTGTTTCAGACTTCATCCACTTTCCAAGTAACTTTCTATAAGCTAAATATATTTATTTGCACTTATGCTATCTTATCTCGGTATATTTGGAAATATTAGGTAACATAACAAGAATAATAAAAAATTGTAATTAAATGTAGATCCCATTTTCATTCCCGCCAAAATAATCACTGAATGGAATCTTCAGCAAAATTGCACTAGAGGTATCAGACTGAATCTGGTTCTAAGTTTGAGTTGTTCTCGTATTAAAAGGCTATTCATAAATTCACACTAGGCACATGATAGCCTTGCACAGGGCCCATGGATAGTGTATAGCATGTTACTTCCCAGAATCACTTGTTCTCTTTTAACAGTGAATGACTCATTACAAACTTTATGAAAACTGGTAAAACAATAAGGAAAGGAGGTCCAACCCATTCTTCATTTTATCCTTTCTTACTCAATTTTATTGAGATACAATTTGCATAAAGCATAATTCAACCATTTATAGTGCATAGTTTGATGATCTTTGATGCCCAACTAACACCACAATCTAGAAAGAGAACATTTTTCTCCCTCCTAAAAGTTTCCTTCTGTCCTATCCTTCACCACCTTCACCCCCAGCACCAGCTCCCAGACAACCACTGATCTGCTTTCTGCCACTGCATTTTCATTTTGCCTATCCTAGAATTCATTTAAGTGGAATCATACAGTACATATTCTTCATGCCTGGCTTCTTTTATTCCTAATGTTTTTGAGATTTATCTATCTTGTTCCTTTACAAGTAGTTTATTCTTTTTTATTGCTCTATAGCATTTCATTGTATGGATATACTATCGCACATTCATCCATTCACTTGTTGATAAGTATTGGGACTCTTGACTGTTTGTTGATAATACGAATAAAGTCACTATGAACATTTCCATCAGGTAAATACCTAGGAGTGGAAATGTTAGGTCATATAGTTTTGTTTTTTTTTTTAATGACTGGCAAATGACACAAAATGTTTATAACACCAGGAGTGTATAAACTGGAGTTCCCTTTGTTATACAAAGTCTCCAGTATTTAGTATTGTCAATCTTTTTACTGTTAGGCATTCTAGGGAATTTATAGTAATGTTTAACTTTGATTTTAATTTTGATTTCCTTGATGACTAATAATGGTAAACATCATTTTGGGTGCTTATTGGCCATTCTTACGTATTCTTTTGTGAATTATCAGTTCAAATTCTTTACCTGTTTTTAAATTAGACTGTTTTTCCTCTTATGATCTATTGCAATAGCTTTAAAATATGCTTTGGGTGCAAGTCTTTGTTAGACATATGTTTTAAGAATATATTCTTCCATTCTGTGGCTTGTCTCTGTATTTCTTTAATGGTATCTTCTGATGAATAGAAATTTTTAATTTTGATGAAGTCTAATTTCTCTATTTTTTCTTTCATGATTTTTGTCTTTGTGTCTTCTCCAATGACACAAAGATTTTGTTATGGGATATCATACAGATTTGGCTTTTGAGGTTAGGTCTAAAATCTATTTGTGTTTCATTATTTTTCCATATGGAAATCAAATTGATCAACACAATTTGTTCAAAAAGATAAAACTTTTACATTTGAATTACCTTGGTGTATATATATGAAAAATTAGTTGACATACTGTTGTAGTGAATTTCTAGATGTTATATACTTGGGTATAGCTTTTATACCCAGTCTGATGATCACTGACTTTAAATAAGAGATTTTGGACATGTATATTTAATATAATTATTGACATGCATGTGTTTAAGTCAACCATTTTGCTATTTATTAAAAACTATTTTCCATATTAGTTCTTTGACCCTTTTATTCCTCTTTTTCTGCTTTGTTGTAGAAAACTTGAGTCCTCCTTCTTTTTCTATTTTGTCTATACTATTGGCCTATTAGCTGTATCTCTAGGTTTTATTTAGTAAGCGGTTGTTCAAAAGTTTACAGTGTGCATCTTTTACTTACCACAGTATATTTTCTAAGAATATTATACTAATTCAGATATTATTTAAGAATCTTACAACATTATATTTTCCCCTTCTCTTCTGTAGTATAAAGTCATGGACTTAGCACATGCCAGTACAAATCAATAACATCTTTGCAAAAATTTAGAATCACTTTTCAAAATTGTCCTTGTCTCCATCCATATAAAAAGCACTCATCTCCAAAAGAAACGAGAAGAATATATGTTAAAAAGATACATAATTTAAAGCTACATAGTAACTCATTACATATTTTCTTATATTGAAAAATAGTCTTTACTTACATCTCTGGACAAAAACTTATTTATTCACTTATATTAAATGTGTCCAAGATATTATGAAAGATACAAAGATAAATCAAATATAAACGCTGCTTTCAAATAATTTATATCCAATTATGAATGAGAAAAGGTGTTATTTTTAAAAGGCTACAATATGATTCAGTATAATAAACTCATGAGCACCACAAAATGCTGTGGTAGTTCAAGTAACGGAGGAAAAAAATGGGAGATAAGGGTAGAAGGGACCATTTGGTAGCCTTTGGGGAAACTACTAATCATTTTAATCACAATAATGCTATGATTAGAATTTTCTTTCAAATATAAAACTGATAAATGCATCCAATGACTTAGACAAATTAGGAGGCTTCATCCATCTAGAGGAGAGTCAATGGAAAGCTGAACGAAGATGGTAAAGAAAACAAGACAAAAATGTAAAGGATCAAGCTACTGAGTTGAAGAAGGAAATAACATAGAAGGGCTATAAAATGATATTAACCTGATATAGATTGAAGTAATAGGGAAGAAGGAAATTTTCGTAGAAAGGTGACAGTGGGAACCACAGGATTTGATGAGTTTAAGACGCCAGTGAGGCATCTGTATAAAAAGTGATTAGGCAGCAGTTGAATATACAGGATTGAATTTGATGGAAAGTTGGATTTTATATGTAATTTTACCTAGAGGTCTGCAAAGGGATGACAGCTGAAGTTGTCAGATGGCATGAGATATTTAATGGAGAAAATGTAAGAAGAGAGTAGGCCAAGACAAACTTTGATGACAGGAATGATAACTTTAGGATATAAGAACAGAAAGAGAAGCTTAAGAAGAAGACATGTGATAAATCATTAAAGAGCTGGGAAAACATCCAGAATAACGATTTTAAAGGAAGGAGGGTGGGGGAGAGATCTAAAAGAAGGAAAGGTAACCAGCAGTAATGTGAAGTCAAAAGAATGAGAATTAAGAAAAAGCCCTTGATTTGGAGACTGAGAGACCACTCATACATGATAGCAATTTCAGTGAAAGTATTTGCATAGTGTTAGAAAATGAGACTATCTATAACCAGAGAATAACTTTTATAAAACAGAAGTCTGGTAAGCAAAAAAACCAAAATCCAAAAACAAAACAAACAAAAAAGAAACAAAAAGAATTGTAAGCTTAGCCTGAATGTACAGCCAGTCAAAGAAAAAGAAGTATTGGTTGTTGAAGGGAAAGAGAAGGAAGTTGGGAGCCAAGGTTTCCGAAGGAAGAGAAGAGAAGCAGAAAGGAGAGTTTCGCACTGAAAACGTCCTCTTTCTGCAGTAAAAGAGTAGAACATAAGGAGTAAAGACAAAAGACAATTAAGTGTGACAAGAGAGGAAGCTTATACAGTTCTTGTCTGTTCTCCTTCTATCCTGTGAAGAGTGGGGATAACAAAAATGACCCAAGAGTAGGAAAGAGTGGTTATCACAGCTGTGAGGATAAGAACCCACAGCAGACTTGACTGTCATGGAGTGGTAAGAACACGTAGGGTCAGAGAGCATAAAAATAACCAGAATTCCATTTGGAGTAAAAATTTTGCAGGTCCATCTTGCAAACCTGTCTTCCTGGTTGAAGCTTTGCTAAAATGATGCTAACTCTTGCCCTATAAATAAAGATATTTGACTATCTTTTACTGGAGAAAAATAGATACCAAAGTGCCATTTTACTAAGTCATTGTAAAACTTCTTGCTTTCAAGATGCTTAAATCCTTACCTCATTCAAAATAACTATTTTCTTATATTTTAATTATTGTTTTCCCTCAAGCAAATGAAGTCATCTGGAATATAAAAAAGAAGTCACTATAATAAAAGAGTTAAAATGACACAGATAAGGTTATTTTTCTGTGTTTAGGAAAACCTTAATTTCATGGGTTATACAGAGTCTTTGTCCTGTATAACTTAAAATTCACTTCCCAGTAGAATTTACATTTTATAAGAAATCAGAAAATATGTATTAAGCCTTCTGAACAAACACTTCCTAGAGATAGTTAACCTACCGAACCTGTGAATAAACATTTCTCTGGTAGCACATGGTGGTATTCACACAACAATTGGGTTCCAAAATATGTTTCTTCAGTGTTACATAAAAACATCCAGTTTGTGTAATGAACAACAATAGTGTCAGTAATCAAAGAAAATCAGGATTGTCAACAATGAGAAATAATGTCTCCTAGCAACCAAGTTTCAATTACTCTTTGTTTGCTAACAAGCACTGAGATATTTTATGCTGGTAGCTTTATTCCAGAGAGTAAAGCATTATCAAAGACCGTAAGAGAGAGCTCCTGTTTTAACCAGCTCTGGTTTCCAATCAAACATCTTGCAATTAATTTTATTAGTGTTTTAGACATAATTTACTTTGAATAAGCCATAACTATGATTTGTTATTGTCATGTTCTAAAAGAAACTGTAATGTGGAATAATTATTTGTTTAAATAATGGAATCATTGGCATACAGATGATACTCCAACAAAGTAAAAATTTATTATCATTAATAATAAGATTAAACAAAATCATATCCCAGAATAGATCCCACGAGGACCCTTTAGCTATTTTAGTTGAACTAGAAATAATACTACTAATTAAGATATAACACTGACTGTCATAGCAGTAGTCACAAAGACCATTTACTAGTGCCTAATAAAAACCCTCTATTGTAACACAGATACAGTATGAAAGTACACCCTCAAATGAAATCAATCCACATTATGAGCATGACCTATCAAACTTTGAGAACAATTTTATTCGAGGCATCTGTATGAATCCCTTTATATTATTTCAACTTGGGAAATGACCATTGAAACTGAGCTGTTTCAGCGGTACTCCCTCTGCATTTGGTGGGTGGGACTTTAACCTCTTACTGCTTTACATACAATGCAGACCAAAGAGCATAGTGGGTGAGGGGGACTATGGCTGCAGTGTTGGTGCTCCAACAATTATTTCTCTCACAATCCATTTCATCTGAACCTCTCAAAGGGAAAAGGCTCACGGAAAATACCTCCCTCGCTGCGCGCGCGCGCGCGCACACACACACACACACACACACACACACAGGCCAAGAAGATAATTAGGCAAAATCCACATCAAGGCAGCCACAGCTATAGTTTTGTAAACTCAAAAAATGTTTTCAGACTAGTCATTTGCAGATATACTTCTATTTAATAATATCTGACTTTTTACTGATTGATATTGGTATTATGTAGGAAGGGATAGTCTATGTTTTCAATTTGTTTCTAGGGCTGTTTAGTGCTATTCAAATTAGCTTTAGTAAAGACTTTTAAATAATCTATGTGTCTATTATTTGTATTATTGTTTGGTGAAGGTGAAGAATGATCTGATTTAAACTTATCTCAATAGGGGCACCTGGGTGATTTAGTTAGGTGAGCAGGTGACTTCTGATTTCCGCTCAGGCCATGATCCCATGAGATCAAGCCCCACATTGAGCTTAAGATTCTCTCTCCCTCTCTCTCTCTCTCTCTCTCTCTCCATCCCTCCCTCCCTCTGCCCTTCTCCTCAACTCATGCTCTAACTTTTTCTCTCTAAAATAAAAAAAACCATTTGAACTTACCTCGATAAATAAAAGTATATATGTAAATGAATAAAATTATCAAACTGAAATGCAATAATTTCTGCTTAAATGTTTCTTCAGTTTTTCATAATTATAAGAAACTTAAGCCTTTTTTTCTTTCTCTGATTGCTTTCTTTGGCTAAAATATCAAAACGTCTCCTATTTTGTAGGCTTCTGAATATAAATATCTTCATTCATTTCTTAACAATATCTTTGATTTTTAGCTTCTTATTAGCAAACAAGGGCAACAAATCATAGATCATATGTCAGTATTTTAGTCTACTTTTAGCATTAAACCCTGGATATGCCATGGCAGAACTACTGCATATAGAGTCACATAAGTATACATATAAGTGAGATGTCCTGTAGAAAATGACAAAATTATCTAGGTACTAGGAAGTCAACTGATTTTTTAAAAATTATTATTATGGAATATAATGAACAACACCATGCAGAATAAATGATTTCAAAACAAAAACATTTTCTGGCAAACAAAATTATTTTCTATAGTCAGTAAGCAAGATTCAATTAATCAGAAAACGAGGATTTCAGTAAAATCCTATTTTCAGAAGAAAGTCATCATTTACCATGTTTGTCCAAATGCTGTTGCTGCAGGGGTTATGGAAAAAAGATCAGCTACAGTCTGCTTTTGAACAATGGGTTAGAGAGAGATACTGAGCGTGCAAATGCATCATCTTCCAGAGGCAATTCCATAGCCACCATTTTTATGGTTTTAATATGAAGCTTTGCAAAAATATTTGCCAGCTGACCATGACAAATATAAAATGATTTCTCTCCCTATCCTTGAAACAGTAAACAAATGTGAAAAGAAACTTTTTTTAATACTTACATAAACAGGAAAACACTAGGATTTCTTTTTTTTTTTTTTAATGTTTTATTTATTTCTGAGAGAGAGAGACAGTGTGAGCAGGGGAGGGTCAGAGAAAGAGGGAGACACAGAATCTGAAGCAGGCTCCAGGGTCTGAGCTAGCTGTCACATAGCCCAACGCAGGGCTCGAACCCACAAACTGTGAGATCATGACTTGAGCCTAAGTCGGACGCTTAACCGACTGAGCCACCCAGGTGCCCCAGGAAAACACTACTCTTAAGAATCAAGAGACTTATGGGGCGCCTGGGTGGCTTAGTCGGTTAAGCGACTGACTTTCGCTTAGGTCATNGTGTCACTTTACGCGATCTCAATTTTCATATTAGTAAAGTGTGCACCTGTGTGTATGCGCATGCATGTTATTTTAGAACTAGATTTTCAAAGAATGCCTTTTAATTTCTCAAGGACATGGAACGTGTCTGAAGATAGACGACGGGGCGAGAAGCAACCCTGTGGCAGTGAATGCTGAGTATACTACTGGCAAAAGTAGGGAGTTCGTAAACATGTCCCTGAGGAAGACACAAATGCCCTCATTCACAGTCTTTTCACTGGGGATTGTGGTAAATATAGAAGTCACTGGTGTAGATACTCCACTGGCCTGATTTTTTTCTTTCTTTCTTTTTTTTTTTTTTTACTTTTTACTCTCACTATAGACTAACAAGTTCCTACATGCACAGATTTATACATGGGTACGTGCATAAGCCAGAGTGTAAAACAAATTTGTGCTGGGGAATAAGTACATAGTGAAGACTCAGCACAACAGACTCCCTTCCAGAGCTCCACTGTTATGCTTCTGAACCATTACCAATGCCTTTCAGCAATGCTGTCGACAGAGCTCAGATAGGGTCCTGAACTCTAGAGAATGAATGAGATATGCCAAATGAAGCATAATTACTTTATTGACGTCATTCAGCTTTCAACTCACATTTAATGGGTGAGCTTCTACTGCTTGAAACAGTGGGCCGTTTGTAGCACATTATGCAAATGATAAGACTAATCTTTTGCATTATACATAAGAGCTGCTTATTGTGCATTAACTAATTTATCTGACTACGCAGGGGCTATGAATGCTGATTTTTATTAAGTGAAACTCTTCATTAAGTGAAACGTAGGCACGGCAAGTGCATATATTAGCATGTGCCTGTTTTGCGTGGATGAATACATAAATATACACACATCTAGTTACCAAATGACATTCTTTTGTTGATAAGAATTATCAAGTATGATATATTTCTTTCAGACAAATCAGTAAGATGAGAAAGTGAGAATTAAATAATCAGAAGGAAGACACCAGTATTCATTGCACTTACTTTTGCCATGGTCATAAAATTGCTTTTTAAAGACAGAATGTGTAGTCTAAAGTCAATAGTTTAAATCTTACATAAGTATCCGTTAGTATGCCAGTGACTATTTTTGTGATCATCATAAAAAGCAAAGGAAGAACAAGCAAACCCAAAGTCTAAATAGAGCAGTCACTTCAGTCTTAAGATAAGTTTATTCATTTGAAAGCAGAAGGAAAAAGAGCAAAATAATATTTTATTAAGTAAACATGAACCAATTTGGTTACAATCTAGGCATTGGCATGTGTAGACAGACAGGAGAATAATGTCTTATGCAAAACTCCGAGAAGAAGTACATTTCTTTAAGGCACACATTTATAGCCAACCCAGACTCTCCACACAGGGCTTGCTCTTCTCAGCGAGAATCTCACCATGGAGTTTCACAAGAGATAGCAAAAATATCACAC
The DNA here is from genome assembly GCF_008692635.1 of Crocuta crocuta. Lineage (NCBI taxonomy): Eukaryota > Metazoa > Chordata > Mammalia > Carnivora > Hyaenidae > Crocuta > Crocuta crocuta. Next base: position 3,824,724 of record NW_027528209.1, read on the forward strand.
ATTTTCTTGACTAAATTTATAGAGATTTCACTTATTTTAATTGGCAATGGAAAACTGGGAAAACTATCTGCAAATTATTACAAGATTTTATTACTTTAAAAATATTTTTTAAATGCAGTTAACAGCTCACTAATGGGTGAGTCCCTGATTACATTTTTAACTAATTTTCAAGGTGAAAAGGCTACTGGAAATGAAATGAGCCTCTTACTTTGAAGATACTAAATAGCAACAATGGCCACCAGTTCAACAGATGCAGAAAGGCAGAGAAGCCCAGTACACTCTTCTGACTTCAAAATTCAGTTCCCAGTTTTAGTTCATTAAAATTAATGACCGATCACTATGTATCATGCAGGAGAACAGCTCATTCCTTTATCAGCCAGGTAAACTAAAACACATATTACTAGGCACGACACAAACCCAGCCCTGGGATTTGGCCATGAGCCCGACTCAACTGCAGAATGTTTATTAAATTATTAAAATTTATGGGTTGATAGCACTCTCAAGCAATTTATTATAGCTGTAAACCATTTTTAAGTTTTGAAAACACAATAAAGTTGATTTAATAATCCCCCTAATCTTATACACAACTTCCTCCAGAATTTTCTTCAATTACAGCTCATAAATTACAATTTATTGTGTATTAGAGAAACACTAAAAAACAAATACTTCATGAGAATTTCATCAGATTCATTTATTCTGAAACATTTGCCAGGAAGCATAACAAATTCACATGTGACCCCTGCACTCACAGAGCTGAAGTTCAAATCAAAGCCACAATAGAGAGTTCCTTTGCCAAAGATAATAATGAAAATCTTCCCTTAACTTGAGCCAGGAACTTGACTTTAATGAATGCAAGGGTGAAGGGGTCAGGAAAGGGAGAGAGAGGCAGTTCCAGGGAAATTCTCTCTACTCTAAAAACAGCTTGAATTGCAAAGCACAGATAGTCACATCACCTCTTTGTAGAACTTTGTTAGAGAACGAGCAACTGAAAAGAGGTACCGCAAAGCGACAGTAATTAGGGGCACACATTGTGTTTTTCTCAGGAGCAGCAGGTCATCAGTGTAGGCAAATTCGCTTAGATTTAGTGACTTTTAAGTGAACATTTCATACTCTTAAAAACCAGAATTGACACTAGTTTAGGAAGAACAATCCCTAATGGCAGAATAATTTAGAATCTGTTTCACATTTTATACTGACTTGATTAGGGTAGAATTTTCTGCCAAATCCAGTTGGTCCTGTGTCTTCTTTTTTTTTTTTTAATTTTTTTTTTTTTTTTTTNCCTGTGTCTTCTTAACTGTGTTTTCAAAACTGAAATGGAATTTTGAGGGAAGTATTAGGGCCTCTGTTAATGGAACACAAGAAAACTATATACATAATAGTTTGCATATATTGGGAAGGAGGGGCATTACTCTGTCCAGAGGATAAGCAATGTGATGTGAGAAGAACTACTGCATCTATATTCCTCAAAATTTTCATGTTTGTGTCCTCATGCTGACTTTAGGAGGATGGAGGCTGAAACTCTCATTCAAGCAAGGCTGTCATTGATATCAATTATAATGAATCTGAAGCAGGTAGTTTCCTCGACTTCTAGAACCAGACATTAGAGTAGAGCTGGCTCTGGGAAAATCTCTCAGGGGCAGAGGATTTCTTCAAAAATGGTATTTCATCCTACTTGGGATTTCCACAGAGTCTATTTGCTTAAAATGAGCAAGATCCTTCGTGAGACTTAAGGGCAATGAGGAATGAGAGATGACACAATCAATGACTCAGTCATACTAAAGAGGCCTTAACATGATGAAGACTCTTGTTGGCTCTTAGTGTTAGTTTATTTTTTAAAATTTTTTTAAATATTTATTTTTGAGAGAAAGACACACAGAGTGTGAGCAGGGGAGGGTCAGAGAGATAGGGAGACACAGAATCCGAAGCAGGCTCCAGGCTCTGAGCTAGCTGTCAGCACAGAGCCTGATGCGAGGCTGGAACCCATGAACTGTGAGATCATGACCTGAGCCAAAGTCAGCTGCTTAACCAGCTGAGCCACCCAGGCGCCCCTCTTAGTGTTAGCTGAAAGGCAGAACACTTCAGGGAAGAATAAGCTGGGCTCTCACTTCCCTCTTTTCCTCTCATTTATTCTGCCCTTGGTGCCTGGTACACTAAGCATGTGACTATGGTAAATGTCATTAGAAGAGCCTTCTCTGTTCTATTTCTCATAGGTGCACTTGGTTGTCTATATCTGTATCGAGTGACTCTCCTCACCATCTTGGCCACAGTAACATTAGGTAGACACCTAGCCAAGGTTGGGCCAATCAAATTTCTCTCCCTGAAATATTGAGCCAATTAAGTCTACAGAGCTGAGCTGAAAGATCCTGGAGACCAAAAATTGAAGGTGCTATTTTGCATTGAACATGATGTCTATGAGTAAAGGAAGCTGATCCACAGGAGAAAAAACACAGAATGGAGTTATGGAGACAAGCAGGGTAAGAAAATATGAGGCAAAAGACAGAGTTAAAAAGTAGTTGCCTTCATTTTTCCCTGTGACTTATCACTTCTTATGAGGTTTACATATATTTCTAACTCTTGAATCCTTTATATTCTTCTGTTCTATCAACCCCATTTTCATTTGGGCTAGGCTTCTGTTCCTTAAACATCAATGATACTGGGTGCACAAATGGGGAAATAAAGTACTCTGTCCTCATTCTACTTGCAAGCTTGCCACAAGCACTGACACTGGAGCAAACCCTGTGAACAACCAACACGGGCAGGAAACATGCTGACCTCTCACTTCTGTGTTCACTCACCCAAGAAGTACTAGGTAACAACACTGCACCCAGTATCAGTGACTTCCTGGATTCTTGATGGCCCATGCCTCTCCCACCTCTACCCTTCACCGTAGGCCACAAAGAGCAGTTCCACAGACTCCATCTCCAAGTTGTTCAAGTCATTTTTGCATGTGGAGCTGAGTCATATATTGAAGTGATCTACCTGTGTCATCTGTATTTTATACACAAAGATCATATATAGGGAATGTCCATACATCAAGGCAATAAGTTATGGAGCATGTTCCAAAAGATTCATAAGTGACCATAAAGTATTTTCAAATAGGGATAACTATATACATGTGACAGTCATAATCACCAGTTTGAATGTGGGTCACTTCCTCTATGGCCAAAAGATCATACATGTTCCAGCTATGATGGAGTAACAAAGGCCAGATTTATCTTCTCACATGAACAACTGAAAAACTAGAGCAAATATATCAACTAGTGGGTTTCAGACAGTGGTTCCTAGGAAAGACAGGGCAGAAATCATTTAGAAAAGGGATGGGGGTGATCCTTATAATTGCCCCAGCCTAACTGCCCAATAAATGTGTCCCAGCCATGCAAAGGGACGGGACACCCAAACAGAATCTGTGGTCTCTGTGAAAAGAGAAAACCAAGTTGAAAATCTGGGGAGTCTCTGTGGGCTAGAATTTTCAGAACAGAGAACCAGAGTCAAGAGAACTGCAAAGAAAGTTCCAGACATTTGCACTGGTTTTATCAGGAGTCTTTTACTGAGGCCTAAAAACTGTATTAATATAAGAAAATACATGAGGCTAGGGAAAGAATCACCAGAAAGCAGCAAGTGGAAAAGTTTCAGATATCACACAAGGCCAGGAGAAGTTCATGCTCCCAGCAGCCACAGTGGAAATCCTCAGTACTACTTGACACATCACAGGAAACACCCAGAAGTTTATAGTCTCACTACTCAGGAAAATAAGCCCTAGCATAAAAGCCACATAACAAACTGCATCCCAGAATACAGTTCAGGAATATTTTAAGGAATTACAAAATATACCTAATACAGTAAAACTAAAATATGTGATATCCAATAAAAAGAAACAATTGAGCATGTAAAAAAGGAAAGAATAGAACAGAAACAAATCAATAAAAGTAATAGAATTAGCAGACAAATACATTAAAATAATTACAAACATTCTATATGTTCAAAAATATAGAGCAAGAAAGCATGTATACATTAAGGAGATCATAAAATATCATAAATAATGGGTGGCTCAGTTAAGCATCTGACTTCAGCTCAGGTCATGATTTCATGGTTCACGAGTTCACAAGCCCCGTGTTGGGCTCTGTGCTGACAGCTCAGAGCCTGGAGCCTGCTTTGGATTCTGTGTCTCCCTCACTCTCTCTGCCCCTCTCCTACTTGTGCTGTCTCTCTCAAAAATAAATAAAAACATTTAAAAAATATCATAAATAAGAAATTATTAAAAACTCTTTAAAAATCAAAATTCCATATATATAATATACAATATAATATATTGTATATGATTAAGTACAGATTAGATACTGCATAAAAATAGATTAGTGAATTTAAAAACAGCAATAAAAACTTTAAAAATGATGGGGCGCCTGGGTGGCTCAGTCGGTTGGGCGTCAGACTTCAGCTCAGGTCATGATCTCTTGGTTCATGAGTTCAAGCCCCACATCAGGCTCTGGGCTGACCGCTCAGAGCCTGGAGCCTGCTTCAGATTCTGTCTCCCTCTTTCTCTGACATTCCCCTGCTCATACTCTGTCTCTCTCTCAAAAATAAATAAACATTAAAAAAAAAACCTTTAAAAATAAAACACAGAAAAAAAGATTGGAAAAAAATGATCATAACATCAGTGAAATCTGGGGCTAACTAAAACAGCCTAATACTGATACAAGTAGAATCCTGAAAAAGAAAGAAAAGTATACAGAATAAATATTTGGAGTAATGTATGAAATTTTCCAAATTTGGTAAAGATTATAATCCATAGGTGGCTTGGGTGACTTAGTTGGTTGAGTATTCAACTCTTTATTTTGGCTCGGGTCATGATCCCAGGGTAGTGGAACAGAGTCTCACGGAGGGCTCTGCACTGAGCACGAAGCCTGCTTCATATTCTCTCGGGTCACCTGGGTGGCTCAGTGGGTTAAGCATCTGACTCTTGGTTTCGGCTCAGATCATGATCTCATGGTTCATGAGTTTGAGCCCTGTGTTGGGGTCTGCACTGGGAGCATGGAGCCTGTTTGGGATATTCTCTCTCCTTCTCTCTCTCTCTCTCACTCTCTCACTCTATCCATCTATCTAAACCAACAGATCCAGGAAACACAATAAAGATGTACAAGACATGTACAGAAAACAGAAAACTACACTAGTGTAGAACATCATCAATGTGCTTGAAACTAGTATAAAGGGAAAATCTGAAAAAGCAGCCAAAGAACCCATCACTTACATAGAAACCAGGATAAGAGTAACAGCCAGCTCCCATCAGAAACAACACAAGTCAGAAGATCATACAGCAGCATCCGTAAGAGGAATGCAAGAAAAACTGGCAGCAGAAGATTCTATATCCAGTGATAATATCTCTCAAAAGCAAAAGTGATATAAGAATTTTTGCAAAAATAAAAAAAAAAAAAACTGATAAAAGTGATCACACACAGATTTGTATTACAACAAATATTAAACAAAGTCTATCAGGCAGAAGGAACAATAACATCAAGTTGGAAATCTGGATTGACACGAGGGAGAGCAACAGACATGGTAAGTAGGTGGTTGTAAAAAAATATTTTTCTTAGTTTTAAAATATCTTTTATTTATTTAGTTTCAAAGTTTATTGTGAGGGGAGAGAAAGTGTGGGCATGTGCACACACACACTCGCGTGCATGTTGAGGTGGGGCAGAGAAAGAGAGGAAGAATCCCAAGCAGGCTCCATGCCCAGGGAGGAGCCATACTTGGGGCTCAATTTCACGAACCATGAGATCATGAGCTGACCTGAAATCAAGAGGTGGATGTTTAACCAACTGAGCCATGCAGGCGTCCTTAAAATATCTTATGAAAACAGATGTTTCAAGTAAAAATTATAAAAATATATGGTGGGGTTTAAAGCAGATGCAGAAAGAAAATGATTAACAACAGTGTAAAGTCTGGGAGAGTAGAAAGACAATATACTGTTGTAATATTCTTACCGGGTAACTGAAGGGGTGTAATATTACTTGTATATATGTGATAATTTAAGTGTGTACACTAGAAAATTTAAAGCAAACACAGACATGTACACACACACACACACACCAAGAGTTATAATTAATAAGTCAATAAGGAAAGAAAATGGAATCATAGGAAAAATGCAATCCAAAAACAGGCATGAGAAGCAAAAGAGGAGAACAAAGATGATGTAGGACAAACAGAGCAACATAATAGGTTGAAAACCAACCATTTTGATAACCACATTAAATCTAAGTAGTCTGAGTTCACCAGTGAACAGGTAAAAATTGACAGATTGGATAAAAGCAAGACCCAACTAAATACCCTACAGATATTCAAATAATAATAAATATGATAAAGGTCTTTATGCCACTAAATTTGACAATTTACATAAACTGGATATACTCCTCAAAAAAAAAAACAAGCTACCAAAACTCACTCAAGAAGAAATAGTTAAATGTGAAAGTCCCATATTTATTAAGGAAATTAAATTTGGAGCTGAAAATATTCCCCCAACGACACCAGATGAGTTAGGTTATGAATTCCATAAACACTTAATAAAGAAGGACTATTGAGTCTTTAAAAATCCTTCAAAACAATAAAAGAAAATACTTCTCAGCTCACTCTATGAAATCAGCATTATTCTGATACCCAGATCACCAAAAAACATAGGAAAACTTTGGATCAACACTCTCATGAACACAGGCATGAGAATTCAAAACACACTTTTAGGACATGTATTTAAACAATATATAAATAAGGGAATACATCATGACTGTGACTTTTATCACAGCATGCAATGTTGGTTTAACTTTCACAAATTAGTTGACGTAATGCACCATACTAACAGACTAAAAACAAAGCCTACAACTAACTTCACATTTCATGTTAAATCGGAAACAAGGCAATGATTACCAGTCTCATTATTTCTATTCAACATTGAACTGGAAGGTTCTTAATCAGCACAGTAAGGCAAGAACAAGGGAAAATGTAAGGCACATCCATTGGAAATATATATGTATGTACACACATGTATACACACAAACACATAAAACATATTTTACAATTCAATAATAGGAACCTATATTGAATGATTGTATTTATCTGATTGTTCAAAATGGGCAAAACTATAGAAACTAATAGTAGTAGATGAGTGGCTGCCAGAGGCTGAGAGAAGAAGGAATGGACAGTCAGGAAAGGAGAGTAACAGTTAACAAGCACCTAATTTCTTTGGGGGTGATGAAATATTGTAAAGTGAGATTGTCACGGTAGTTGCACAACTTGCAAGTATACGGAAAGCACTGAACTGTACACTGAATTCTATGCTGTGTAAATTACACCTTAAGCTGTTAAAAAAATAAGTTATACAAACTCATGGATTAAATAAATTATATTAACAGCAAAGGTAAAAATACTCAAAACTCATCACTTCTTCCTAATTTTGCCCCTTTTTAATATTATTTATGAACTTGAGGCGATTCATACCTATCTCATCTGTAGGATAGGTACACTATATAATAGTGTCCTACTCCACACATCTTCTAAGCTCTGAATTCAGCTGCCATCTTGGCAGATTGAAATTGGACACTGTCGAATACTGCCACCACAAAAATGGGCAACCACTACAAATCCGAGCTTGTATCCTCCAGACAGCTGGTTGTTAATCATTTATGAGTACATCACTGCCTGCTTTATTCCTTCATTTCCAGACCAGTGCCATGTGGACCAGAGAAGGTAGCCAGAAGTGACAAAATCCTGAGGGGAAATGCATGAGACAATAAATTTGTTTGACCCTGTAATTAGAAAATGATGTTCCTGGAAGGAAAGGAAGGAAGTTTGGTAAATAAGCATAATAAATAATAAACATAATTGAAAAAAGCTTGTACACATGATTTGGGAAACATTTTGTTTCAGACTGGAAGCCAAAGCCCAAGTATACATGGTTGATAGATTACATGGTCCTTATTTCTCTTAAGTGGTTTGTTCACAAAAAAAAAAACAGGCAAATAAGAACTATAACTTTTCTATTTATATAGATACATACTTATGTGTTTCACTACTTCATGCTCTGTGGCAAACACACTAGGTACTTAGGGCTACAATTACGTTTTCTTCTTTACGTCAATGTTACACTGAGTAAATGGTTGTATTTGTTAAGTTTGAGCCTTTAATATAAATAACACTTAGAAAAAGTTTTCTGAGTCTGTAGAAAAAAAATTTAAGGTATTAACTTATATACCTGGAAGAGTTTACTATTTGCTTATACTGGAAAGGATTAGGAAATTTAAAAATGAGTATAAAATATCTGGCTCCAGTGGTTACTAACAGAGAAAACACTTCATGTGCTAGCTATTTATACCTTCTGATCCTCTTCTTCCCTATCTGTAAACTGGGGTTAATAACGATTCCTACCTTTTAGAATTAGAGCGTAGATTAAATGAGATGATCTCTTGTAAAAAAAATTGCAGTACACTTCCTGGCACTTAATAAGTACTTAATAAATGTTTGCTCTTTATATATTTTGCTGTCAAGATTTAAATAGGCAATCATAATATTTACTGTGGAAATTCTTGGTGGATTTCCTTCCAGAAGTACATATCATATTTATTTCCTAAGATTCATTATATTAGTTTTCCCCATGCAATTTCTTTGCATGTCTTACGCATATGTAGGCAGTATATTCAGCATAAGATCCTTGCATAACTAGGGGATTATTTGTACTTTAAGGCTTACTGAAAGAGACGGCTGTCCTAGGAGGTGTATTTCCTCAAACACTGTAAAATTGCAAAGGAAGCAGCTCTTCCTCTAGCAGAGCTGCCTTTTATCTTCAGCTGCTTACAAGCCTTCAGAACTCTTCGGGGATAATTGCAATGTAATGCGTTACAGATGCTTGCTAGGTAATTTACTCAGCTGCCACCACCTGGGGAGATTAGACGGGATTTCCTCTCCTGACACTGGGCCCCGGGAATTTATAGTCTTTTCTCTTTCTCTTCTCTGGTGGTATCACTCTTCTCCCCCAGGCTTCACTAGGAAGTCAGCCATTTTAAAGTATATATGTAGTTTGCCTGTATGAGGAAATGCCAGCAAACACACTCTATACAGGCTGGGTAAACTTTAAGGCACAGTCCCTATTTTACCAGCCTGGCTAAACCCGAAATATTATCAGGCTCCTCCTGAACCACCCAACTTTAAAGCAGTGCCCTTATCTCTTGCCAAAGACACTTGGGAAGTGCTATGGGCTGAATTATGTCCTGGCAAAAATATATGGCGAAGTCCTAAGCTCCAGAATATCAGAATGTGACTTTTTTCAGACATAGTATCTTTACAGACATGATCAAGAAGAAGTCATTACAGTAGGCTCTAACCCAGTAAGACTAGAGTCTTTATAAGAAGGAGAAATTTGGAGACAGACATGCACACAGGAGAAACACCACATGAGGATGAAGGCAAAGATTGGAGTGGCTCATCTAGAAGTCAAGGAAGGCTAAAGACTGCCAGTAAACCAGCAGAAGTTAGGAGACAGGTATGGAACAGTCTCCCTTACAGCCTGCAATAGAAATCAGTCCTTCCAACGACCTTGATGTTGGACTTCTAGGCTCCAGAACTGAGACAATAAATTTCTGCTGTTTAAGCCACAGTTTGTGCAGCACTAGCAAATGACTTTGAAAGCCTATGAAAGGCACTGGACCCCTTCTCAAAATAACTTTTTAAAATGCATCAAATAATGTACATAGGATAACGAAGGAAATCAAACTTCACAATATTGGTTTTAACTTTTTGTTCAAAAACAACTCTGGGATGTACACATATATGCACTTATCTAGTAATCTGTTAAATACAAGATCTAGTGGTGGGTCAAAAAACAGTGCAATTCTGAAGCACAGTAAATGTAAATGGTATTTTGAGGTCTGCAACAAATCTAATATGAAAATGTCTGTGATTTCTGTTGGTTATAGGTGCTGTTAATATTACTGTTGCTTACTGTCTATAGTCGTAATTGAAAGAAATGATAAACTCTAGTTAGAGATTAGCGAAAGTTAGGTCAAGTCCACTGACCACCTGAATTCCCTCCACAGACATCTCCAGGGTCATGGGCGCCAGGTGAAGAACTTCAGCTTTAGAGTCTTCGTTTCACTGAATCTTCCCTTATTAGAACATCTAGTCACTTTGTTTATTCTTTCTTGTTCATTCATCTCTTGATTCATCTCCAGGCTATATCTTTCCTGGGTACTTCAGTGATAAGATTCTCTTCTCTCTGAAGCCCACTTTACTCCTCAGTACCACACAAAGGTTATTCTCTTGAACCTGACATTGATCTTAAAGTTGTTATCAAAGACAGAGGGTTGCTGGAGGGGTGTTGTGTGGGGTGATGGGCTAAATGGGTGATGGGCATTGATGAGGGCACTTGTTGGGATGAGCACGGGGTACTGTACTGAAGTGATGAATCACTAAATTCTATTCCTGAAACCATTTTTACACTATATATTAACTTAGATTTAAATAAAAAAATAAATAAGAAAAATATTTTAAAATGGACAATTCACATTACAGCTCCACTCAGGGCAATCCCTGAAACAAGAAGAGTGGAAATCTTCCCAGTGGATAGAGAATTATTATGACGATAAATATCATTATCATGGTTATAATGTCCTGATGGCTAAATACCACCAATTGGTCTATGCCATTCCAGAGTCCTTTAATATTTTATATATCAGAGAACCTCATTTCACAGCAGCATCTCTTGCTATCAACTATGGCCTATGAAAGACACTTACCACTGAACTTCTCAACCATTATGGTACCTATTTACGAGTGAATTCTTCATCACTTTACAGATAACAGTGACTTTGCAGCCGGCTTGGGGATTGGAGGCAGCTGCCAGGTCACTGGACTTAGGTAGTAAATCCAGCCTTCTGTGTCCTGCTGTCCAAGCATTTTAGGTTTCTCTTTATTACTATGTCAAGTCTTTCTAGCAGTCCTACCTCCTTTATTCTAGGCCATCACTGTTTTAAACACCACAGGGTCTTCTACCAGGATGTTTTCACTAGCTCCAATGATCCTTGCCATAATGGTAAATCCAGATAATGCTGCCACATCAGTAAACTCTACAGTTCAGTCTCAAATCCCACCTTCCCTGCCCCAAAACTCTCAAATTCTCCCCCGGTATTTTTGGCTGGTTCTGCCAGTATAAATTATATATACAGTTCTCTCACACTGAATAATGCCTTTCTTTGAAAATTCAGGACATTCTCCCCTGCTTGAACACTTTTGAGGCATGATTGTTCTTACTGCTCTAAAAGCAAAGAAGAGAGATGGGGACAGGTTTTGAGAATACAAGTGCCATATAAAAAAGCATTTGATTCAGGTGAGAGTTTTGCAAAATCACTAGGCAGTAGGGGACAGGTGTCCTCTATCAAGAAAAGGCCACTTTTCCCAGCATAGAGGTTTTAGGGAATCAGAAGATTTCATATTTTTTTAAATGAATCCTCTCTTTATGTCCCCAACTCCAGTCTCAGAATCTTAAAACTTTCGTATTTGGTTCCTATCTTTTTTCACAAAAGCTGTAATATCAGCACTCTTTTAGAACTCTCACAATCAAATCTGATTCTTGATTTTCAGCCTATCCTTTGGCTATAGTGAATAAAGGTCTCTTTAAGTACTGTCATAGATGACTTTACGTTTTTACACTGTAATTTGAGTTCACAGTTGGCTGATCTGTACTCTTCCATTAGAGCATCTGTGTCCATTAACAAAAGCCATATTGTCAAGGATCAGGCTCTAGAGCTACTGCATACATCAGTGCACCCCCTTCACTTACACCCTATCTGGTACCACTACAAAGATTATCATGCTCCAGGACCACAAGATCTCTCATCCTAATACTTAATACAAGCAGTGTCCTGGCTTCCAATTAATCCAGTTCTAGAATCCTGTAGGGCAGCTTTCTAGAATCAACTTTCCTATGCTGGCACCCATGAAACTGACCCTGAGCCAAGCAGTTCAGAGCAAGTTATTTACCAGGGAGGTGATCTTAGAATCCACCGGTAGGGAGATAAAAAGTAAGACAAAGAGGCCAATCAGAGAGTGTTACTGAGCATGCTGTCACCAGAGCTACTTGAAGCTCAGGGACACTCTAGTTTGTAGGGTTCTGTAAAGAACATGCCTCAAAGTCATTCCACCCTAGGGGTGGGGAAGATGGGCTATTTATGCATGAACTCATGCAGTCAGAGGGCTACTGTCATTAGTGTTAATGGTAACCACCCCCCCCAGCAATGTCTACCTAAGTACATTCAGGCAAAGTCCCAGGTGTTTCCCATGACAACTTATTACTCATGTGGAAGCAGTAGGAGTAATGGGATAGGCATAGGACACTGACAATGTATGCTCCAAGCAAAAGTATGGGTGAAGCAAGAATCACGAAGAGGTGAAAGACGAAAGTCCTTCAGAGCACAGATAAATGCATCCTCTTTACATGGGACAGTTGTTTCTTATGTGACTTCTCCCTGTGGACAGAGCTTTGAGCAACATACCTATTCAACTACTTTATATAAAGGGAGAAATGGTCTGAGGTGAAGATAGGAAGAGGCTCAAAAGATAGTGGCAAATGGCTTGGTCAGGACCTGAAGGGAACAAGATTGTAAAGCTAAGACAAGGAGTATGGATAAGAATATGAGTGAATGTATGGGAAAAGAAGCTAAGTGTGGCATTATGTGTCCTTTCAAGTGTATTCTCCCCAGAGAACATCCACTCACAGAAGGCTCTGTACACTGGATGACTCCTCCAGGGAATATCAGCTGCCCAGGTGTTGGTACAAGAGCTTTTGAAGAAGAAAGTCATAATGGCAGGGATGGAGGCTATACAAATATACAGAATAATGGGCACCACTCATCAATGCCAATCTAGCTGCTGCCACTGTTCAATGTCTTGCATATTACCAGTAGAGACAAACACTGAGACTTTGATATAGCTCCATCCCTTGAGGAGACCAACTAGCTGCTTGGTGGCAAAGTGTTTAGAACAAACCTATTCCACCTAGGAGAAACCAAAGATTCCAAATATCTCTGGTATGAGTTTTCCTTCTCTGCTCAAAGTAGCCCAGCTGGAAGAAGTGCACAAAAGCTCACACAGTGTCTTGATTTAACAGCAAAGGATTCTACCTAACATCACTTTAAACTTCCTAAACTATAAACACAGGAAGAAAGGGATCAGTAATGCCACAGACAACATTCTGTTCCCCATGTCTTACAGAGTTCTAGACAGTGTGTAGGTATTTGATTGATATTTATTAAAAGGGGAAAAAAAGCATTTTGAGAAAATGTCTCATCAAGGATAAAGTATATTTCATGTCCTTCTTTAAGAAGTAACGATACATTAACTTCAGTGACAAACACACTAAATCTTTTAGATAATATTTTCCAAGAATAATAAAACAATAAAATTAATGAATTTACTTTAAATTCTCAGATAGATGAACTGGAGCAACAGAGTTTTAACACAAAGAGGAAAGAAAGGAATTCACTGTGCAAATTTATATCTTAAAAGATAATGACTTTAATTTCACCTTAATTATGTATAAGCTGGATAATTCATAAAAGTGTGAGCCGATGCTAAGTTCATGCAAGGAGTCAAGTTTAGGTATGCCAAAATAGATTATATTATAAAATCTTAGTCATTTTCAATTTTTTTTTTAAAAAAGCAATCAAGAACAGTTTAGAACTCCTAAGAATTGTACCTATTTAAGCAAAGTAATGTATAACTTCAAATCATTTTGCTACACATAGAAATTTAAGGAGCTCACGAAACACTAGATATTATGAGCTACATTTTTTAAATGTTTATTTACTCTGAGAGACAGAAAGAGAGAGTATGAGTGGGGAGAGGGAAGAGAAAGAGGGAGAGAGAGAGTCCCAAACAACCTCCACACTGTCAGTATGGAGCCCAATGTGAAGCTNCTTTTTAAATGTTTATTTACTCTGAGAGACAGAAAGAGAGTATGAGTGGGGAGAGGGAAGAGAAAGAGGGAGAGAGAGAGTCCCAAACAAGCTCCACACTGTCAGTATGGAGCCCAATGTGAAGCTCTATCTCACAAATCATGTCATCATCTGAGCAAAATCAAGAGTCAAACACCTAACCGACTGAGTCACCCCGGTGTTCCTGAACTGTATTTTATCAGAAGAGAGTTCTGTTGTGTTGGTGTATAGAGATAGTGCTTGTTGATGAGCCTCAAAGATATTTATATGAATCTAGTCATATGAATTTATTAGAGCAATATATTTTTCAATATTTTAAATTCTATAATAAAACTAATTAGCTTTAGTAGTATGACTACGACAAGCATTTTTCTTGTAGGTTGGCCAACCTTCAACTGCAATATTGCTACAGGTACACAAATCAGTATGTTTGCATGTCATGGTCAAACGGCTAGAAATGAAAACATACGTGGACAAAGGTGCAATGTGAATACTAATTTACTAAGTGATCCAAAAGTCATTCATCAAATTGATTATTTGCAGTTTGGTATGTATACATCTTAAAGCATGGCTATATAAATAGAAGTACATGTGTAAACAATAATATGTAAACAATATACTAAAGACACTGACAGGGAAAACAGTATAAATGCATTTGGTTGGGTCACTGCCAGGCAGTTAGTACTCTAAGTTTTCTAAATCTGTATCTTCCCTTCCCTTATTTTTTATCCAGCCTGAATCCCATATCAGTTCTACACTTTCTTACCTTTCTGTCCCTTGGCTGGACCCACCTAACAAAATCTCAGGCTAGGTGAATCCTTCAGCTACATTCTCTGCACAGACGCCAGTGAGAAAAAACATCATAGGTGTACAATATGATGGCCTCTGACCTCCAGTGGGGTTTCACTGCTACCAGATTTCCTTCAGTTTCTACACTCAGCTCTCTTCCTCTCCTCATACTGGCTTTTTCAAATAGTCTCCATTCCCCTCGAATCCCAATGACATCTCCTCCATCTCTACTGTAAGCACAAACTTCTGCCTCTACTTCGGAGAAATTAGAAAGTATAGCAGGAGGTTGAAGGGAGGGTAGGAGATGGACAAGATGGTTTCTCAATTTTCTTTGCCCAATCTATAAAATCAGGACTTCATTTATAATCTCCTTTCATTGCCACCCACCATCCCTTTGGAGGAAATCCTCCTGACCCTTGTCCTAATGGTGAGAATAGAGATTAGATCTATTTATCAGCATGTTAACAAGAATTTTTGTTCTTTGGCCCAGATGATATATTTTTAGAAAGATATTCCAAGAAAAAAAAGGATCATAGTATAATTATTGTTTTTAATAGTAAATAGTAAAAATTTTCTGCATGTCCTTTAATATGCAATTAATTAAATATAAAGTAAAATACAGAGTTAAATTAAATAGAGTTAAATAAAATATATAGTTAAATAATGAGTAGAATATGTTCACTTGGTTTGTAAGCATAATTTGTTCAGGAAACATGGCTGTAATCCAAAGCACTTGTATATCAAAGTGAACTTCAAGAATCATTGGCTCAGTTGTGATCATGTGACATTTGGCATTACATACTCCTCATATTGCAAGACATAGCTCATTTATCAAGTTAATATTTATTAAAAATGTCTGCTCATCTTGCGGAACAGTCACGGAACAGGTTACTTGTAATCCAAGGTTTTATTGTATCTCCTGTTAACTGAATGTTTGTGTCCATCCCAGATTGATTCATTGAGAAACCTCATCCCCATTGGGATGGTAATTGGAGGTGAGGACTTTGCAAGATGATTATGTTAAGAGGGTAGAGTCCTCATGGATGGTGTTGGTAAATCTAGGACAAGAGGCCAGAGAAAGCTCCCTTGTTTCTATTGCTGTATAAGGAAACTGAGGAAACAACTGTCCATGAGCCAGGAAGGGGGCATTCTCCAGACTGCTGGCTGGACTTCTAGCCTTCAGAACTGTAAGAAATAAATTTCAGTTCTTTAAGCCTGAGTAGTCTATGATATTTTTGTTACAGGAGCCCAAATGGACTAACACAATATCCTACAATGGAATGCTATCAATACTGTGAAGGCTATCAATACTATAAAGACTTTAAAAGGCTGACACTGCTCTTTTTTACAAACATGAAGAGATGTCTGTCCATGATATATTGTTCAAAAATGAAAAATCTTTTTATATACCAGTATTAACATTACAGTTCCATAGTTGTTGAAAGAATAAATGACTTTCAAAGGCATTTATTCTAGGTTAAGGTTGGAAATTAAGGGGTATTTATTTATTCATTTATTTATTTATTTTGAGAGAGAGAGAACATGTGATCAGGGAGGGGCAGAGGGAGAGGGAGAGTCCCATGCCAGCTCAGCACTGTCGGCATGGAGGCACACATGGGGCTCATCTCACCACCATGAAATCATGATCTCAGCTGAAATCAAGAGTCAGTTGCTCAACCTCCTAGGCACCCAGGCACCCCAAGGGATACGGTTATAGATTCCAATTTCTATATGTTTCCATTTACATTTTCTTAATAAGGCAGATTTACATTTATAACCAGAAAAAAATTTTTTTTTTTCCAATTGTAAAAGTGTAAGGATAAAATGCTACTCTGGGGCTCTGGTGGAATCCTTCAGCAACATTAGTTTATAAATTAGGCCCTTTCTTTCCAAATTCACTACTGGTTTTTTACCCTTTCTAATTAGCATCTAGACATTCTCTAGTCTCTTTCATGTTATCCTTCTACCATATACTACACCTAACAAGAACCCTTCGTCTCACTTCACCTTCACAGTCTGACATCTTGAATTAATTGTTTCTATGTCCTCACTCCTCTTTTATTTAACAGTTCACAGTGATGTGCTTCAGCTTCTAGCACACCACAGATTTCACTCTCACCAAAGTCATCTAAGGACTCTTTGTGGATAAATCCAACAGATAATTTTCTGTTGTCTTATTTGAACTTCCTATGGTGCTTGCCACTGTTAACTGTTTCCTTGACTTTCTTTTTTCTATTAAATTCCACAACCCCACATTCTTTTGCTTTTCCTCTACTAATAGAGCTCCTACTTATCATTAACTTTCAAGGATTCCTTTCAGGAGCTTGCTCCTGAAATGAATTTTATCTTCAACTTAACTACATTTCTCTTAGAGGAGAGCAAAATGGATGGAGAATATATTCTAGAATTAAAGAAGATCTATGTTTTCATCTTGGCTCCCTCATAAGTTTATTAAGGGACCCAAAGAAAGCCGTTTCATCATTTTTTTAAAAAAATTTTTTTAATGTTTTATTTATTTCTAGGAGAGAGAGAGAGACAGCGTGAGCAGGGGAGGGTCAGAGAGAGAGGGAGTCACAGACTCTGAAACAGGCTCCAGGCTCTAAGCTGGCAGTCAGCACAGAGCCCAACGCGGGGCTCAAACCCACGAACCACGAGATCATGACCCAAGCGAAAGTCGGATGCTTAACCGACTAAGCCACCCAGGCGCCCCCCCCGTTTCGTCATTTTGGCTCTTGTTTTCTCTGTAATAAAATGTGAGGTAGTTTTCTTGTAAGGTTGTCGTTAGCATTAAACACAACTATGAATGCCACATAATAAATATTTGATAGCTGGTAGCTGCTATTACTCTGATTTTATAATCTCTCCAGAGAAATTCCTACTCTCCAACTATGATATATAAACTAATGACCCCCAACTCTTTTCTCTCTATCCCAAACTCTCTCCTAAATTTCTAATCCAAAGTATTGACTGGACATTTCTACTGGATATCTCATGTCATAAAAATCAACAACCAAATATAATCTCTATTAGCTCTCTTCCACTCCTCTTAAAAATCTGTGTTTCTCTTTTGGAATGCATGCTATCACAGCCACTGAATTCTAAACAGAAACTTGAAAGCCATTGTTCCTATTCCCTTTTTTATCTCTTTACATACCTAGTCACCAAATCTTATTCATTCTTCCTCCCAAATACGTGTTGAGCTTATCCACTTAGGCCTTTGCACCATCTAGTTTATGATATCATCAACCCTTACAATGGTGATAGCAAGAGGTTTTTAATTGATCATTTTTTCTATGTCCAGGTTCACATTTTTCTTTCATCTTAGTCTTTCCATCATCTACTAATACACTGTAGCTAATAAGTGTCCTTATGTGCTTAAAATCTTCCCACAACCCTCTTACATTTTGGTCTCATCTGTTACCACTACTGTCATGACAGTCCCCTCGCTGCCAACCCCATCTGTGCCTCATCCATACGAAACATGGTGACATTGCTCTAATGGGTTGTATAGCTCCAACCTATAATGAACTACTTCCTCTCTTCAGTCTCTTTGCTAGACTTTTTCCTTGGTTGAACTGCCCTTGACCTTGAAATCTTACATCCTGAGGAAAGATCCATTCCCATCTTAGCTAGTTTCCCCTCAACATCATTTGCTCCCATAGCAACATATACACCTCTATGAAAGCACTTATTTCAGGAAATATAATTTTGTTTTCATGTCTACCTTTTTCTCAGAACCAATATTACCTAATTCACATCTGTTTCTCTGTGAAGCAATTTTCTTTTTTTTTTTTTTTAAATCCACTGATCTATTTTCGTATTAAAAACTGGCTCTGTCTTTTTTTTTTTAATGTTTTATTTATTTCTAGGAGAGAGAGAGAGAGACAGCGTGAGCAGGGGAGTGTCAGAGAGAGAGGGAATCACAGACTCTGAATCAGGCTCCAGGCTCTGAGCTGGCAGTCAGCACAGAGCCCGACGCGGGGCTCGAACCCACGAACTGTGAGATCATGACCTAAGCGAAAGTCGGACGCTTAACCGACTAAGCCACCCAGGCGCCCCTGTGAAGCAATTTTCTTAAACAAGTGTGAAATGAGATCAGCTAGGAAGCTTATTAATAATTATCCATATTCCTGAATCCTACTTCTGGCTTAATGTTACAAAGGGATCACATGTTGCAAAGGCATCAAATATGGCAAGGAATCACATCTTTTCTTCCCCCACAAAACCAGATAAGAGTAGTATAATAATTTAAAAAAGCTAACAAGGACAGAAAAATAATAGGAGGAAAATGGAAGATGAATTCATTTCAACCAATTTTTGGGAAATGGGAAGCAAATGGCTGAGTGATACTATCTTAGCACAGTGGAAGAAATTAAAATTTTAGTGGCAGGAAAAGGAGAACATGGACTATAAATGACCCAATTTTCCCTAAATACCACTGAGAAATTTAGCACTTTGAACATTATAGACTGAGCTGAAAATAGAGAATATTTGAAAACCTACATTAAAAGTAGTTAAGGGGCACCTGGGTGGCTTTGTCAGTTAGGCACCTGACTTGATTTCGGCTCAGGTCATGATTTCATGGTTCGTGGGTTCGAGCCCCATGAGACTGCAGAATGTGAAAATAGGAAATTTGAGATCCAGGCTGAACATGTACTTTTATAAATAGGTTTTGGCATGTGGCTGAAATTAAGAAATAAGTGTGTACAAATTACTTTACAGAGAGAATTCTGATAAAATGGTAGAGTAGGAAACACCAGGAATCTGTTTCCCCACGTGGACGACAAGAGCAGTGGCAGAATCTACTAATGAAACTATTTTAGAACTCTGGAGTCTATAGGAGCTTTGCAACTTTGAAGGCAAAGCTTAAGGGATAAACTGCAGTTAATTTCAGTCTCAGCTCAGCAGTGGTTGCCTGTTCTCCACCAGCCCTGTGGCAGGCAACTTGGTGTGTGTTCACTTGCACCCCCATGCCCTTGGGCTGAAGCAAGTTCCAGAAGATGTAAATTGGGAGCAACTTCTCCTTCTTGATTTTCCTGTTTTCTTCCTCTTAGAAGCCAGATATTAATGACTAGGACATTCAAAAGCAATCATGTTTACAGAGGAAATCAGCAGGTCACTGTGCATACTCCGGGAAAGGCACAGGGTCAGAAAAAAAAAAAAAAAAAAAAAGAGAAGACTTTAAGTTTGCACCTCAGACTGATCCAAAATGAACAGAAAACAAACAAACAAGAAACATCAAGCCCCAGAGAAGGGGAGAATCTGATTATTAGAGCTACCCACATGATTAGATGCAAATATCCAGTTATCGAACAAAAAGCAAAATGAAAACAAACAAATAAACAAAAGATATACAAGGAGATGGGAAAGTATGGCCCATTCAAAGGAAAAAAAAAAATTAAACCAAAGGAAATCATCCATACCAGATAGAAGACCTGCTATAAGAAGACCTTAAGATAACTACTGTAAAGATCTTCAAGGAACTAAAGAAAGATGTGGGAAAAGCAAAGAAAATGATATATGAACAAAAATGAAATATCCATAAAGAGAGAGAGAGTTTAAAAAGAAACAGGAAATTCTAGAACTAAAAAAATACAATAACTAAATAAACATTCTACTAAAGGGAATCAAAGGCAGATTTAAGCAGGCAGAAGAAAGAATCAGTGAATTTGAAGATAGGAAAATTGAAATTATTGAATCTGAGGAACAGAAAGAAAAAAGATTTAAGAAAAGTGAATAGAGCCTAAGGGACCTGTAGGGTACTATCAAGAGACCAACATGTGCATGTGAGAGTCCCAGAAAGAGATGAGAGAAAGGGTCAGGGAAATTATTTAAAGAAATGATAGCCAAAAATTTCCCAGGTTTGATGAAGAGACAAATATAAGCACCTTCCCTGAATCCAAGAAGTTCAACAGCTTTAATTTTTTTAAGCTGTAATAAATGTCCTCAGAGAGTCAGAAGAAAATTGCATTAATAAAAAAGTAAAAAAAAAAAAAACACACAAGAAAAGGGATTCAGGTTTTCATCAGCACCACAAAAGCTAGATGATAGTAGAGCTTTTAAAATTTTGAGAGAAAATTCTTTTAATCCTATGACTCCATGCCAGATCAAACTTTCAATCAAGTGTGAAGATAGAATAAAGATGCACTTAAACATACAGGGAATTTGTTGTCAGG
Source organism: Crocuta crocuta (assembly GCF_008692635.1). NCBI lineage: Eukaryota > Metazoa > Chordata > Mammalia > Carnivora > Hyaenidae > Crocuta > Crocuta crocuta. Next base: position 3,845,656 of record NW_027528209.1, read on the forward strand.
AAGTTGCTGAAAAATACACTTCAGTAAAATAAGTATATAAACCAAGATAGAGAAAAATCTCCCTCTTCAAAGCAAGAGTTTGATTGGCTCAGCTTGAGTCAGGAATGTTCTACTCCCATCACCCACGAAAAATGGAGGCAGGGTCATGGCACATAATTCAGTGCAGAATCCATCACATGGACTTTTGGACTGAGTATAAAAGAAAAAGCAGTTCTTTGTGGTCTAATCAGGCATGACCACATCATTTTTAAGCAAAGAATCTGAATTCTTAAAATGGTAATTACCTTGCTCAAGGTAATACAATTTGATAGCAGTGAAACCAGGCCTGGAACTCAGATTCTTTAATTTCTTAATTCAGTCCTCTTTCAACTTAGCTAGCATTGGAGCAAGGAACTCCCCCATGTTGGAATTTGCAGCTACCAGTTCACACTAGCCTCACCTGCTGCTAGGTGAGATACTAAGGAACTAAAACAGTACAAATTCAGATATAACTAATGTCTGCAATGTTCTGTAGTTTGACTCTTTCACATACATTTTATCTAGAAATTGACTATATCCTGGGTGGTATCCAGGCTCATATGAGGTACACACAAGAGATGATGTAATTGATACTTAATGTTTACAGGGCTCACTTTACTATTAGAAGAATATAAAAGGAAAAATCACCAAGGACAAAAACAGTTTCACTGAGCTTCAAGGAGTAAGTTAAAATTTTATCTAAGTTGTGAAGTCTGGATATGTTTACTGTAGCAACAGAGGAAGAGTGAGGGCATTCGAGGCAAGGAAATGTTCTTGAGCAAGAGGACAGAGATGGGGATGGGTGTATTTTGGGGCCGTGGTGGGCGGAAACTTAGTGAATTATAATTGGATAAAGCTGAGAGATTCTGTTGTAAATTTCTGGCTTAAGAGGAACAATTCAAAGTTATAAAACAGGTTACACACACACTTTAGAATTCTTGGTGTTTAGCTAAATCATACTGCATGCAAGTCAGAGTGATAGGTGTTTTTGCCAGCTCCTTGCGGTTTTTCTAAAGTTTTGAACAGAATAAAAGGTCAAAGTTTTCTAAAAGCTCCAAGATGTTATTGGAAACATATGGCAACATAAATGGCTGGAGCTACAAAGCATGTTACCCTTTTCAACCTATTTATGGGTTAAAAATAGCAGAATCTGATTTTCAGACGAAGCAATAATCTTTACCATGAAAGCAAGAAGGAGTAAGCATATCCTTATATGCCAGCTGTGTAAATTATTTCTGTTAAGATAGACCTTCAGTCTTGGACAAGAGGGAAAAAAATCAATATTAATCCACTCATACTTGTAATGGAAGGATGTGGTCATATAAAGTAATACTGGCTAGTGCAGGACCACAGTCTGAATTTGAAGACAGATGCTATATGTTTGCTATGGAAACAATAGACCGTAACATTGTATTTGATATGGAAAAATCAATCACAGTGTTACCAGCTAGAAACTGCTCCACTTCGAGGCAAGAATACAAAGGACCTCAAGCCGTTGTTAAACAGAAGACGTTTTCATGATTATTTAATCACCGAAGAGGCCAAACCAATTAAAATATCATCTGTCAATATTTTTTTCAAGGATTTGATTTCAGGAATAATAAATGTTTTCTCAACATCTATTGTCTTGACCTAAATGATGACATACAGAAATAAAAACCATCAGGATCAGGTTTACATTATCCAGCAGGAAGTGGTTTCAGATTTTATTTGGAAATGGAAAAGGCCAAAGTTCCTTAAGGCATTTTTCTGGAATCTATCAGGTAAAACTCCGGTTTACAAAGGTCTGGCCGTGTGAATCTGAATCATCAAATAACAACCAGAGTGTACAAAGCCTTCAGGCTTCAGGGATCTGGTATGAATTCATCTCCGGCTGTGACCACACACACATGGTGAAATGGTACTGTACTGGCAGGATTCAGACATTTAATTCCCAATTGCTCATGCAGAAGCAATTGCATAGTTTCAATGTGACTGGAAAATAGGTGGCTTAAACAGGGAAAGGTGGGGGCTGGGCAGATGGATTGAGGCAGGGAATATCTTTGTAAGGAGTCTAAACTTAACATCTAAGGAGGCTAAGTAGATCCTCCTAAGGCTTTAAAGTAAGGAAATGATACAGTCAAGTGTATATTTTAGAAAAATAGCCACAGAGGAAATATGGATGATAAATTATAGTGGGAAGGTTCTGGAAACAGGAACCATGTTGGAGACCATAAAAATTTCTACAGAATTTGACTTTAAATGAGAGCAGTATGAGAGGAGAAGGCAAACCTGAGGGTATGGAAAAGAGGAGATTAGAAAGTTAGAGGAAGGAATTGAAAATGATGTTGAGTTTTTTTCCCCCTTTGGAAGCCTGGTTAGATATTAAGATCTTTAATAGATATGGGGAGACACAATGCATTTCAAGGCTAATACAATTTAGGGCTAACTCATTCTCTCTCTCTCTCTCATTCTCTGTCCTTTTCTTGATTCTGATTTTTCTCTTTACTTGAAAATGGCTGAGAAGAAGTGTACTATGCTCCACAAAACACTTCCCGCTCTGTAGAAAATAAGAGAGTTGTCTAGGTCTAGAACTACTGCCTGATTCTCTCCTATACCAAACATATATAAACCTTAAATCTTATATTTGAAATCAGAGTTCACTCTAAATTCAATACTATATGTCAGTCTCTTTCATATAATGTCTTCTCTTCAAACTTTTCACAAGATGCATTTCAAACATTCCCTACCATGGAATACAAGAAATTTATGTGAGCACTTTAATGCTTTATCTACTAAAACCTAATACACCTAATAAATAGAGTTTGCAAAAATGAATTTGGCAATATTTAATCCATCTTAAGTTGAACTAATACATATCACAGACTAATTAAGTACAGTCCATTGCCCATGAAGAGCACCGTGTCTTACACCCAATAGGATGTAGATAGTCAATAATAATTATTGAAAGAAGAATAAAATATTTTTATACAGTTGCATAATCTTAAGCAAGTTACTTCACACCTATTGCCTAAACTTCTTTGTCTATAGAGAGATAACTATAATATCTATCTCAATGGTAATTATGAAATTACATGAGATAATACATATCAAGTGTTTGATATAGTGCAGGTAATATAGCAAATTCTTAATAGTGAATTTTACTATTACCTAAAATAGTGCTTCCAATAGAAAGATAATGTGAGACACAGAGGTAATTTTAAATTTTCTAGTAGCTACATTGAAAAAAAAATTTAATCATGTAATATTATTTTAATAATATATTAGCCCTATATATCAAATTATAAAAACATGTAACTAATATAAAAAATTATTAATGAGATATTTTATATTTTATTTGTCATAATACATCAATAAAATTCAGTGTGCATTTCACACTTACAGTGTATCTCAATTCAGACTGAGCACATTTCAAGTCCTCAATTGCTACATGTGGTTAATGGTCACTGATTTAGATGGTCATTAACTCTGAATGTGAGTGATATGTAACTGGCTGAATCAAGTCTTTACAAGTGGGTCTAAAACCTCAAAAGATAGGGAAAAAATGGGGAAAAAAACTCTAGGGAAGGGATCAGGATAGCATCACAATGATCATACTATTTTCTTACTAATGGTTTTTAATAAATACTATATTTCAGGAAACTAACAAAGATAACACTATTTGAATTTAGAAAAAGTGATCATCAAATCTTTTTTAAAAGTATGAGAAGTCTTCCCTTGCTTTAGAAAAAGCATTATTTTGAAACTGGTAAGCCTGCACAGAATTCCATAGTAAGCGTGATTCTCAAAGAGGCAAAAAGACCCACACAGTGTTTAAAACGTTCTTAAAATATTTTAAAGAATGTTTCCATGCTAACTGTGCTAAAAGCACAAAAGCTCTCCTGAGGCCCACCCTAGGCTTGCCAGCTCAATGTACCATCTTCAGTAGTTAAATAAAAAAGAGAGAGAGAAAATTCCTCCACTTTCTCCTCTTTATTACATGAGTTGATTTCCCAAGATCTATATATGCTTTATTTACTATTCATTTTCATCCTTGGGAGAGAAACTTGAAATATTTATTCACAAGGTATTATCCTTTTAAAATGTTTCATAAGGCAAGGAGTTGGTAAATGGCAGAAAAAAGTGTCTGCAACAGTCAGCGTAATTATTATCCCTGAAACTGCATTTTAAAATATTTTAATAATTAAAAGAGTTTTATGCAAAACCAGGCAGAGAACTAAGAGAATATAAAGGCTCTAAGATGCAGGGTAAGTAACCCTGTCAGGCTGTATGTGTGTACACATGCTTAATTCTTACGTAAAGCCCAACAACATTCATCATGTCTGTAAGATGATAACCAAAACGACAGCTCTCACTCTGCAGTCAGGTGTACAAGGAAGCATTTTCTAGCCATAACCCACCACTCTGAGCAAACAACTGACGGGCAGCGGTCCTTGTGTCAGATTCTGACAAGTGAATCAATAAAAAGACACAGCAAAAGTTCAATCAGAACAGACACCACTAATACGGCTGGCCTTTTGGGACCCACATAAGCGTGGAACTGCTTTTCCATGTTAATTTCTCTTCACTACCCCTTGGGGTTATCACCTTCTCTGGCCCCTGTTAATTAAAAACTGCCTCCTTCTAAAGTTCCTTGGCAGGCATTTCCCTCGTGTCAGTTTATTCTGCTGACTGCTAAAAGAAATGAGGGAGGGAGTGTTCCAAAGCAGAGAATACCAGCATGCCAAACCTCTGCTCCTGTCCTCCCAAAAGACTGGATATAATCAAATAGCTTGATGAAATGGAATTCCTTTTAATTGTTAACAAAAAACACATATGAAAATTAACACACCACATACAAATTAAAAATAATACTGTATCAAAGTCACACAAACAGCAAAATAAGTAGCTGGGTAGGCAAATTAATACATCAGGAGACAATCTTAGGATATCATATTTTGGATTAGCCTTATTTTTGAATTGGCTGATTTAAACATTTTAACTGTATACACATTTCTATTTGATTCCACTCCGCACTCAGTTCTTGCATTCTTTCTTCTCCTAGAACAGAAACAAATTTCTCTCTACCTATTTACTAATCTTCAATAATATCACGATTGACCCTAACAACCGGGTTACTTTGTGTTTATGCCAAAATCTCTGAGAAAAAAATGTTTACATTTAAAAATGGTAGCAAGGTCTTACAGCCATGTTAATGACAAATATAAATTACCTATGTGACTAGGGGGTCGGATTATTCGAAATTGGTTGATTGATTAAACATGCTTTTATATATTTTACACACAAGAAACTATGGACAATACACTCAAACAATACAGAAGCACACACAGTAAAAAGTAAAAGTCTCATGATTCGCCAAGACTCTCCGTATCGCATTCCCATCATTGACTATTACTATAATTTAGATTATACATTATGCATTTATAAACACATACACAAATATGTGTTATCGTCTTGTTACTTAGATAATACAATCATAATGTATACCTTTTTCTACTACTTGCTTTTTGACTTAATAATGTGTCCTGGAGCTGTTTCCATGTCAATTGATCTTCTTCTGTTAAGCTGCTAAATGGTATTTCACAATATGTATTCACTAACATCCAAAACAACTCATGCAATGTACATACAAGTTTCCTTTTATTTTTCATTTCAGAAAAAAATACATTAATAAAATATTTATACATGTCTTTTTAGATAAAATGCCAGGTACTTTTTATAAAAGTAGAATTGCTGGGCAAGAATTTACATATTTTAAAAATTGATGAATACTGCAAATTGTTCTCCAGAAAGACTTGAGCCATTCTACTTGCACTAACAGTGTATAAGGTCATCAGTTTCACTATACCTTCACGGACACTGGATATTACCATTTGTTTTAATATTCTACTGTCTGTGATTTACAGGACTTTACTTGGGATCTATAATTTTTAATGTAAATATAGAGTTTTTATTTTTAAGTAATCTCTACACCTGACAGGGGCTCAAATTCGCAATCCTGAGATCAAGAGTTGCATGTTGTACCGACGGAGCCAGAAAGGCACCTCAGGATCTGTGTATTTATTTATTTATTTATTTATTTAGAGCATGAGCAGGGAAGAGGGGCAGAGAGAGAGAGAGAGAAAAAAATCTTTTTTAAGTCTATTTATTTTTGAGAGAGTGCAAGAGTGAGAGAGCGAGGGGCAGAGAGAGAATCCAAGCAGGCTCTGCACTGTAAGCACAGAGCTCGATGCAGGGCTTGAAGCCACAAATCATGAGATCATGACCTGAGCTGAAACCAAGAGTCAGACATCCAAATGACTGAGCCACCCAGGCAATCCAGAAAAAGCAAGTGAACAGGCTCCACACTCAGCACAGAGTCCAATGCAGGGTTCAATCCCACTAACCCAGGATCATGACCTGAGCCAAAATCAAGAGTCAGGTGCTCAACCGACTGAGCCACTCAGGCATCCCACGGAGCTGTGCTTTTAAACTCAGTTATATAATCCTAGCCGTATGATCTCTTCCAGACATATAAGCTTTTGTCATCAAAACCTACAATAAATCACATCCACTATCTGAACACAAAAAGAATATAACAAGCCATCACTTTTCTCTCTTGCTTCCAGTTTTCTTTGTAATCAACCACTGTTCTAGAATTTTTATCCTATACTGTTATGTTTTTCATTACTTATCAACACTTTAAAAACAGAGTCCTATGTTCTCTGTGTTTATTAATTTACCACCATTCTTTGATTTCTATTACCTGAATAATAGTAATAACAATAATAACATTTAAAATTATTATTAAGATTTTGTTGCAGTATTTTTTATTTTTTATTCAGAAAGACATCATGACTGGTAAACTTACTGAATCTCTGGATGCCAAAACGGGACTTCATTTTAATATCACAGTTAAATATTCATTAGACTACATATAAAGTATAGAGTTAAAATACCTTTTTGGGGGTGAAGATAACAAGATGGCAGACTAGGAAGCTTCGGGCTCTCATCCTCCCCTGGAACATCAAGTAAACAGCTCCAGACTAGCTAAAACGGCTTTGTAGGAGGTCTGAAAACTAGTTAAAAATCTGCAGCAACCAAGCAAGCAACCAATTACGAAAAGCCACACTCAAAATGGTAGGAAACTTCACAGTGTTTTTGCTTGTCCTTACTGCTCCCCCTTCCTATAGTAGCATGATCAAGTCAGGGGGAAATCACCCAATTGCAAGTTCCTTCCCTTAGGATGAAAGGAAAAAAGCATAACTTGTGTGCAACACAGCCCTTTCTGTGGGCTATATGAAGGACTAATTTCTAAATTGCTGGACTAAGAGCTCAGAGATGAATAGCAGCAGGGGCTGGATGCCAGGCTGAAAGCCATGGAAGGCTGTAGCAGGCACCATGGCACAGGAGACCGAAGACCTAAAGATGTGTGGGGGTAAGAAATTATGAGCAGAGAAATGCACTAGAACATCTAAGTCCCCAAGAAGAAGAAGGAATGAGACTCCTGGGGAAATTACAACATTTAAAAGCACGTATTTGTATGGAATATTTGGAAGAATAAACACGCAGAGGCTCAAAGAAGATGCATGCCCAGGAAAGGTTTGGGAAGACCTTAAGTCTTCATGCTGGGCTGATTTGTGAACGTTTCTCCTGCACATAGCCAGCCTGCCCATACTGAAAGAAGTAGCTGTTGTTTCCAAGGTTTATTTTTCAACAAAAGATTGCAAGGCATACAAACAAGGAAATATGGCCGATTCAAAGGAACAAAATGAATCTCTGAAAACAAAACTAAAGAAACAAAGAACTCTGACTAGACAAAAATTTTAAACAAATGTCTTAAATATTTTTAATAAACTGAAAAGAATACAAGCAATTTATGCAAAATCAGGAGGATGATTTATGAACAAAAGGAAAATATTAACAAAAAGTTAAGTGTGTATGTGTGTATAAGAATTACAAAATTTCTGGAGCTGAAAAATACAACAAATGAAGTGCAAAAAAATCACTAGAGAGGTTCAATAGTAGATTTAATCAGACTGAAGAATCAGTAAACATGAAGATGGGTCATTGGAAACTACTGAGTCTGAGAAGCAAAAAAAAAAAAAAAAAAAACCCACAAAATTATAAAGAAAAATGGACAGAGTACAGGGGACTTATGGGACACTATAAAGTGGGCCAAGATAGCATAATGAGAGTTCTAGAAGGAGAAATGAAGGAGAAAAGGGCAGAGAACTTACTGGAAATAATAATGGCTGAAAACTTCACAAATTTGATGTGGGGGAGGAGGAGTGGGGTAGGGTGGGAGAATGGATATACAAATATAAGAAGCTCAGTGAATTTCAAGTAGGATAAACTCAAAGTAACCTAGATTGAGACACATTATAATCAAACTGTTGAAAGTCCAGGACAAAGAGAGAATCTTGAAAGCTGCAACAGAAAATCAGTATGATAGAATAATTTGAAGCCATATGAAAATATAAATTTCTCTAAAAAGTAAATACATAAATAAACATAAAAACCTGTAGTATTATCATTTTAGTTTTAACTCCATTTCTAATTATTTTATAGAATTTAACAGGTAAATGTATAAAAGTAACTATAAGTCAATGTTAACAGACACACAATATGTAAAGATGTAATTTGTGACATTAATAATATAAAAGGGGGGGGCGCCTGAGGCTCAGTCAGTTGAGTGTCCGACTTTGGCTCAGGTCATGATCTCACAGTTCATGAGTTCAAGCCCCACATTGGGCTCTGTGCTGACAGCTAGCTCAGAGCCTGGAGCCTGTTTCAGATTCTGTGTCTCCCCCTCTCTCTGACCCTCCCCTGTTCATGCTGTCTCTCTCTCTCTCTCAGAAATAAATAAAACATGAAATAATTTTTAAAAAATAATAATATAAAAGGGGCGGGTTGTAAAGGAGTTTGGGCATGGGATTGATGTTAAATTTGTATCAGTTTAAAATAGATGATTACAATTCTAAGATATTGTATGTGATATGGTCAACGCAAAGAAAATATCTATAGAATACACAAAAGGAAATGAGAAGGGAATTAAAGAGTGTCATCACAAATTCAGCTAAACACAAAGGAAGGAAGAAAGGGAAAAATGGACGAAAAAGCTATAAGAATCACAGAAAACAATTTTCAAAATGACAGCAGTATATAGCCTTCCCTTTCAGTAATTACATTAAATGTAAATGCAATTTTCATTCAATCAGAAGACACATATTGGCTGAATGAATTTAAGAAACAACAACAGAACTCAACAATATACTGTGTTTAAGAGACTCACTTAACATCTAAGGACATGCATAGCTTGACCATAAAAGGATAGGAACGTTATGCCATGCAAATAGAGAACATGGGTTAGTTATCCTAATAAGAGATGAAAAAGACTTTACGTCAAAAGCTGTTACAAAACACAGAGGACATTCTCTAATGATAAAAGGATCAGTTCACCAAGATGTTACAATTATAAACACAAATGCTCCAAACATAAGAGCCCTAAATATATAAAGCAAATACTGACAGAATTGAAGAAAGAAATAAAAAGATCTAGAGTAATAGTAGGATTCTTCACTAGCCCACTTTCAATGCAAGAACACCAGACAGAAGATTAATATGAAAATAAAGGACTTAACACTATATAACAATTAAACCTAAAAGACATATGCAGAACATTATACCCACCAACATCAGAATATACGTTTTCTTTTCCTAAGTGCATATGGAACATTCTCCATGACAGACCATATGTTAGGCCACAAAACAGGTCTTAATAAACTGAAAAGGTTCAAATCATAAGAAGCATCTTTTCATAATAAAATTAAACTAGAAATCAATAGAAGGGAAACTATAAGAACCCCAAATATATGAAAATTATATGACACATACAGCCAAAGGGTCATAGAAGAAATCTCATGGAAAAGTACAAAATATTTTGTAACAAATGAAAATAAAAACACAACATACCAAAATCTGTGTGATGCTATGAAAACACTACTAAAAGGGAAATTTATATCTCTAAATGTTTACATTAAAAAAGAAGAAAGATATCCAGTCAGTCCACAACCTAAGTTTACAATTTAAAAATGTAGAGGGGGAAGAAAAAAAATCCAAACCTGAAAAAGTAAAAACTAAGCCCGAAGCTAGCAGAAGGAAGCGACCCACACAGATTAGAATAGACATAAATAAAAGATACCTCTCTTGAACTTATTCTAGGATATTTGCCATTATTTTCTCTATATGGTATTACATAACAAGCATCTGATAATTTTGTTGATTGCTCTTTCTTTGAAAGTCAACTTAATTTCCCTTTCTTGTTTTTCTGAAAGCATTCAAGATTTTTTATTTGTTGATGGAGCTCTAAAAAGTTCCAGTATATGTTTGATTTTTCTTGTTGTTGTTGTTCTTTTACAAATCGTTTTTGCTAAACTACCCAGTGGGTCCTTTTAAAAGAAAGCTCGTGAAGTGTTGTTGTTGTTTTTTATCTTTGAAGATGTGTCCTTTATTTTTACATTGGATTATGCTTCAATATACTGTTTACCCTGTTAAAACTACTGTTACAAGAACCTGGCGCTCACCATTTCCATCATTTTGGCTTCTTGGCTGCGTACCTTGGGAGACTTCCTGGACTTCTTCCCCTGCATTACTAAAAGAGTCTTCAGTCATATCAAATATTTTATTCAGCCCTTCTGTTGAATTATAGTTGCATTCATATGTTTGTTTCCCAATAAATATATTTGCTGTTTTTGCAAATTCCTGCTCTTGTTCTGAAACGGCATATTCTCTCGAATCTTTCTGAGTGTACTTGTTAGAACGTTCAGTTTTTGTTTCTTGAATTTTGTTTGTTTGCTCCACACTAATTTAATCTCATTGTTTATCTTGGTGTTTTGATTCCATGCTGTTGAGTTTCCTCAAATATCTGGGATGTGCATTTATACACATGAAAGACGTTTGAGGCTAATTCGTGTAATAGCTGGTGTGGATTTTCTCTGCAAATGTTTAAGTTTCATTTCCCCACCATGCCTCTGCTATGATCAGGATAGCGTTCTGGTCTGGCCTGCAAATGCTTTCAGTGTGGTTTGACTTACTGATTGCTAACATTCACTGTAAAGTCAAGGGGTCTGTAACAAGCAGACAATTTTTCTCCCCTCCACTCCCCATCCCACCCCCACCCAGCTGCCAAAATAAGGAGAAATTTCCTCTGACATTGAAGAAATTGAGTCTATTTTGCTTTTCAAAAGAAGTGCCCAGTTTTTGCTTGTTTGTTTTTTCCTACTTCAAATCTTCATTGACAGGCCAGAGTTACCTCAAACTGTGCTTGGCTTCTCTTGTAAACTCAAATGCTAATACTAGGCATTCTTCCCAGCTAGGAAAGTCACACCCTAAAGTATATGGCTCTCAAGTTTCAACGTGAAGTCAAACATTCAATGTAGGACGGGAGATATGGGCTGGGCATGGTTTACCTCAATACCGTTAAGACATTTAAATTATTATTCTGACAACTGTCCTAGGGAAGCTTTTGCTCCCTGCATTTATTCTTTCACCTTGATCTTTCCCCAGTCTCTCCTATAGTTTTCTTTTGAGGATACTTTCAGCTATAGTTTTCTTATCATTCTGATCTCATTTGTTTAATGAGCCTGGTCCACTGATGGCACTGGAAAATAAATCCCAGTACTGAAGAGAATTTATTCCTTATTTATTTGTCACTTGCAGGTATTTAGAAGCAATAATGGATAAATGCACAGGCTAGGTTCAAGATCCTGACAAACTGGCTTTTTAGAAAGATGTTATGAATTGGGAGAGAAAAACTAATGGATTAAAAAATCATATATAGCTCCAAACATAATGTGTCTGGCCAAATGCCTTACAAACTTTATTGTATAGCAGAGTACTTTATTTGGTGTGGGTTTGTTATCATGATCTGGATAAAATATCTAGAATATTCTCTTACCCATTAAAAATATTTCCAATTTTTTTTCTCTTTTTAAATTACAATTATTTGATAAGCTGCAGCTCTGAGCTGAATTCATATTGATACTTTATCAGCACTGGCAATGAAAGCATGGAAGACTTAAAATACAGTATCACAATTCCAATAGGAAGGAAAGTGACTTTATTGTGATACGATTTAGCTTAGATGTGAACCCCGATTTCCGGTCTGTGGAGGGAAGGCAGAAGTGTGTTTGTATGTCTGAATGTGGATAGATTTTGAATCTCACCTGTTAAAAGTAACCTGCTTACTTCAGATTTATTAAGTCATTAAACTCTTTCGGTAAATAGCCAGCCTATCAAGATTTCTACTCATTCTGCTCCCTTTCTTCCAGAACATATATTTGTGTAAGAGGAATTCATGTACTCATTCATATAGCCATTCAACTAGTATTAACTGAAACTTGTTGCATGCTAGACCCTAGAGGTATAAACATGAAGGAGACCTGAAACATCTTGGCCCTCACAGTCTTACAGTCTAGTTAAGACACACACACACACACACACACACACACACACACAAACACACACACACACATAATATGCACTTAAATATGTAACTTGAGATAGTAATAAGCAATCTGAAAACAAACAAAGCAAGATAAAAGGACAGCAAGGCTGATAGAAGAGGCTATTTTAGGAAAAATGATGGCAGTAGCATCTTTAAGAATAGAACCATAGAGCTTTGAAGAAAAATTTCAATGAAGATTTGAGATTTGAGTGAAAGAATAAAGTTGTGAAGATCTGAACAAAGAGTGTTTTCAGCAGAAAGAGCAGACTGCCAAGGACTGAGTAGGAATAACCTTCCCATGTTTGAAGAAGAGTAAGAAAACTACAGGGCAAGTATAGACTCAGAAGAGTAGGAGCAGATGGAGCTAGAGAACTTACCAGGAGCTAAATCATATAGCACTCAAAGTAACATGAGTAGTGAAGGCCAGCTTCAGATTTCAAGCTGTTCAGACTTTCCTGTGCTCAGGGATGCACTGCATGCCTAAGCCCTTAGCTCCTCTCCCTCTGGAACAATGTCATACAGATTACACATGGTAACAGGCTCCCTACACCCCTTCTCACCTGGACTGTTGGTCATCTGAGGCTCCATCACGTTTGCCATATCTTCAAACAGACTACATTCTGGGAAGACTATACTTCAGCTCCTGGTGACCAGCTAGGGATTTCTTCCTCTTCCCTGATGACCGTAAGTAGTTTTTTTTTTTCTTATTTCTTCTCTACTGTAGCTAGAACAAAGAAGATTTAGTGGTCATTGTGGACCCTCTGGTTCTGGAGGCCATTTGCCCTACTCTAAAGACTCTCATAGTGCTGTTGGGTGCCATACAGTTTTGAGTCCTCAGAAGGTTACAACCAGGAAGCAGACCTTTAGTCTTTTCTGCCTCAGAAGCTCAAAACCTCTTTTCCTCAAATCATTCCCTGTTTGACTGCCTGTGAGGATGTAAACTCCAAGGAAAGGTAGAGTTGAGATCTCTCGAAGGTCCTGTCTGATCCTGATGCTTTCCTCTCTAACTTTCCCTCTTAGCATCTCATCTAATTCTCACCTCATTCCAGAAAGGAAAAAAAACAGAATGCTCTCATGTTATGTCCTGCTTCTTTAATGCTATATATTTAATTTCCATAAGCTCTATATTTTTAGCATGGGAGATTTTAGTTCTTGATATCAATGATTTTGATATTTTATTTTTGGAAGGTAGAAAGTTTCTTTCAAATTCCTGATTCTTATGACTGAAAAGTATGAATTTCAAGACTACTTTCTGTTTGTTTGTATGTTTAATCTGCCATAGTAAAAGAGGGAATAAGAAAAAACTCTCCTGAAATTCAAAGCTGAGCTAGAGAAATGACTTTTGTTTTCAACTGTGCCAGTTGTTTTTTTTGAGGACAGTGTGTAGAGTAAGCTGTCACTAAGCCATGAATGTCAGGGGAGAAACACATAATCTAAACATGAGTCAGGCACATGTATAAACTTCCTAGTGGGTGTTTTTCTCTCAGTGGATAGATAAGTAAGACAGAAACAGCCAGTTGGATAATAACAAAAATGGAAGAAGAAAGAAGGGGGATAAAACTCAGATTTTTTTTAAGCATTTATACCAACAAAGATACTAGTGGATAGTTGTCACTTAACTTCATGTCTTCATTGAAAATTGAGATTCAAAGATGGGTAAACAACTTGCTCAGAGTCACAAAGGAAATAAATGATAAGGTTATGATCAAAGCCCTTTGTGTTTCTCTGTGTGCTGTATCATAGTATCCATCAAATTAAACCATTTTTGTTGCATACTCAGGACAATATTGGAAAGAGGTGGAAGCTAAATGTAAATATTTCAGGTACGGAGGGGATTTTAAAAATAATATAAGTACTGTTTTTATTTATAAAATTTATCAATTGGAAGGTATCTGTGAAAAATCGTAATACTTGCCTGTCGGCAAGAGCCAAAATTGGATACTTAGTCTTAACATATATAAATCTTTATCATCAAATTTCGTAGGCTTAAGTAAACTAACTTCTCACTCTTAATGAATCATAGAGGTCTCCTGCAGCCTTGTCCTTAGCCCTAGATCTGATGTCCAAATGTTCCCTTACAGGATATCACTGTGGACTTGGCAGATCTCCGTGGCCAAGCACAATGGTGCTAGGCATCCATCAGTGTCTTCCCCAAGAAAGAGTATGGTGCCTCAGGAAGCAAAGAAATGAGGAAAGGCAAGTCCTTTGAGGCAGAGTTTATGTTGACCAAACACAAAATCCGAATCCAAAGGGCGGGAGAAATCTGGATATAGGAATTAGGGTTAAGCTGGGAAATGGGCAGAAATTTGATTCAAAATCAGCTTCATTATTCCCGAGGATGGGCTCTGGGTAAGGTAACTACAGGTTCTGATTTCATATTTTTTGCTATTGCTCCAATATAATTATTAAGGGTGCCCTTTTTGCTCTCGGTGACTTCTAGTTTAGGGAAGTCTCAGTTGCATCTGGTTTACAGGAAAATTATATGGTCACTGTATCCTTGTTGAGGGCCACAAGCCATGCTGAAGCATCTGCATATATTCTGATTATGGTCACAGGTTAAATAGGCAAGGTCAATGAAATGATTTAAGGTGTGTGACCATATTGAACTCACAGATAATATTAAAACTAACTAGTCAGATAGAAGTAAAAACTGGCAAACAATAACACAATTATTTGAGTCCATTATACAGAAGTTAGGTTATTCCCTACTCAGCTGTTAACTCAGTTTTTCTCTCATTTGTTATATTCTTTGTGTGCATAGCTGTCTGTACTACTAAATTAAATGGTTCTTGAGGTGAGTGCTGCTGCCTTACTCATCTTTGTCTCTCTTAATTCCTGGCATGAAAGTTTAAACATTACAGGTATTCAATAACAATTATAAAAATTTATCATAATTATGATAAAATAGCTAGGGCTTGTCTTACCCCTTTGTACTCATACTAAGACAGAAAAATAATAAGCAACTATAACTAATGTTTGGGAGATGGTATTATTGACCTTATTTTATAGATGAGGAAACTGAGACTCAGAGATCTTACGTGGGTTTGCTCACAACAACCCAGATATTTACAAGAGATCTGAGATATGATCCCCTAATATTCTAGTGGAGACATAAACTTTTATCTAGTGCACTGCCAATAAGTATAGAGATATTCATAGATATGAGTTTTTCTTTCGGTTTTGGAAAATCTGATGACTAATTTCATACATTTTCATCTTACTAGTTTCAGTATGTATACTGTCTCTATCCATGAAATTTCTGCTAGGCTTTCTTCATTAAAGCACTGTCTCTTCAAAAGCACTTTAGAATAAACACAACAATAAATCATTCATTCATGGTTGTGTGCTACTTTACAAATTAAAAAAGAACATTAGTTGATTTAAATATTTCACTCCAACGTATGAGCCATGTAGTACTCTCCCTAGATATTTCAATAATTATCAGTCTCTTGAAGTTGATACAAACACAACACTGAATTCTTACGGACTCTTTGATATCTGTGTGTTATTAAATACTTATTACTGGATGATATACTTAGTGAATCAATCACTGAACAAGAACAACAAAAACACAGTTTGGCTCATGAATAAAATAGCACAGTGAAGGTTTACTTTTATAAAGAATTGCACTAGCTATTTGATTCTAAAACATACATGTGGTGCTCACTTTGGCAGCACATATACTAAAATTGGAATGATACAGAGAAGATTAGAATGGCTCCAGCACAAGGATGACATGCAAATTCGTAAAGCATTCCATATTTTTTAAATGAGTGATGGGCATGGAGGAGAGCACTTGTTGGGATGAGCACTGGGTGTTATATGGAAATCACTTGACAATAAACTCTATTAAAAAATTAAAAAATTTAAAAAAACATGTAACGGATTTAAAAGAACAGTTGTAACCACCACTGAATGTAGGTTTTATTTAATCAGTATAATCTTTTCTTCACTAATTTTTGGTCATGAAATAATAAATGAATGAATGAAAAAATTAAATAAGTAATATATAAATAAATCCTCAGTTGGCTAGGCTATGGAAGTTGGAAAAATACATTGTTGCCAGTACTATCTCTTTGAAAACTACACAACACGATAAACAACCCTATTGCATAACAAAACCTTAGAGGTCTTGTGTTGCATGTAAACCTACGTAAGTATCTGGATGTCTAGCATGAATCATTCAATGACTCTTGTTGATTAACAGCATCTTTTTTTAAACATATTTTCAATTAGATTTAAATAACATTGGATCAGTCAG
Source organism: Crocuta crocuta (assembly GCF_008692635.1). Lineage (NCBI taxonomy): Eukaryota > Metazoa > Chordata > Mammalia > Carnivora > Hyaenidae > Crocuta > Crocuta crocuta. The sequence continues at coordinate 3,862,422 of NW_027528209.1, forward strand.
CCAATTCATCGTATTTTAACAAGTGTCCGGTCAATTTAGTAAAATTAAGTAATCAGTCAATGTCAATCCATTCAGAGAATAGCTTATCTGCTAAATATCTTCCAAATCCTACCCAATTTCTGGATCTCTCACAGACACAGTAAAAACTCAGCCTGATTATTAATTGAGTTGGAAAATTTCTCAGGAAACCTACCTTTCTAAAAAATTCATTTTCAAGTACATCTTGGATGCAATTTTATTTAACATTTCTAGACCAGCTGGCATTAAAATTTAACATCACAATTTTATTAGAGAAATCATACCACAAATTTCTCTTTGTTTTAATTATGGATTTCTAGTCCCTTAAATATTTAATGAAGATCTAAAAATCAAAGATTAAAAGGAAACACTTTCAAAAACAACATATCACAGCGATCAAGTCAAACCTTTGATGTTCTACTTCATGCCTCTCCAAAAACATTAAGTTATGTTTTACATGAACAAACATATACGACTATTTTCACCAAAAAAACCCTTTACTTATAGGAAAGTAAACCATATTGATTAACATTTAGGTGTTTAAAATTATTATAATGCCAAATAGGAATTTGTTACCTTTGCTAAAGTTTCATATTTGTAGGGAGAACGGGACAACAAAATTCATTTGTCCTTCTGACAACTAGCTTCTTTGTCTCATTTCTGTTTGTTTCTTTGGCAGCTGAAACACCTTGAAATTACCTTCTTGAGCACAGAAGAATTATATATATTTCTTCTATTTCTAGCTGTCAGAGTGATTAGAATTTTAATTAGCATAAGAGCGCAGAATGGAAAATGAACAGAGAAAAAGCACACAAAAGATCTCAAATTGGTGGAGAAACAAAGGGGCAACCAAAGCTGCCTCGCAGCTTAATTGTTACATCTCTGATGTGCCTCCTCCTGGATTCCCTGTGAATTAGCACAGAGCTGTCCTGTAGCCCCACACGAGTACAAGGTGGCCCAGACACTACTAAATGCTATCCCTAGTTGTCACTAAAAGTAAAGCAAGGCTCTTAGGGCACAGGAACAGTTCTGTTTCGCTGTCAATGTCCGCCTCCTTAATTTATTCTCAGAATCCTACTGAGGATCATAAGTCCAACCACAAAAGATGGAATACACCAAGTATTCATGGAATAAACACTCTTGGGTTGGTGAGAACAGTCTCAAATTTCAGAGGAATTCATTCCTCCATATGTAGTGTGATGCACAGCAGGTGCCTTTCATCAGGAAGGCATTCAGGAAATATAGAAAATACATTAGTTATTAAATATGCCATTAATTGCCTAAGAGTCAGAATATTTCTGAAAACTCTAAAAAAACCAAAGTAGTATAAATTTACATTACAAGAGTTATGTCTATCATCTACATTACTAGAGTAGTGCTATAGGTATGAATATGCAAGTATACGTATCACCCAATTATGGTATGGAAGTACCTATGGATTACCATACAATATAAGGTCCTGTGGCTTTAGAGTCACCTGATATAGCATTGGTCCTGAACTGTTAGAGCTGGCTATGTGACCTTGGGAAGCTATTTAAATTCTCAGTCTCAGCCTATCATCTACTTAAAGTATGGAACATAAAATATGTGCCATGGAAACACTGTGAAGAATGTGTGAGCATGTGTGGTGATGATAGCAGCAGCAGCAGCAGCAGCAGCAGTAGTAGTAGTAGCAGCAGCACCAGTAAATGTATACAAATAACTGATAGATTATAAGTAATATAATTTAACTGCTACTCAGGAAAACAGGGCTAAACACTTCAATTGAGCTGTGAAATAAAGGAAACATGTCGATGGGCAAAAAATGGGAGCTGGTGATTTCAGAAACAAGCAAAAACACAAGAGATCAGTACATAACTTGAGGGTAATGAGTAATCTAAGAAATGCAAGAATCATGAAATTCAATGGTTAGAAAAAGAATGGGTTATACTAGGCTGGAATGATGCCAGGGTACTTGGGAGTTCAGGCTGTGGCTGAAAGAATGTTTTGAGAAAGGGTATGACATGAATAGTCTTATGTTCCAGTAATAATATCACATATCAATGTGTATTATGGACTGAGGGCAGGAAAAACCAGTTAACAGTCAAAATAAGAAAATGAAGCTCTGGTGGTGTTGAGTGGCACAGAAAAGGGGATAAGAGTGGGGGACCTACAATCAGAAAAGCAGGGCTTGACATCACACAAGGTAATAGACAAAGAGAAGAGGGAAGTTAATAATGCTAACATTTCAACTCCAGGAGAATTAAAAAATGGGCTGTTGGGGTATCTGAGTGCCTCAGTCAGTTGAGTGTCTGACTTCGGTTTACGTCATGATCTCAGGGTTCTTGGGTTCCAGCCCCGTGTTGGGCTCTATACTGACAGCTCAGAGCCTGGAGCCTGCTTCAGATTCTGTGTCTCCCTCTCTCTCTGCCCTTTACCCGCTAGCACTCTGTCTCTCTCTAAAAACAAACATTAATTTTTTTCAAAAAAGAATGTGGTTATTATTATTATTCTTACTCTTAAGAGAATAAGAAAACTTTAAGGGAAGGACCAAAAGTCTTTGAGTTCACATTTGGGGAATAGAGTGATACCAAAATCATTTGATGAATATTGTTCCAAACAAGCTGCTGCCAGATAGGATATAGGTTCTCCTTTGAAATTTAATTAGCTCATTCGTGCCATTTAAATCTCATCTTATTAGATTCACTTTTAATTGATTATAAGGACCACTCAAGGCACTGAGAGAATCTGCTTTAATTTTCAAGTTGCATAATGTGTAATATTTCATTATTTTTAAGATAACAATAAGGTATTAGCATTCCTTTTACTAAACTTGCGATTTAATATGATAAAATTACTTTCTACATTGACAGGATTAATTTGGAATTGATGTATTTAGTATGTTGCAAAATACCATGTATTTATTCCCCCATCACAGACTATTGAATTAAAATTAAATGTGTTACACTCAAAAGCCAGTTCACAACTCCCTATTCAAAATTATGTAGTTTTCTAACTATTATGGATAACAGTGATTTAAATTCCATTTTATATACAATTTGTGTTTCCGCTGAAACCCAAGCTAAAGAGTTAAAGCCAGAAGGCTTTCAACAAACGGAGCATTGTCCAGGCTGTAATAAATGTGCTATTGGTGTAACAAATTGGTTTGCTGACCTTTTGTCTAGTAACATAACGCATGACATATTTGTAATTTATGGAAATCAATCCATAGAGAATTTTTGGTTTCATGTAATTATAGACCAGTGCAAGATCTAAATAAAGGTGAAGAAAAGGTCCATAGGAAAGTAATGGTACACGGTTGATAAAAACTAAAAAGCAAAGTTCAAAGCACTGATCCATGCATTGCATCTTTAAATACTGGTAAGAGGCCAATAATTATAGTTAAAGTCAGTTACCAGCTGTGTTTCACTGCATACACTTTAAGGCACCATTGAAACTGCAACCCTATACTCAAGAATATGGGGGGGAGGGGGTATCACAAGACCAAATCTATCACCTAGTTACAAACTGTAATAGTGCTGGGCAATTTCCATCTGGTTTCCTTAAGTGCTATTTTTAACAGGTAGTCACCAACCCATTTAGACTATCCCTTTCTAGCAGTAAGCCCAACCTCCACCTGACTGAATAGCACAAGCTATGCTTTCAACAGATCTCAGTTCAAAGCCTGGCTCTGCCACATAATAAAAAGGCCACATTGGGCAAACTACGCAAATTATCTGTGTGTACATTAGGATTTTGAAGTGTTTTGAGGACTAAATGTGGTAGAAAGTTTAAAGTCTTTGAATGGTGCCTGATATATACTAGGTTCTCAAGGAAGCCTAGTTTATCATCATCATCATCGTCATCTGTTTTAGAGGTAGAGGGAGCAATAGGAAGGAAATTTATCTATTCATATCTCTCTTCTTTTCTATCTCCCATTTGATCAAGTTTTCCTGTAGTGAGTCAACTTCCCTGCACTTCTAGATCAATTCCCCAACCCACAGGCAGTCTAGAAAGCCAGAATTTATAGCCTGTGGAATGGCTGCAAGATCCTCGTTATACTTTTTCTAGTTCCTAAGAAATGTCTGCTTTTCTCCACATATGGACCATCACCTTATACCTAGAAAACTCTTCCTTCTCTTTGCTTCGCTAACTCTTATAACTCATATCTCAGCCTAGACACCCTTATAGGAATCCTTCATTGGGCCACCAGTCAAAATTAGACACCCTCTCTATCTGCTCCCAGGGCATCTGCTCCTTCCTCTTCCTCCATCCCTTAACCATTCTTCAGTGTAAATTCTTGCTGCCTTTCCTTCATGCTCCCAGGTAAGTTCTCTGAGTGTTTATTTTCCTAACTGCTATCTCCTCAGCATCTAGTAAAATGCCTAGCACACAGAAGGTGCTCCACACATATTTTTAGTGACTGTTCTTGCAGGATTACTGTGACTCTTAAATATTATTAAAAGGCTTGGCACAATTCAGCATATATTAGATGCCCAGCTTTTCTGTCCTGATACCAGAATTCAGTGTGGACTTAGGCACAAAGTATCCTCACTTTTCTAATTCTCAGTAATTCTTTTTGTCATCAATTTGTCATCTATTTCTAAAATATATTCCTACACATAATTCCTCTATCTCACTGGGCATAACTTTACCCTTTTCCATGTTATTAAAAAAAGTGTATGAAGATACAAATCAATAAAAACTAATTCCATTATTAGGAATTTAATCTGAATTTGAATAAGGTATATCTTTACGTGATATGGATTGAATGTTTGTGTCTCCTCCTCTCAAAATTTACAAGGTGAAACTCTAACTCTCAATACAATGGTATTTGGAGATGAGGCTCTGGAAAATAGTTAGGTTTAGATGAAGTCATGGGAGTAGGCCCCCATGCTAGAGACCTCTTCTTATAAGAAGAGGAAGAAAGACCAGAGCCCTCTCTCTTCCAACCATTGTGATGACAGCCACCCACAAACCTCGAAGAGGGTTTTTGCCAGGAAGTTAAGCTGCTACCACCTTGATTTTAGATTTCCAGCCTCTAGAACTATGAAAAAGAATGTATCTGTTGTTTAAGCCATCCAGTCTAGAGTATTTTGTTATAGCAGCCTGAGCTGGTTAATATAGCATATACTTAGGAGAGCCTGAAACAAACAAACAAAAATTCTCACTTCCACTACATGAAATCAAAGTTGTTCAAAACTCCATGCCAGGTCTTCTTTACTCTGTGGCATGAGTTGATGGATCACACATTGCATGCAAATTTCTCATTACTATTGTAAACTGAAAGAACTCTGACTATCCTTCTACTGACATTAAATGGACCAGCCCCAAAGTGCCGTTTTCACTTCCACTCACAAATTATTGACCAGAAATAATAATCAGTCACATTACCTCTTCCAATCGCGTGAGAGTCAGGAAGTACAGTCTTACTATATGCCTGGAAAGTTGATGGATTAATATTGGTGCCAATCAAAACTAATGACCACTACATGATTAGACTTAAATATTTTAACTATTATAATAAAGATCTTGTAACCATTCTTTGAAAAAAAAAGCAAATGATTTATCAATATGTTATGACCCTAAAAAATGCCATATATTTTCTCTTCCCTAAATTTATACTTCTGGGTTAAAACTAACTGTGGATATCAAATTTCTCCGAGCAAAACAGTAAATAAAATTAGGTGGCAGGGATAAAGGATGGAAGGATGGAAGGAAGCAAGCAAGGGAAGGAAGGAAAGGAAGGAAAGGAAGGAAAGGAGGGAGAGAGAAAGGGAAGGAAGAAATAAAAACCAGAAAAACAGCCTCAAGAAGTAACCAACATTTTTTTTTTTTTAATTTTTTTTAATTTTTTATTTATTTCTAGGAGAGAGAGAGAGACAGCGTGAGCAGGGGAGGGTCAGAGAGAGAGGGAGTCACAGACTGAAACAGGCTCCAGGCTCTGAGCTGGCAGTCAGCACAGAGCCCGACGCGGGGCTCGAACCCATGAACCGCGAGATCATGACCTAAGCGAAAGTCAGACGCTTAACCGACTAAGCCACCCAGGCGCCCCGAGAAGTAACCAACATTTCTACCTAGAGTTTAAGACGAATGCTTCCCAAGAAAACTGTCAGGCACATCTAAGTTTAACAATGCTATCATATTTAGGATTTCTTCTATAATTGAAGCCCTATGTTCTTCCTATGATTATCTCTTGGAGATGGCACACTTGAACTGATAGTTTCAGACAGTTTACCAAAGGAACTATTAGCAAATATGTAGTCGGGTTTGGGAGAAAACAAAGAATAATGCAGATCCTTGGGGCCAGCAATAAATGGAAGTCATTTAACCACGTTAGGCATGAATGGACAAAAGGAACGAACAGCGAAATTAGGGAGAAGAGCTGTATAAAGAGTCCCACCTTATAAAAACCATGGGACTTATTAAAGAACTGCTTACAACCTCTACTGGCTCCATAATGAGTAAGTTAGATAAATACCCTTACTTTATTTTCATCCTATACCAATCACCAGTCAATAATCCCACTGGCCAACTTATAGCCAGAGTACAAGGAAGCCTGCTTATATAGTCTGTGTAGTTCAGCCTTCTAGAGCAAAATACAGAGTGGAAAAATAGTAGTAAGTAGATCAGGAGAGGCAACCAGATGTTATACTCCACTTATAAATCTTAGCTTTACCTCAGTTACCAAAGACGAGGGTACTCTTTTACCTGCTATCCAACTCCCAAAGATAATTCATTTGGTGTGAAAATTTGATGTCACATGGATCCCCAAAAATATCTCTCTTGAAAACAACAGGTTTCTTTTCAGGTAACATCTATCTTGATTTCATAGCATTGTCTCTTGAGAGAGATCTCACTTTTCTAGATACATGTGGCACGTCATGTTGCCATTTTCAGTGATGGGGGTGATGTTTTGCCCATAAACATTATTTAAAAAGGCAAATGGGCTATTATTCCTCATCTTTGCTAATAACAGAGAAAAAGAAGTTTGCTAACTCCCACCTGAAAAATCTAGATCTATAAAAACTTGGCTCACAGAATTGGGCTTAAAGGAATGAGCCAACCTGGAGAGCATAGTTGGTCACAAACTAACTCAATAGCAAATAAAGATAACAATGGTTGGAAGGAATTCCGTACCAGGATGTTGCTAAATAAATAGATATCAGATAAACATCTGATATTTACAGATAAATATCAAATAAATATTCTTTGCACAAATTTAAACCCATGCCCCACCTCTAATGGAAGTGATTATAAATGCTAGTGGAAGTGAGGCAGAGCCCTCTGAATGACAACCCCTTTAAATTGTTGGAGAGAAGAGACAAAGTATTTTTTAAGATCAAGTGGTATTAACTTTGATTTTTTTTAATGTTTATTTATTTTTGAGAGAGACAGAGGCAGGGCGCGAGTGGAGGAGGAGCAGAGAGAAAGAGGGAGACACAGAATCCCAAGCAGACTCCAGGCTCTAAATTGTCAGCACAGAGCCCAACACAGGGTTCGAACCCACAGAGACGTGAGATCATGATCTAAGCTGAAGTCGGATGTCCAACTGACTGAGCCACCCAGGCACCCCAACTTTGATTTTTAGAAATCTCCACTGCCTTCCATGTTGCTAGGTCTAACCCATATTCCTGAACTAGGGAAACAGATGCAGACAGATCTGAACATACCAACTAGGAGAATGGTGTGCTGATAAGTCCTTCTGGAAATACATAAAGATACCATCAGTTTGCCTTTCTAAGAAGACAGAAAATCTTTACTTTTACTTTTTTTTACTACAGTTGAGAAAGAAATGTGGAGAACTAGAACTTATGAATTTTATGTCAATGTATAGCACAAGTTTTGAAACCTGGCCATATTTTAGAATCACCATGAAAAGCTTTAAAAATGCCCATGTCCTGGCTCAGCTTCCAGAGATTCTGATAAAAAAAGGTGTCATGTAAAATCAGCCACGAGTATTTTTTAAAAGCTTTCCAGGTGATGCTAAGGACATTCAGGCTTGCAAATCACTATATGCAGGAATAGGATTCTACCAACTTCATGAGATAGTTCTTTAGGTATCTGCTAAGAAGGCAAAGAGGAAGACAAATCTGTTCAGTAAGCAAGAGCTATGTCAAGACTTGAAAAGATCTTTTTAAAGAGGTGAATTCTGAGAAAGTTTCACAATGATTTGTAGAAGGCAATAAAGGATAATGTTTAAGAGCATTCACTTCATAATTAAAACACCTTGATGCTGCCTTTCATCTTTGCTATTTACTAGCTTGGTAATTTGAGAAACTGTCCACATCTGTGAAAATGGATATAATATCTAACTTGTAGAGTGTCTGTGAGCTTGTGTGCGAGCATTACATGGAGTCAAGTATATAAATCATCATCACATAGCCTTTGCTCAGTAACTGACATCTTTTCATATCCAACCATATTCTAAGCCAAGCTTCTTTACAGAGACACCTGCATAAGCCCTGACAGCCACCTAAAATCAAAAACACAAAGTCCTAAAATAACCCAAGGGGCTTATCAAGAGAACTAAGATATAAAATTTGTGATCTAAACAGAAAATTACAGCTGAAATCAAGCTATCATTTTCAAGATGCACTCATTAATTCAAAAGCAAGCTTAGTCATCAGCTTACATATTCCTAAAATATATCACTTTGTCGAGACTGAATTGTATACAGAGAAAAGAAATTGAGAGAATTTACTGCAATCCTGTAGTGTTAAATTAAGGCCATCCTGAAAGAAACACAAAAGAAATACAAACCTCATGTAATGTACTGAAAGATTATCCCTGATCTGATTTTCACAACTTGAGTAGCTCAAAAAATTCTCAAGAGCAATCTCTTTCACCAAAGAAAAACATTCATGTTATAACCCTCCTTCCACAAACTAAACCCAAAGAGGTGGGGTCAGACTTTATTAAAACTCTGAGCTGCATAGAAATGGTTGCATATAACTTGAGCCCTGCATATCCAATGCCCAGGTTTTGTTATGTCAATAAAAGATCTCCTTGGCCATCGTCTTTCAAAAGTGACAACCGGAATGGGAGGCACGCTATCCATGTCTCCAGCCTCTAAAAATATTTCCTTACAGAACAGTCTCTCTGTAAGACAGATCAGTTTGCTTCAGTTCCCCCTTGCTCTATGCCTCACGTGGGAGTACTTGCAAATAGAGCGCCTGGAGGGATCAACACAGTTTTCTAAAGCAAACATAACACAAGTGCTATTCATGGGTTACACACTCCACAGCTGTAATATGAAATGTGTAGGAGCAGCCCCTAATGGCATTCAAATCATGTACTAACAGTTCTCAAGTGTCAGGTGTTTTTCATTTTCTAGCAAGGGGAAGAGATATTCACGTGCTGATTTCCTACACTGAACAGCTTTGTAACCCCCGCAGAGTGAAGGCGCACTGTGTTTCTGAGTCTCTATTATGTCAGATGAATGCCACAGTTAGAGCCCGGAAAGGACATGTGATCCGAGTTTAGATTCTTTTATTTTTTTTCCCAGCCATCTCTCAGCATTTCAGTGGCATGAATTTTATGTATATGCATGGAAGAAAACTTATAGAGCATGTATCAATGTTAAATTTCACATAAAAGAATGAACACACATATTTTCTATCTGGATATAATTTAATACTTCTGGATACACTTTGATCTTATTGAAGGTTTGCATTTTCAAAATGGCCTCTTGCAGTGCCCCAGATGGCTGCCTGTCAAACCCAAGCATCAAGCTCACTATAAATAGTGTGGGTTCTCATTGCAACAATGAAATTCACATTATACATGCTGAGGGAATTAAGATAGATTTTATTTATTTAAACGGGTTTTTTCCCCCTTACTTCAAATGTGACTTGGTCATAGATTAACAAAGAACATTATAACATACTTTAAGAACACAAAAAGGCACATTTATTATATATGTTGGATAAAAAATTTCAACTTAGATGAGAATGTTTAAGAGATTGGAGTATTTACCAATAGAATATTATCTAAATATGTGGAATTCAATGAAATCTAGAACATATTTTACCAAACACTTACTCTGTTACATTTGAAGCTGCATGTTTCAAAGTTATTCACTCCATTTGTTCCAAATTCATCTATATTAACCTCATTAGGACAGTGTTTTGTAAACAAAAATCTTGACATGCTGGAAAACTTACGGTCTCTTTAAAGCCATTTATCTACATTTTAGAAGGTGACTGAAACTTTACATTAAAACAGAGTTCCTTTTCATGCTAAATTGTAAACATCTCCTTTAAGAGGAAATAAATCATTTCATTGTCTGAACACAAAAAATGGATAAATATATACTAAAAACTACATACGAATACCTGGTATTCAATTAAACTTACAGGAAAGAAAGAATATAACAGGATTTTTGGAAAATTGCTGTGGCAACTACGTGAAAAGTGGCTATAGAGAGCTGCGGTGTCCACAATTTCAGTTAAAAGTTATTTATTCAGGGGAGCCTGGGTGGCCCATTTGGTTAAGTGTCCAAGTTATTGGTTTCAGCGCAGGTCATGATCTCACAGTTCATGAGTTTCCATGCTGGTGGTGTGGAACCTGCTTGCGATTCCTTCTCTGTCCCTCTTTCTCTGCCCCTCCCCTACTTTCATTCTTTCTCTCTCTCAAAATAAATAAAATGTTAAAAAATATGTGGAAACTAATTTGACAATAAACTATTTGTAAAAAAAAAAAAAAAAATTCATTCAGATGGCAATACGAACACACCTTGCAAGGTAAATGAAGAACTTGGCTAGTGATTTTCTTTCCCTCTATAATCAATGTCACTGTCTTATAGTCCTGTTTTCTAGGCCCAAGCAAGCTGGATTCCTAAGGAGTAGCCTGGAGATATGTGGATTAAATAATTAACAACTGTATAAATGAGAGCTACATCAATACCTGCATCTTATAAAGAGCTTTGGTCAGAAAGGTAGTAAAAATCTAAACAAGAGAGAAAATAATATGTGAGTGCATTTAGGTGTCTTCATGTAACTAAAAACTATAGTCTGAAGAGAGAAAATAGTGAATTTGGAGAGGACTGGCATAGAGTATGTCTGATATTTAAGTAAGGACATCGATGCCAGTATGTGGAGACACATTGAAGGGTCCTCCTCACTGTTCTGTCCCCACCCCCAGGCACACTCACCCCTGGCCCTCAGGAATGGAGAGGACACAGGATATGATAGAATCTCCAAGTCCTGCCCTTTCCCAACTTTGAAATCTTGAGCAAGTTAAGTAACCTCTCGAACTGTTTCTTCCCATGGAAAAGTAATTAAGATACATCCCTACATTTGCCAGCTGACTATAAACACTGAGATGGTGCATGCAATGTGTCTATCATGAAGGAGTTGAAAAAAATACATAGATAATATTATATTTAATAAATCTGCTTTCTGACAGTTACCTTACACATTAACACAGGATATATCAGAAAGGAGGTAGAGTCACCATTAAGATAAATTTGAACGTTATTTTATTAAAGACAGTGACTTATTGAACAAAATAACATATTAACATATAGGAGATTGGTCAGAAATGAATACTGTTCAAAGGGGATGAATTTAATCAGCAGAAATTCCTTCTGGGGAAATCTGGCTATGGAAAGACTACCACACACTTCCTTCTCTGAGGTTCTCTGTCCAATGGTGGAGAGAGAACAGTGATTTAGCAGAGCTCTTAGGTCTTCAGACTATCATAGGTTCTAGTCAAGATCTGATCGTATTATGTGCACTAATGTGCACAGCATCATGTATCCATGTATCACATCCTAGAACAATGTGCAATAACTTACACCTGTATTGTGAATCATTTCCATCCACCACCACCACCACCACCACAATTCTCCAAGTGTTTTCCAAAGAGAATTGCTGAGTCAGCATGTCTTATTAGGACTGATGTCAATACAGAGCTAGTTAATATATTAGGGATAATCTAACTGGTTCCAAGAAAACACATGAGGGATTGTTTTGGAATAAAAAGAAGTCAAAATCACTGGGGTTCAAAGTCCTTAATTTCCTTATCCCACCCATCCAGAATACAGACTGGAATTTGAGTAGGGGTGTATTTGATAAATTCATTTTCTGTCAAAAAAAGAAAAAAAGAGTTTAAAAACCATCTACCTGGTCCCACATTTCATGCTACAGATGCTTAAACTGACTCTGGTGGTTAGGTGGTATCCTCAAACTCCTGGGGACAGTAAGTGGCAGACGTGATCTAATCCCAGTTTCACATACTGCATTCAATCATCCTTTATCTATATCACACTGTGTTTTTACCTCTTTCCTCCATGTAAAAGCAAATATGTACATTTCTCTTAATAGGCACTGAAGTTACCCTGCCAGGCACCCAAGCTTAAAGACTGAACTTCAATTCACCAAAGTTTTCTAACATTTCTCAGTAGTTTATTTTTACCCTAAATGTCAGACATGGATTAAACAAAAAGTAAATAAAGACTAAGAATGGTGGCTTTCTAAGAGGTGTTATTGCTTCTCCCTCCTCTTTCCATCCCTCAGACTCAAAGAGATGAAAATAGTAAGAGTATTAAGAGTATTCAAGAAGCAAAATGATATTTGTTGGTTTTCTTCTGGCTTACTTAATGCTAGTGAAGGAAGAAATCCAGGCTCACAATTCAAAGATGATTTCACACAAAGAACTTATTCATTATTTAGGAGGTTCATGGAAGTGGTAAGGCAGCCAGAAGCTTGGACCTCTGGTCCCAGACAGTACTTCTAGCACCCAGGCTCAAGGTCCTATTCCATAATGTATCTATTGAGCTCCTCCTATCTACTGTCTCTTTTCTTTGACTTCCTTTGCTTAACAGATGGTTCCTATGTGTACTCAATTTTCTCTGCATGCCATCTCAGTGTCCAGCTTATGTTTCAAACTTGTAGACAACACGTTAAACTGAAGAACTAGATGTCAGGCTGAAATATTTCAGACATAAACATATTTCTTTTCCTATGTATCTGTGTTCTGATCACTAGAGAGAGCCTTCTATTTTCTCTCCTCTGCCCATATCATTATCCACACTACTAGCAAATATTGTCACAGGGCCTGTCAAAGGATGACAGAGCAGTTCATACTAACATGCATATTTGAAGGGAGAGATGAAGGGGAACTCTGACAGGAAAACACCTCTTCCCAAATGCGTCGCTACATTCCTTTTCTTTCCTTACCCATATGTCTCCAGGCCCTGTGCATGTCTATGGCAGAGGCTCTCTCCACCCATCCTTTTCTTTTCATGCCTGGACTGCCCGTCGACCGAAACATCACAGTTTATCAGAACTGGTGCAACAGCTTCCCGCTTCCACTGCTTCTTTTCTCTCTTCTAACAGTCATTTCTAAATAACTCCATCATCTTTGTGAAGCTCCATCTGACCTACTTCCAGGCCAAACGCAAATATTGCCTCCTTCTCAAAGGCTCCCTTTTACCTACAAGTACTACTCATTCTTTTGGGTACCCACAGCAATCTGTATTACTGCTCTGGCAATTGTGGGGGGTCGAATGAAAGCCATCTCAGACTTCCTGAAAAAAGCCTACCTGATAAGCAACGGCCATGTCTAGGGTATAGTCTTTGTTATGGACTGAATTGTGCCCACCCCACCCTCCATTCATATTTTGGTTTTCATTCCCAGTGGCTCAGAATGTCACCTTATTTGGAAACAGAGTTTTTAAAGATGTAATTAAGCACAGATGAGGTCATTAGAGTGGGCCCTAATGCAGTATGACTGATGTCCTTATAAGGGTAAATTGGGACACAGAGACAGAAACGCACAAAGGGAAAATGATGTGAAAAAAATTCAAGAAGAAAATCATCTGCATGCCAGAAGCATGGAACAGATCCTGGCCACAAGGCCCACAGAAGGAACCAACTGGCCTACACCCTGATTCCAGATGTCTACCATCCAGAACTGTGAGACAATAAATTCCTGTTTTTAAACCATCCAGTCTGTGATACTTTGTTACTGCAGCCATAGCAAACTAATACAGCCCTCATTCTTGTAGCCTCAGAAGCTACATTTTTTCAGGGTCTTTCATGTATTCAGACTTAGGGATCCTGACTCACATTAAAAACAAAAACGAAGAGACTAATGTCTAAAGCCAAAATGTTAATCCACTCATTACACTAATAACTACAGTTGCTGATAGGATCACATATTTTCATCCTGTGGCCAGCACATGCTCTTTGAGCCATCATACCACTTGGAATGCCTAATCCTAATCACTAAAGTGTATAGTGAACATAAACTGATAGCAAGTGAAATTAGCAACAGGATTCCAGAGCTCAAGACATTAAGTTACCATGCTCACAACATACACTCAAATGACATGCTTGCTGGCAGGACCAATTAAATTAAATCCTTAAACTACGTTGTCTTTAGCTTTACCCAGGGTTTCAAAGGATGCAATAGCTAACAATGTAGGACATACTATTGGCTTTCAACATAGCACTCACCTCTCCCTTGGTCTTTTCTGATTTTGTTTTGGGGTCTGGGCATTCTCCTGCACCAGGATAGTAACCATGCCGTCTCATTCTTCAGTGACAGGCTCAATAATACAGACAGGTAAACCCTCACATGGTCCTTCCAAGGCTCCCTGGGAAAGTGATGAAGTGAGGTCATCCAGACAAAGGGAAGAGTTGGAAGTAATGTATTTTTTGCTCTCCCACTGAACGTGAACATGAAGCATACCATCCTTATTATCCATGGGAACCTGATTTAAAATATACTAATACTGTGGGGAACCTGGGTGGCCCAGTCCATTAAGGGTCTGACTCTTGATTTCAGCTCAGGTTTTGATCTCATGGTTCCTGAGTTCAAGTTGCACTTGGGACTATACACTAACAGAATGGAGCTTGCTTGGGATTCTCTCTCTCCCCCCTCTCTCTGCCACTCCTCCGTGCACTCTCTCTCAAAAATAAATAAACGTTAAGAATAAATAAAATGTACTGATACCATAATAGGCAAATTATAAATAGAAAGGATCTGAGTGTCTGATGACATCACTTGAAGCACTGAATCAACCAACTCTGCTCTATATTTTCTTTAGTTGAGGTTTAGGTTTCTTGCCATCAAATGTATCCTAATTTCTGACAAACATCTTTTATTTCTGTACTTTCTGAGACAACTGTAATTTATATTTATGAAGTCATCTATTTATTTTAATATTTAAGGAATTTCCCTTTTTATGAAACTTACTGGTGGCTGCCACCATCACAGAATCCCCAAACATCATTCACTCATTCATTCATTCATTCATTCATTCATTCATTATCTATCTATCTACATCCAACTTAGCATACAGTTCAATAATGATTTCAGGAGTAAAATCCAGAGATTCCCCTACATACAACACCCAGTGCTCATCCCAACAAGTGCCCTCCTTAATGCTCATCACCCACTTAGCCCATCCCCCCACTGAGAACCCCTTCAGTAATGCTGTTTATTCTCTGTATTTAAGAGTCTCTTATGGTTTGTCCCCTTCCCTGATTTTATATATATATTTTGCTCCCCTTCCCTTATGTTCATCTGTTTCATATCTTAAATTCCACATGACTGACATCATATGATACTTGTCTTTCTCTGATTAATTTCATTTAGCATAATACACTCCAGTTCTATCCACCTTGCTGCAAACAGCAAGATTTTATTCTTTTTTACTACTTAGTAATATTCCACTGTATATATATACACCACATCTTTTTTGTCCATTCATCTGTTGATGGACATTTGGGCTCTTTACATAATTGTGGCTCTTGTTGATAGTGCTGCCATCAACACTGGGGGGCATGTGCCCCTTTGAAACAGCACACCTGTATCTCCTGGATAAATACCTAAATTGCTGGATGGTAGGACAGTTCTATTTTTGATGTTTTGAGGAACATCCATACTGTTTTCCAGAGTGGCTGCACCAGTTTGCATTCCCACCAGCAGTGCAGAAGGGTTCCTCTTTCTCTGCATCCTTGCCAACATCATTTGTCTCCTGAGTTGTTAATTTTTGCCATTCTGATAGGTTTGAGGTGGTATTTCATTGTAAACCCCAAAACTTTAGAAACACACTTTCCCAAGTAGCTCTGCCAAGTGACTCAGAATCCACAAATGAGAAGCACACACTTTGACACTGAAGCTCATACAGGAACAAGTTCTCTGGGAGCTGAAGCTTCTGCCATGTTGGGACAGAAAGATGAGTGATTCCCTGCTCACAAGAACAAGGTGTTATGAGAAACATCCAGTTCTATTTCACACTGGCCGCTTGTTTGAGGCATTATTTCCAAATTCTGGTTTTTCAGTTCCACCAAGGTTTCAAAGAGCTCCATAACATCCTTTAAGAAGACTCCTTTTCTGTTTAAAAGCTGGATTCCTGGGGCATCTGGGTGGCTCAGTCCATTAAATGTCTGACCCTTGATTTTGGCTCAGGTCATGATCTCATGGTTCGTAAGTTCAAGCTCCACATGGATTCTTTTGAGAGAATTTTGCTCTCCTTCTCTCTCTCCCACTTGTGCGCTCTCTCTCTCTCTCTTTCTCTCTCAAAATAAATAAATAAACTTAAAAGAAAGCTTTGATTTTGTTGCTTAAAGTTAAGAGCCCTATTTGATATATACATCTTATGTCATATANAATTCCTGGGGCATCTGGGTGGCTCAGTCCATTAAATGTCTGACCTTGATTTTGGCTCAGGTCATGATCTCATGGTTCGTAAGTTCAAGCTCCACATGGATTCTTTTGAGAGAATTTTGCTCTCCTTCTCTCTCTCCCACTTGTGCGCTCTCTCTCTCTCTCTTTCTCTCTCAAAATAAATAAATAAACTTAAAAGAAAGCTTTGATTTTGTTGCTTAAAGTTAAGAGCCCTATTTGATATATACATCTTATGTCATATAGCTAAGGATATCCATGTCAAATTCATGAGGACACTAAACAGGATTATTATTTTTTTAATCAAGTAGTCACACTGCCTGACATACTCGAGTTATTCAGTGTTTACTGAATAAATGATTTATTGTATTTCAGTCTCCTTTTAACAGGAGGGATAAAATATAAAGAGTAATGACTATGTATTTATCTTCTAAATATGGTTTTAATTGATTTGCATGAGCCTTACTAAGTTAAACAGAATTACCCTTAAATAAGCCTTTTTATTGTGCCCTAAAATCATATTCAGCAAAGTATCTTGATCTCCTTGGAGAACACTACTGACATGTGTAAATGTCTAAGTAAAGAAATCTCTCTTGCATTCTTTAGTTCCCAGTGTGGAAAATTTTGAGCCACTACTGTGTATTATCTGGTAACCATTCCTTTTTTGTTTAGTTTAGGTGTAGAAGAGCTACAAATAGTGCCAAGGGAATAGTAACCTACTGTATAAAAAAGAAAAAGCAATATAGCATCCATGACTTGAGAGTTCAGAAGCTAAGTTTCAATGGAGAATCATTAATGATGTGAAACACATGACACTAACTTTCACCCAATGATACAATCTTCAGGTAATAACTGCCAGATTGGGGGCACTCTACATGCAAGAATTTGACATATATTATCTCATCTCTCACAACAGCCATACATAGGAGTTAATATGGACATTTTACTATTGAAAAGAGTTTCAGAGAAGCTGAGGATCTTGCCAAAGGTTATATTGTCAGAAGGTTACTAAGCAAGGATTTGTAAAATGGATTCATCTTAATCCATTCTACCACACTGCCTCCTTAGATGAGGGCAAGTAAAACTGGCATTTCCTGCACTAAAGCTCTTCCTTTCAGAGACAGGGAAATAAAGCTGAGTGGGCCAGAGCCATATCCCTGTCTTAGAACAATACCATATACACGGAAGAGAACATAATGAACGGCTTGCTGGAAGATGATTACTGTTTTTATCATCTTAGTGTTCAAATTAATTATATATGTTTACAGCTGCTATTCCTATTCAGTTGTTTCTCAAGCTCTGAGCACAGTCCTCAATCATAAGATCCTGATAAGAAAATAATTGAGTACCGTAACATACCATAGTGCAAATATTACTACTTCGCAGCATTAGACTAAACAAATTGTAAGGTAATAAATATCACAATGATGACAAAGTAAAATTAACTATTGGGAAAATGTGGCAGAAGAGGTCATGGTATTCAAAGCCAAGTGAAAAGTAAAAGTTAAAAAAAAACAAGTTACATGTTTTATCTAATGATTTTGGGTTAACAGAAATGAAAATTTAAGGACTGGAAAGTGACAACTTGCACTCCTTTACAGATCATGGCTCAAAATTAGTTTACTATATCAGTATTACTTATTATATCAGGATTTAATTGATCTGTATCTGAAAGGATGTGACAAACTTAGAGCCCAGAGAATGAAACCAGAATGACTAAAAATTTAAAATACTCAGAGGTGAAGTTGGCTATCCAGAGGGGAAAGTCAGCTATGAAAGTGACTTCAAATAGAAAAACCTTTACTAAGTGGCTGGTATTGGTCAATTCAGAGTGGTCAATTCTGAGGACCCATCAAAGTAAAACCAACTTGAACAATAGGAAGTGAGAGCCTGGCTGATGACAAAAGGAACCCCTCTTTCCAGAAGTTTCCTTTAGGCTTTTTACCACTCAGTCCCCCCGAGGCAATCATTTTCAAATTCACAGATTGGTTTGTGTTTTTAAACTTCACATAAATAGAATTACACATTATGAGCCCATAATGTGTCATTTTTATCAGATTTAAAACAGACTGTATCCATCAGGCCTATCATGAAAGGGATCTCATATTCTACAATTCAGAATTCCCACAGCCTTTATGGTACTTGGAAGACTTGATTACAGCTAGACTTCCAGCCAATAGCATGACAATCAGGGTGCCACACAGATCCCAAGAGCTTACTGTATTGGAACCAGAGTGTGCCGTTGCCTGTAGGAGGATGGCCTCTCTAGGATATAAGCAACTGGTGACAAAATCAGAACATGGCTCCTCACAAACTAACCACTGAGTTCAAATTCCATCATTTTCTCCTATGTGGTGTGACCCTGGGCAATTGTTTTAACTTTTCTATTTGCCATTCCAATTCTAATCTCCATCCTTCTCCGCACTCTTTTTTACCCTGAGAAAACTGATTTTTATGCAAGATGTGGGCTCTGGTGTGACACTGGGTTCAGCCAATAGGGACTGCAGGATTGCAGAAGACAGGAAGAGAGGAAGGTCCAGGTATTTATTCTTCCGGCTCTCTACAGTAGGGTATGTCTTAGCTGGCTATCTCTGCTGAAATCACTCTGAAGACACCTTCTCCCCCTGGGCTTCTCTCTGGTAATAGCTCCTCTTCACTTATTTTAGGGCCAGGCTACTGAACTATTCTTTGTGATTCACCTACTCTCCTTTCACACTTTAGTAAAGATTTTTTTAAGCAAAAAAAATTAAACAGGAAACCAAAAAATAAAAAATAAAAAAAAAGTAACAATAAATTCAAATTATCCCAATTTGAGTGTACTCTGTGTCCAATTTCTTCACCTGACACACTTTTGAATTCCTATTTCACTTATGACCATGAAATGGGTTTGTACACATGGTTCTGAGAAGAGCATCAACAGGTGGGAAGTACGTGTTCACTGAGTGCTGAGGTGGAGGAAAGCTGTAGAACATCGTGCCTCCCGCACCTGCCTGACACTGTAAAGGCAGACAGCCCTGTGTGCTGACGCATTCCCTCACAAGCAGACCCACACCTTCACTGCTGGTCTGGAAATAGTTTCTCTTGATAAAGGAGGAAAGAGAGAGGAATCCTCTCCCCAATATTAATGCTCAGTTTTGGCTACTTAAGTCCAAGGTAGACCCTTACTTTCATTCTCAAGCTACTCCTTCCAAAAATACTCACTGTGCTTAATGTGACTGAGTCAGAGGACCTCACCAGCATCAGCTGTACAACATGTCTTCAAATAGTGCAATGTCAAGTCTGGCTAGTTGCATTGACTCAAGACCATTATTCAAACTCTGTATTAGTTTGCTACAGCTGCCATAACAAAGTACCCAGGCTGGGTGGCTTAAATAGCAGAAATGTATCTTCTCATGTCAAAGATCAAGGAGTTGACAGGTTTGGCTTCCCCTGAGGCCTCTCTCTTTAGCTTGAATATGGCTGCCTTCTCCTCATGCCTTCACTTAGCCTTCCCTCTGTATCAGTATACAAACTTCCTCTTCTTATAAGTACACCAATCACATTGGGTTAGCACCTAACCTAATGGACCTCGTTCAGACTTAGTTACCTTTTTAAACACCCTATCTCCAAATGCGGTCATGTTCTAAGGTACTGACGGTTCAGACTTTAACATATGAATTTGAGAGGGACACATACCACTCGGGTGATAAACTCTCTCTCTGCCCATGGTAATTTCTGTGTAGTGTAGAAGGGCTACTTATTTTTACCATCTGATCTTACATGGGAAGATCTGAATCTGTCAGGAATGTTCCAGTTGTTGCTACTATGACAAAAAACAGTGAAGTGAGGAAGCATGTGGTTCCCTTTTCAGTAGGTGGCTCCTCCATTCCCTATGCATGGTTTTTGTTGCCACCAAGCAACATATGCAATATGTAAAGGCCCAAGGACAACTGGTACTTCATATTTACACAAGTAAAGGAACCACTCAAATTCTTCTTCCTGAGGGGCACCTCTTGATTTTGGCTCAGGTCATAATCTCACGAGCCCCATGCTGGGCTCCGTGCTGGGTGTGGAACCTGCTTAAGATTCTCTCTCTCACTCTCCCTCTTCTCACTCTCTCTTGCTCTCTCTAAAAATCTTCTTGATCCTGGGAGATCCTCCAAAGTCATGTGCAGTTGATTGCTTTCACGGATGGAGACAGACAAGACTAGCAACTTCTGAAAAGCAGCTTTTCTGCCTTCTAACTAAAACAATGATAAATAAATAGTAACAAAAAAATACCAAAAAAACCCACAGGAAATAAAACAAACAAAAAAAAAAGATGTAATTTATTTTATCAGTCATCCCGGGCCACCACAATTACAAACTGATTAAATAGTGAAGTTGCTACAAATTGTAGAATTACCATCTCACTAGCTATTCTTCAATGTAACAGAAAAACATTCACCTTCAATAGTTAACTACTGGTACGCCTGGAAGCAGGAGCCTGAACCAGATGACCTCTTGAGATGACTTTGTTGTCCAATGATGTCACGAAATTAAGTGGCCAGCAGACTGGAGGAATACAAAATAAGTCCAACTCTAATCCTTAGGATGACATGGCGAGAGCAGGTGCAACTGTATTAATCAGCATGTGGCAAAGATGCTTATGCCTGCTAATGAGATGACAGTGCTGTGTTGTGCAAACTGTCAGGGTGAAGGCATCCCTGCCTGGCACCTATGCCCTTGGGCACTTGTCCAATCACCATGTGAACAGCAGCCGTTGAGCAGGACAGGCTGTAGAGATAGAATTCATGTGCATAAAATCTCTCTCTAAGACTATTACTTCCACTCACTGGCACACTAATTCTGCTAAACATACAAACAGGGAAAATTCCAGTTCATACTGAAATAACATTAAAAAACAAGGGCTGGCTTCTGTAGCCACAGAAGGGCTTCACTACAATAGCCAAGAGAAGAAGAAATTAATGCTCATGCCATCTCTTCCCTGTGGTGTTCTATGACTTACAAAGCTTGGGCTCAGAGTTTTAAAACACTGTGTATTAAATCTTGCAGAACATTAGGAATAAAGTAATGGGAAGAAAATACTGTATTTTATATCTATGATTTCCTTTCATAGAACACTATCTTACCCTTTTAGGAAGAAAGGGCAGAATAATCCCATAATGAAACTATTTATTACACCATTCTATTTTCATAACAACCTTGTTCTCACTGCATTTTATATAAATGAGAACTAACTAAAATGCTAGTTAAAATATATATTTTGCTTTAATATATAAACAGATGAAACCATTCAATTCAATGAAGTAGAATGGAGCATTAACCTTAGGAGAACAAGGGTTCATGACTAAGGATTGATGGAGTGATTCTGTGTTTTATCAAATCACTTAAACCAAACTGGAGTGTAAGTTAATTGGCTATTTCAAAGCAGTGCAAAGAGGGTTTCATGGTTTAAAAAGCATCCGTTTCCATTATCATCAATGCAATAAGTATAAAGCCATTTTACATTGTTTCTACATGTTTTATTGTATAGAAAGGGAAATGCATTATATGATGTAAAGGTAGGTGGATTTTTTTTCAGCATTGCTTCTTTGTGAAAATTTCCATCTTAGGATAAATATTCCAAAAAAGAAAAACATTAGCTCTAATGAATCATACAGATGAAATGATGTTGCTCTACTTTCATTGTAAAATAAAAAAAAAAATACAAGAAGTCAAAATTAAATTTGTGCATACAATGAAAACAAAAACAACATAAAGAAAAATGTGTAAATATATGTAAGAAGGCAAACTTATTTCTTTTATTTTTAAAAATGTACTAAATAAGTAATATCAATATAATAATTTTTAAAATTACAACACAAAAGTGTTTACACTGAGAAGTAATGCTCTTTCCCACTTAACCCCCAGGGATTCTGCCCCTCTTACTATAATCAACCAGTCTCATTAGTTGTCTTTCTGTTTACAGGTATATAATATGTACATAAAGATACGTATTTGTATTTTCCCCAGTTAAAGAACAATATATAGCTGTTTATACTTTGTTTTCATTTTTATAACTGAATAATTTATTTAGGAAAGTGTTCTAGAGTAGCACATGTATTCATGCATGTGCACAGAGACACACATACACATATATCATTTTTTAACAGCTGCATAGCATCCCCTCTGGGAGTGGATCACTTTTTTGCCAGTCTTCTGCTGACATGCATTTAAGTTGTTTTCAACATGTAGTTCTTATAAGCTATTACTGCAACAAATCCTTGTATCTATATCAAACCCACACATAGAAATAAATTCAATCCTAGATGTGAACTGCAGAATCAAGTCCATGAACATTATCTACTTACACAAAAACTGAAAATCTCCCCAGTGAGAAGGGTATTTGGGAGAGATACTAACAATTTACTATCTAATTATGTTGCCCCAATGCATACTCGTTCCAACAATGTAGGAGACGGTCAGTATGCCCTATCATAAAAGGTAAATGATATTTCAAACTTTCTGTATTTGCTGAAGCCTGATTTGGACCTAATACACATCTATCCTGGATAGTGTTCCAAGTGCACTTGAAAAGAATGTGTACTCTGGTGTCTTAGGACGTAATGTTCTAAATACGTCTGTTAAGTTCATCTAGTTCAATGTGTCATTCAAAGCCACTGCTTCCTTGTTTATTTTATCAATGGTCTGTCCATTGCTCTAAGTGGAGTGCTAAAGTTCCCTACTATTATTGTGCTATTATCAATTAGGTACTTTATTTTAGTTATTATTTTATATATTTGGGTGCTCCTAGGTTGGCTGCATAAATATTGTTAGATCTTCTTGTTGGATTGTCCCTGTTATGCCCTTGTTGTATCTTTTTATAATGTTTTAAAGTCTAATTTGTCTGATAAAAGTATTATTACTCCATATTTCTTTTGACCTCCATTTGTGTGAAAAATGTTCCTCCACCCCCTCAATTTCAATCTTCAGGTGTTTTCAGGTCTAAAATGAGTCTCTTGTAGGCAGCATATGATTGTTCTTTTTTGGTTTTGTTTTGTTTTTTGAGACTTTTTGTTTTTTGTTCTTTTTGGGTTTGGGGTTTTGTTTGTTTACTTGTTTGTTTTTTGGATGGGAAACTCTTTATCCCTCCTCCTATTCTGAAAGATAGCCTCGCTGGATAGAGTATTCTTGACTGCACATTTTCCCCATTTGGCACTTTGAATATATTATGCCATTTCTTTTTGGCTTATCAAGTTTCTGTTGAGAAATTTCATACAAGCATTATGGGTTTTCCCTTGTGAGTTGAGGACCTCTTTTGTCTTGCTGCTTTTAAGATTTTTTTCTTCATCACTATATTTTAATAAATATTTTGACAAAATATTTTCAGGCACTACAAGTGCAATAAAAATAAAACAGACAAGGGGGATAGAGAGTTGATGTGGAGCTCCCAACAGAGTGGTCAAGGGAGGTCTAAGAGGGTGACACTGGAGCTGAGGTTGAATGAAATAAGAAACAAAAAGATTTAGAAACAGCCATCCAGATGAAGGGAAAACATGTAGAAAGGTCTAGACATTCCTTGTTGGATTATGTCCAAGGAAGAGCAAGAAGATCAGCTAGGCAAAAGCAGGGGGAAGGGCAGCTGCTTTTAAAAATATATGCTAATAGCTGCAACATGACACTTCTGCTTACATCTTAGCAGCCAGAACTTAATCACACAGCCAAAACCAGTTGTAAAAATGGATGGACAACAAGGCTTTGTGGGTAGCCATGTCTCTAGCTAAAAAACTGGGATTCTATTACTAAAAAAGCAGGAATACTAATGGTGGGCATAGGAAATATTGGTATCTGTTGTATACTTCTAATTTTCTCAGTATTAAAGGTTCTTTCCTATTCTCATTAATTTTTACAAAGAATTAACTTTGGAGTATTCATTAATTACATTATTTCATTATATGCATTAATTTCATTATTTCAATAATGTCTTCATTATTACATTAATTACAGTCTGTTTCTGTTTTCTAACCAATTCATTACTGACCTTATTAATATTACTTTCTTCCTGTAAGTGTCCTTTGGTTTGGTTTTATATATAACTTGATACCTAGTCATTTCTTAATATGTTACAGAGATACCTGAGTAACTTCCTATTATTCCCTTGGGGGGAATAGTGTAAGCATATCAACTGTAACCAACTTCATTATGTTATTCTGTCCTATGTACCCCTACTTATTTGATCTGATCAGTTGCTTTCAGTTACTTGTAATTTTTACTATTTTTTCCCAGAATTTAACCAATTTTCTTCTCCATCTTCAGTTTTGCCATATCTTCTTTGAATCTCTATACCATTTATTTTATTGGTTTTGGTTCCAGAGTTCATATATTTTTCAATTTCTTTTATTTCTTGGATATTTTTTGCTCCTATTTACCTGCATTAGACATAATTGTGTTCTTTCTCTGCCTTTTGAATGCGAAATTCTGTTCCCAAATTTTTCTTGCAACATCTTTGCTTGGTGTCCAATTATTTTTTAAGCTGAGCAAGAAGCCACTTTGAGTAGCAAGCAGTTGGGAGTTTCTTGCCTTCGGCAATTTTCTCACTAACATTTTGTCCAAATAAAATAAATTTCTTTCATACTAAAAACAGATCTTTAGCAAGACGTGTTGGGTTTGTGTATATGTGTGTGAGTGTCCTGATTTAGTTATTACTCGTCCTTCACGCTGACCAACATGAGTAGCCTCAGGGACGCTTGTCACCACCTTTTCCTCTGCTAACACCTGGGTCTTTGCTCAGCCCCAAGTATCTTAACATTCCATATGGCTTCCCAGGTTTTAGGAAGCCTCCTACTTCTATTGCTCATACCTAAGCACTGTTCTAAGCATGGGGTTGTAGGTTTAAGCTTTCAGGGTATGCCCCCAATTTGTAGAACTCTTCATTCTGCAAAAAAAAAAAATCTATATAGACAGCTCTCTACCCCATGTTATCTACCATACCAGTCCAATTACTAAACTATTTTCTTCATATCTTGCTGTTTGGGGTTATAGGCAGTTCTTATTTTCCTGGGAGATTGATTCACCTTTTCTATTTTTCAATGTCTTATAATTGGGTTTGGCTCCAGAAGGAAGGGTAATTGGATCAAAGATAATTGTACACTGCCATCCCAGACCTGAAACCCTAAATATTTTGTTCTTAATGGGGACGTGCTACACTGCATGTAAAAATGGAGGAGTCATGATTAGGGCAGAGGACATATATCACATCATAAGTTTAAAAAAAGGGGGCATAGTGTGCTTGAGTTTGAAGGCAAATCTTGATCTAATTTAACAAAATAATGACAAACAGTTCAACGGTGAAAAAAGTTGGCTCTTTTATTCATGTGAGGAAATTCTGTACAATTGAAAATAAGGAAATGTATCATATATTATATTTTAATACCCCAAAGATCATTTAGTGACTCAGCTATTCATATATAGTCCTTTGGCAAAAATTTCACAGCTACTTAGGGCTTCCAATAAATTCAATTAAGGATAAGCAGCCACCTTAAACTACATTTGCATTTCATTTAAATAAATCTAATTCTTTAGACAGGTCATCTGATTTTGTTTTTACTGTGATATCATTCTTATCATTTGTGATAGTAGGTCTTACCAAGGGTGAAAAGGAATACATAATCATTTTTATCTGAACACAGTGAGATCATTTATAAGCTTTGTCCCCATTATCATCAATGAGAATTAAGATTTAAATAGCCATGACTAAAGTACAGATTGTATGCCTATGTTCCTGAACTCAATATGACCTATATAAGTGTGTGTACTGACACCACATAATTATGAGGAACAACATCATTATAAAACAAGGAAAGCTAACTGGCTTGCTGCTTCTTTTATTCTTTAACAACTCTCCAATTTCAAATGAAGAAAGGTCCTGCTTCAACTAAATTATTAATGTTGTAATAATCTGTCATTAAAATCAATAACTGCTTTATTACTTATAGTGCATATAGTGCTAAAATGGACCCTCTCTGAAATAAATTTAGTGCCTTGTCACAATACAATATGATTTTACAATATTGCTAATGTGCACAAAGCATTCAAATATAGAATATCGACATGTCAGAGATTTATGACAAATGTGAGGAGAAGATGAATCTAGGTTAAGCTTTCATGTCACTTGACTGAGGTCAAAAAAGTCAATACTATTCATAATGTATCTTTCAGCCACAGTTAAATGAAAAAGCTTCTGAGCACAGAGACATTTTTTAAGCCTTTATCTTAGCAGTAGAAATATTCCAGAATTGAGGTTAAAAGAGAAAATGAATGAAAACCAACTGGCAGGAAAGTAAGTCAATCACATTTTTGGAAAGTACACTGACTCAGGAACAGGGAGCTAGATATATACCCAATGTGTTTTTCTCATTTTGTTCTTTTACCTACAGGTATGTTTAATGTTTGCAAAATCTAAGAATGATATAGGTAATAGTCACACCTCTCTTCTCAACTTTGGCTTTTATGAATTTTACAACATGAAAATAGCCAGCAACTCCTTTTTTTTAAATTTACTATTTCCTAATTCTTTCAAGGCAACAAGATTTTTAGGTATACACTGGCCTCAGTGCTTTAATTCCTATAATCATTTCCATCCCTAGCAACTAGAGTAGATCAAATGTCTATTTCCCCATGCCACTCAGTAGTTTAGAAATGGGCAAGTCTTCACTGCTCGTCAATGATACGTAAAGGGGAAGTCAGTTAGGAGTTTTTGGGAGAAGACTCTTCCTTCTTCAAAAGAAGATCCAGAAGAAAGAACACCATTCTTCCTCGGAATTTTACCTAGTGACTCAGGGAACTGCTCGAAATATCTTACAATCCTGAGGGAAGTCAGCCTAGCTGATTTGCAAAGGATGTAGAGCAAGAGATAAAAGAACCTGATTACTTCAAGAAGTGTCTTCATGGGTTTTGTTTTGTTTTGTTTTGTTTTGTTTTAATTTCTAGGAGAGAGAGAGAGAAAGACAGCGTGAGCAGGGGAGGGTCAGAGAGAGAGGGAGTCAGAGATTGAAACAGGCTCCAGGCTCTGAGCTGGCAGCACAGAGCAGGACGCGGGGCTCAAACCCACGAACCGTGAGATCATGACCTAAGTGGAAGTCGGACGCTTAACCGACTAAGCCACCCAGGCACCCCTCAAGAAGTGTCTTCAAATTAGTCTGGAGATCACCTTACCTTTAAATTATTTTTATTTAAGATAAATATCCAATTTTAAGCCAGTCTGAGGCACAGTTCTCTGTTATAGTCAAAACCTATTCTAACATGCTATCAGTAATTATTAGAAATTACATATTAATTATTGTTCATATTTTCATATTCTTCTTTGATGTCAAGAGACTATAGTCTGTAACTGTCTCATCAATGGAATTAAAATGACTAATAAACCTGATTACAAAAACACTGAATCCATTTTTGCTCAGAGAAATGAGAGGAGTCCTGATTTATGGATTCAATATAGAATTGGATATTTTTACAAAGTCTGTTTTTTATTTCTGAAAGGTTTTCACGTATTGGGATACTTTCAAATAATTCTACTAATCGGTTGGTCTTAAGCAATGGTTCTCCTTCTATACTTTCAATAGACATTCACTCACTGCACAGTAAGAAAAGCAGACACATAAAATTTGACAAGTGCAGTGACAGACATTATCCCCAGGATATTCTGGGAACATGAAAGACAGGTACTACCTAATCTAGCCTGAAAAAAGAGGAAGTATCAGAAAAGGCTCTGGAAAACATTATGCCTGAGCTCAATCTGGAACAATGATTATGGGCTTGCTAGATGAAAGAAAGATTTAATGTGAGGGTATAAAGAACAGAAAAGCAAACAGACCAAAAAAGATGGCAAGGTGTGTATGTTAGAATTATGGGTCCAGGGACTGAGGCAAAGAGTGACAAAAGATGAGACTAAAGAAAACAGCATAATTTGTGGTTAAAAGCAAGGATTTGGGAATCACAAGGTTCTGAATGTCAATCACTCATTTAATCAATAACTACAAAGTTCCAATTATATATCCAGCTCTGTGATAGACATTAGTAATACAGTAACAATCTTTATTTTCATGGAGGGGACATTCTAGAGAATTAGAGTGACAAAATAAAACAAAGAGATAAAAATCTTTCTAAACAGGATGGTCAGTGTGGATCTCCTGGGTAAGGTGACAAGTTGAACTTAAAAGCTCACAAGAACACATCTTTGTAAGAAATGAGAAAGGCCATCTCAGAAGACCTTGCATGTATAACATCCAGACACAAACCCTTCTTTCCACCAGTGGAAAATTACCTTCCAAAAAGAAGAGAAATAATGTCTTTGCTTTTCTTTATAATTGTATCACCCATGTGTGCAACACAAATACTATAATTTTGCTCATATCTTCTGTTTATATAATTCAAGTTTCTTTTCATTTATTGGTTCAGCCTCAATCCAGTATTTTTTTTTTCTTGCATGTATCTATCAAAGAATCTTGGTCATTTAATCTACAAAGACACCCACCAGGAGAGAAAAAGAAATAACTTTTATCAGTGTCCTTGTGGACAGCTCTTTTGTGCAAACTACTTATCTCCTCTTTTGCCCTTTTAGAAAGTTCAAAAATAATATTCTTAGAAGGCCCACTCTGAATTTCCACAAGGAAAGATTTTCTTTTAGCTTATTACCCTTTTCAGGGTGGAATGCCTTATCTGACTTATAAACTAGATGAGAAAAATTTGCAGAAATGGGCTCAACTTCTTTCTTTCCTCTTAAGAGTAACTGATCAGACACAGTGACATTTTCTATTTCTTCTGGGCATCTGCCAATAGGCAGGAGGTGGGCAGGGGGGGTGGCAGAGATGTCTGCCGTGGTCCAGCCTAACTCTGACTATCAGTTCCAATAAGCCCACATGGCTAACTTCAAGCCTGGTCCTCCATTGATCCTCTCCTACTAATAATAGTATTTGGGCCCATTGCACTCCTTAGCTTCATTTCTCAAATTGTTCAAAGCTCTACAAAGGACAACTGGTGGTCATTTTATCTCAAGATTCACTGTGTAAGCATGTGCAAATCATTATGAATAATATCTTACTTCAGTAACAAGTACATTTCTTAAAAGAGTGAGCTGAGGGGTGCCTGGTGGCTTATTCACTTGAATGCCCAACTCTTTTTTTTTAATAGTTTATTGTCAAATTAGTTTCCACATAACACTCAGTGCTCATCCCCACAAGTGTCCTCCTCCATGCCCATCCCCCCTCCCCCCACATCCATCAGTCCTCAGTTTTTGTCAGCATTCAAGAGTCTCTCATGGTTTGCTTCTCTCCCTTTCCCCCACCATTTCTGCCCTTCTTCTCCCCCTTGTTCCTCTGTCAAGTGAATGCCCAACTCTTGATTTCAGCTCAGGTCATGATCGATCCTAGGGTTGTGGGACTGAGTCCCATATCCGGCTCTCTGCTGAGCTGAAGCCTGCTTAGGAAGTCTCTGTCTCCCTCCGTCTGCCCCTCCCTCACTCACATGCACTCAAACTCTAAAATAAGTAAACAAACAAATAAATGAGTTGAAATATAGGCTTAGTAATTTGAGTCATTTAATCTTTAAAAGGTATTAAGGTTGAGCACCACTTTTTTAAAGTAATCCTTGTCGGTTAAGCATCCAACTGCGCGGCTTGTGGGATCAAACCCTACATGGGGCTCCATGCTGACAACTCAGATCCTGAAGCCTGCTTCAGATTCTGTCACCTTCTCCCTCTCTCTGCCCCTCCCCTCCTCATGCTCTGTCCCTCTCTGTCTCTCAGAAATAAACATTTTTAAAAAATGTAGAACAGGGCATGGATAAGATATACCATTAAGGTAAGATACCTCCCACATCCACATTTCTACATGAATGAAGAACTCTCCTGTGAGATGGATATCTCAAACTAATATTAATGTACAGCAAATGGAAACATTTGTTCATTTTCCATGTGTAGTCATAATATGAAGCTTTATTAAAAATTCTTCAGGTATACCAAACTATGCTAAAGTTTAGCCAGAAAAGTCTCTGTAACTCCATAAACTGAATTCAGAATAAATTTACCTTCACAGAAGTCCTATTATTGCCTACTCTCTTATTTAAGAGGTTTTACATATTCACTTTAGAATTTTATTTCTATAAATGGTGATTTGTTTATGAGAATAAAAAACATTTCTTTTAACTAAAAACCATTATGTAATCTATCAATTCATTACTTACCATATATAACTATGATGATTATTGTCACTCATAAATTTATAGGTAATAAGAAGTTATTTTACTTTTAACTGCATTTATTGAAAAATCTATGTTTCATAGTTGCAACATAATCCCCTTGCTGGTAATTATAATTTAGAAAGTTCGAGTCTAACTCTGTATATCATTATTTCTGCCAAAAATGCTTTGGTAAATCTTTGCTCTTTGACCTGAATATCTATAGTTAATCTTCAGAAGTCTTTAGCAGCCTCACAGGTTAAAAGCCTAAAATCTCATCTTCATTTATAGGTCTACTTCTCTGTTCTTAAGTATAACTATTTTACTTAACAAATAAAACCATATTCCTTTAATGAAAAAAGGGAACTTATTTTTGTCAGTATCACAGTTCATCTCAATAGTTAGAAAAGTGATAGTATTAAGAGTATGTCTTTATCTGGAAGAGACAAAAAAGCCCTGTAGATTTCTTCTATATGATTATTACACAGTAAAATATGAAATTGGCAGACACAAATGCATTAGTGATTTTTCAGTGAAAAGAGCATTAGAAAGATCAGTAAAAGAGCTTTATTCAGTGCAATGCTATTTTTAGGCAACATGTCAACTGCATAACAGAAATATTATCACCATGTCAACTGGCTTTCAAATTGCCCCTTGACCAGATAAAATAAATGGTTTGCATGGCAACCAGGTGGCTAAGCATAATTGATATGGATTCATAGACTCTTGGACATTTTTTAGCTAATTTAAATTAAATGTATTTTTTTACTTCAATGAAAATAAAAACTGACACATTCCTTTGAAATGTCATTAGGAAAACTACAATGATAAAAGATAAATATCTATCTCTCTACAGTGATAGAGAAAGAAGCGAGGGGAAGGGGAGCGGGAGGGAGAGGGAAGAAGAAAGAAAGTGAGAGAAAGAGAGAGAGAGAGACACACACTAGAGTGGATTTGAAAAGAAATAATTATGGACATTATTTTGTGTATTGATGCCATCAACATGATCTTGGCATACAAACTTTTTTTCCCACTAGTAAGAATGAATTTTTACAATAGACAAATCCATGATTATACTGAGAGATTTAAATACTCATCTTTCAATAAATGATGGAACAAGTAGACAGGAAATCAGTAAATACAGAGAAGACACATAATCAACGAACTTGACCTAACTAACATTTACAGAACATTCCCTCTAAAAGCAGCCAAATACACATGCTATTCAAATGCATCATCACATTTGCCAACGTAGACCATATTCTGGACCAGAAAGCAAGTTGCAAGAAATTAAAAAGGGTTCAAATCATACAATGTACGTACAATGACTATAAAGGAATTGAAAGTCAATAATGCATAGATTTCTGGAAAATTACCCAATATTTGAAAATATTCAAATAATAACAAAATCATCCATAGGCCAAATAAGTAATCAAAAGGTGAATAAGAAAACATTTTCAATTCAATAAATATAAGTAAATAAACAAAAAGCCATAAAATATCAAAATGGGAATGTGGGGGAAGGTTCTACACCAGCACTTCGGGATAAAAGTAAAGCCCTAACTGCCTAAATTAGAATAAAAAGAAAGTTTTTATTCAATGATCTCAGCTTCAAACATAAGAGACTTAAGAAAGAAAATGATTCTCAAAATAAGCAGAAGAAAGCAAATAATAAAGGTCAGATCAATGAACTAGAAAACAAAAGACAACAGAGAAAATCAATGAAACCAAAAGTTGATTCATTGAAAAACACAACTGATAAGCTTCTTGCCAGAATGGCCTGGGAAAAGAGAGAGACAATGCAAGACACAACTTATCAACATCAGAAATGAGAGTTGACATGAACAGTGACTGTTTAAAAACTGCTTGCTCTTTTCACTTAATTTTCCTTGTATTTCTTCACCCTACCCCCAAGTCTGTATGTCTTTTCTTCAAGCCTTAATCCTTTCAGCTGTTTTTAAATTAGCCTTCATTCTTTCATTTCTGCTTTGACTTTAAAAATTAGATTTCTATGAACTAAGATTTCATTTTTTTCTTTTCCTTCTTAAATATTGTTTTTTTGCTTTGAGCTCTTATTTTGTACATAAAATCACCTCTTCTGTCTCTGTACTCCTTCACTGACAGTTAACTTTCTGCAAATATGTGTGTCTTTTCCTTCAGTTGAAAAAAGATTTCACCATCAGCCCACAAAAACATTTTTACTGGTTTAAATAACTGAAGGTTAATTTTGCACTAAAGTGCCACTTACTCCATAGTCTCTGTCTAAATTCTACATCCAAGAGCATCCTGTTTCAGTATGCTTACTAACCTGTATTTGACCTTCAGTGTATTTGGTAATTACTCCTCATGTTCAAGGTCTGGGATTACTTATATCTCCTAACTTCACTGACAATGGAATCCAACTTTCTGATTTGTGTTCTCCTTGCTGTTTTTGGATAATGTCCAAGTGAAAAATCATTCTAAAATCTACTACTTCATATATTTTAAACTATGTTTTAATAAGAAATGTATAAAGCACATTAGTATTATAAGAATAACATAGTTTGTTTATTTTGGAAGTATTAATGTAGTCTTATAAAGATTTTAGAGATAAAAAAACTTAAAAGCCAATTGTCATTTCAAAAAACTTTTGGTGACACTATGATACACTACGATCACACTAATGAATACAATTAATATAAATAGACCTGAGAGCTCATTTTATTGTCATATCATTTACTCCAAAATGTAGTCTTAAACAGACATAGTTATCATCCTATCAGAAAAGGAACATCAGAAAAGTATGGCTGTCTTGACTCTCAACACCACCTAAAGAAAAATAAAAATTATATAGTGCTATTTAGAGAATGCATAAAATTTTAGACATAAAGTATCACTACAGAAAGCAGTTAAGAATTGTACACCTAAAATATTTATATTCTAGAAAACAATTGAGAATTTAACCATCATTTTTATCAAATATGAGTTTGTTTTGCCATTCATTATTTGGGGAAACTGGGGTTAAAACCACGGATTTTCTGGCTTGGTCAGAGAATTCAGACAACAGACATTAGCTTTTAGAATTACATCTTTTTCAACTTCAGCCTCAGCTAAAATATCAAACCACATACTCCTGTGAGCTCCAGAAAATTCATTACACAGTTACTTTAATCATCTAAGTACACTGGTGTTCTTTTCTGTTTCCATTGTAATTCAAAAAAAGCTTTTAAAATTTGTATGAAACCACAAAAGACTCTGAATAACCCAAGCAATTTTGAGGGGAAAAAAAAGAACAAAACTGTAGGCAACATGCTCCCTGATTTCAAACTATATTACAAAGGTACAGGAATCACAATAGTATGGTATTGGCATGAAAACAGACACACAGTTCAATGGGTCAGAACAGAGAGCCCAGAAATAAACCCACATATATAGGATCAATCACTTTATGACAAAGAAGCCAAGAATATGTAAAATGGAAAAGGATAGACTCTTCAAAAAGGATGTTAAGAAAACTGGACAACCACTTACAAAAGAAATGAGACCAGTATCTTACACCATACACAAAAATTAACTTAAAATGGATTAAAAATGTAAAGGTAATACCTGAACCTGTAACATTTGTAGAAGAAGACATAGGTAGTAATCTCTTTGACATGGTTCTTGGCAATAATTTAGCTCCAAATACAAAAAAAGCAAAAATAAATAAGTAGGACTCTTATCAAACAAAAGTCTTCTGCACAACAAAGGAAATCATCAACAAAATGAAAAGGCAATCTACTGAATGGGAGAAAAAATTTGCAAAACTTATATCCAATTAGGAATTAACATTGAAAATCCAGAAAGAACTCATACAGTTTAATAGCAAACAAGCAAATAATCTGACTTAAAAATGGGCAATCTTAATAGATGTTTTTTTCAAAGAATAATACAGATGGCCAACAGATACATGACAAGATGCTCAACATCACTAACCATCAGAGAAATACAAATCAAACCACAATGAGATACCATCTTACAATTGTTAGAATGGGTATAATCAAAAAGACAAGAAATAACAAATGTTGGTAAGGATGTGAAGTAAATCCTCATGCACTGTTGGTGGGAATGTAAATTGGTGCAGCCACTATGGGAAAAAGTATGGAGGTTCCTCCAAAAGTTAAAAATAAAACTACTTTATGATCCAGTATTTCTACTTCTGGTTAGTAAATAAAAACTATCCATCTTGAAGAGATATAGGTACCCCATGTTCACTGCAGCATTATTTATAAAAGTCATGATACTGGAACAATCTAAGGGTCCATCAATTGATGAAATGATTTTTTAAAAAAAGTATATGGGGCGCCTGGGTGGCTCAGTCAGTTGACCCTCCGACTTTGGCTCAGGTCATGATCTCACAGTTCGTGGGTTCGAGCCTGCTTCAGATTCTGTGTCTCCCTCTCTCTCTGCCCCTCCCCCTCTCATGCTCTGCCTCTCTCTGTCTCAAAAATAAATAAAAAACATTAAAAAAATAATTTTTTTAAGAAAAGTATAGTACATGTAGATAATGAGATACTATTCAGACATAAAAAAGAATGCAATCTTGCTACTTGGAACAGCGTGGATGGACTTTAAGGA
This sequence comes from Crocuta crocuta, assembly GCF_008692635.1. Classification (NCBI taxonomy): domain Eukaryota; kingdom Metazoa; phylum Chordata; class Mammalia; order Carnivora; family Hyaenidae; genus Crocuta; species Crocuta crocuta. Next base: position 3,897,849 of record NW_027528209.1, read on the forward strand.
CATTATGCTTAGTGAGGGTCAGAAAGAGAAAGATACACACCATGTGATCTCACTTATGTGAGGAATTTAAGATAAAACAAACACTCATAAATACAGAGAACAGATGGTGGTTGTCAGAGGTGAGAGGGGCACGGTGGACAAAATAAGTGAAGGGGTCAAAAGGTACAAAATTACAGTTATGAGTTATGAAATGAGTAAGCCACAGAATATAATGTACACCATAGTGACTACAGTTAATAATACTGTATTACATAATTAAATGTCATTAAGAGAATAAATCCTAAAAATTCTCATGACAAGAAAAATATTACAATATAACTATATATGGTGGCAGACTTACTGTGGTGATCATATCAATACATATAAACAAATATCAAATCATTCTGTTGTATACCTGAAACTAATATAATCTTATGTGTCAATTATACCTCAATAAAAATAATACTTGTAATATCAAATGATTTTTCAAGATTATTTTTTAAATAAAGGAATTTTTTTCATAAAATGTTGAAACTTTTGTAGTGAATACTAAGTTTTATAAGTATAAATTACTTAGGAATATTAGAAGGTCATGTTGATTTACTATTATAAGGGAGCCCCTCTGATACTTAACTAGGGTGCTTAATGGAAAAAAGTTTTTATAAATTTTGATAGATATTATAAAATAGCTTTCATAGAAATATAGAGGCTGTGTTGAATTTGACTTGAGATCAGTGCAAGAATGGTTACTTACCTCAAACTCTCATCAATTTATTTTCAAATATCCTGAACTTTGGTGAACTAAAAGTTGAAAAAAAAAATCTCTTTTTACCTTTAACTTGAATGTCACTTTTCTTTTAAATATAAGAAATAATAGTTTCCAGTGACTGCTCCTTTATCTTTCACTTACATGAGCCATACCCACCTCAAACTCAAAGCTACCCTACCAACAATATCTATGTTCTTTCTTATTTTTCATCATCTTCACATCTTACACAGAAATATATATATATCTAAACATATGTTAGCATGTGCACATATATTTTTGTCAGTTTTATAAAATTGTGATCATACTATTTGTCTGTCTTGCTTTTCTTACCAAAGTATAACTCAGACAATTGACCTATATTTAATTTATAATTTTCCTAGCTATATAAAATATAAATTTAAATTATTCAATTATTCCTCTATTGTTGAACATTTACTCTGTTTCTACATTTTAGCTTGATAATGAAAAACATACTTGTTTATAAATTTTACATACTAACACAATTTTATTATAACTTTGTAATATATTAATTCACTTTTATTGGGATCTACGCCTTCACCCTCTATCTTGTTTAGCTGAATTATCTATTCATTTTTCTATACCACTTTTATGTCAATATCAGAGACCTGAGAATATATTCTAATTTTTGGTAAGAAAAATACTACTTGGGTCTTTTGGGGTATTATTTCATATATATTCTATAATCATATCTAGTTGCCAAAAATCCCTATTAATATTCTAGTAAGAATTATTTTAAATATATATGACAATTTTGAAAAAGTTAAATCTTACACTGTGTCCTTTAATCAAAAATGGGCTTATGAAGTTCCATTTGTTCAGACCATTTTTGTTTTTTATACATACATAATTTTAACCATAAAAGCCACATGATCCTCTTATCAAATTCATCACAATCAATTTTATATCATGGTATTATTACAGATAAAATATTTTTATTTATGTTTTCTATGTGCCAATTGCAAGTAGAAAGTAAATATTTTGTTTTGTATATTTATCTTGTAGCCAGTCACTTCATTATATTTTTTGTTAACACTAAACAGTAACAAAAACAAAAACAAATACAACCTACACAAAAATGCTTCAGTTTTGATGTGTAGCCACATGTCATAAGGAATTGATTTTGCCAAAGAACATGTGAGTTGAGAAGTCCTTGCTTCTCTGGCTAAATGCCTGCAGCATTGCAGAAGACCTAGATAAAACTATGATATAAGAAATGCGTGTGCTCATAGGAAGTAAATTTGTAAGCATATTTTTATACAGCAACATATAAATAACACAATGTTCAATTTACACTTTTAATAATTATAATTAACAGATACTACTCTTGGTGTCTTCTTATAGAAATTTCCTGGTATTTCCTTTGTTTCTTGATCAGCACACAACAAAAGTCATTTTTTAAATATTCTATGCACATTTGAAAAAATATTTTTAAGATAGAAACTTCATTGTATGTCAGTTATATGTACTATGTTTATTATATTTATAAACCTTTCCCTATGCTTGCATATCGTTTTATCCACTTAGTTTAGTGGACTAAGAGTCTAATTTAAAATCTGCTACTCAATATAGGTTCCTACCTTTGTTGCATTTGATTTATGAGTTTTCATGAAGTGCTAGTTGGTGCAAAGATATTTATAACTGAAAAGCTTTATCTTTATCAATACAAGGTTTCCTTTTTCTATTTTAATGTTATTTGTACCAACTTTGCAAATCTGTTGTCTATTTAAATGCGATTCGTATCTTTTCAAGTATTCCTAAGATGTCTTTATACATACTTTTGCATTTAGAATTCTGAGTTACTCTTGAGATCAGTCACTTATGTGTATGTATGTATGTTGTGAATATATGTTCATGTCTGTATATATCTATGTATTTGTGTATATCTTTTCTTTTTTTCTTGTTTTTTTTATATTTTTAATATAGTTTATTGTCAAGTTGGTTTGCGTATAACACCCAGTGCTCATCCCAACAAGTGCCCTTCCCCATGCCAACAACCCCCTTCCCGTCCCCGCCATCAGTCCTCAGTTTGTTCTCAGTATTCAAGAGTCTCTCATGGTTTGCCTCCCTCCTTCTCCCCCAACTGTTTTTTCCCCCTTCCCCTCCCCTATGGTCCTGTTAAGTTTCTCCAGTTCCACATGAGTGAAAACATATGGTATCTTTCTCTGCCTGACATATTTCACTTAGGATAATACCCTTGAGTTCCATCCATGTTGCTACAAATGGCAGATTTCATTCTTTTTCATTGCCATGTAGTATTCCATTGTATATATAAACTGCATTTTCTTGATCCATTCATCAGTTGGACACTTAGGCTCTTTCCATATTTGGCTATTAGCACATTCTTATCGATGTTTGTGATTGTCTTATGTATTTGGGTGTTTCTGAATTCAGTGCATAGACATTTATACTTGTTAGCTCTTCCTGATGGATAGACCCTGAAATTATTATATAATGCCCTTCTTTGCCTTTAAAATAAAAAATAAAGTCCAGTTTGTCTGATATAAATATGGCTACTCCAGCTTTCTTTTTGATGTCCAGTAGCATGATAGATGTTTTCCCATCTCCTCACTTTCAATCTGAATGTGTCCTCAGGTCTAAAATGGGTCTCTTGTAAACAGCAAATAGATGGATCTCATTTTTTAAATCTATTTTGCTACTCTGTCTTTTGATTGGAGCATTTAGTCCATTTACATTCAGTATNCTACTCGTAGTGATGTTTTGAACTCTCCACGATGTGCACTTTAGGTTTGTTCCTTGAAGTAGCCTGGGCCACAGGCGCAGAGGGGGCGGGCTGTCTCCCGTGCCTCACGCCCTCACTCCATGTGTTCTTAATGATGCCACCCAACTTGCAATCCCACAAGCCAAGGCACTTCAGGGCAGGGAGCTGGTTCCTCCTGATGCCGACCGTGTCCCTGGGGTACCACCTAACCCGGAGGGAACTTCCACTGTCCAGTGCCAGACCGAGGCCACCAGTTCAAGGAAAGCCCCACAGTTAGAGGTGGGATATCTCTCCGAAAGCCCTGCTTCTCCTTGAGCGCAGACGGGAAAGGCCTGTGTATATCTTTTCAACTAATTTTTCTTTTAATAAAATAATTTAGTTCATTGACACTTTATATAAAAAGCAGGTATGATCTTACAATTATCGGCTTATTTCTTATATTCTTTTTATTTTATTCAGGAACAATATACTGATGAATGACATAATTTTTTTATTTATTTTTTGAGAGAGAGAGAGCAGGGGAGGGTCAAAGAGAGAGGGAGATACAGAACCAAAGACAGGCTCCAGGCTCTGAGCTAGCTGTCAGCACAGAGCCCAATGCAGGGCTAGAACCCAGGAACCATGAGATCATGACCTGAGCCGAAGTCGGACACTTAACCGACTGAGCCACCCAGGTGCCCCTGAATGACATAATTTCTTATGGATTCTTTGTGTGTGCTTGGTTCTGTAAAAGATAAACTCTGAATTGCTATTTTTTCATGTTTCTGACATCCACTCTTAGACTCATCAAATGTAATTTAGAAAATTACATTAGAAAAAGTACATTAGAAAACTAGAAAAGAGGATTACAAAATTCAGGAAGATTCCACAACATCTTCTAAAGTAGAAATTAATGATGCTAATATAAACTCAAGAGTAAATATTAGTACTTTCCTTTTTACGACATGTGCGTAATTCCATTTATGGAACACTGGATCACTAACATTCCCAACAAACTACTCACTCTCAATAACTTAACACTTCAGAGAGAAGTAAACATATGTCTTCCTTCTGATCTCTTAGTTTTTTATCACTATTTCTATACCTTTTAAAATTTTGTTTGCATCCTAACAATGCCACACATTTTCAAACTCAAGGTTTTCTTTATCTCTAGAAAGTTTTCCACTACTTCTCTATTTAGACTTCAAAAAGGTCTTGATTTTTAATCTACATTGATATATTTCACATGGAATTATATTTATTCTTTAATTTCTTCACTGATGTAACAAATATTTTTGAACTTTTACTCTGTGCTCAGAATTGTACTCTGACTTGAGGACAAGATAAAACATAACATAGTTACTGGTCTCGAAGAGCTCATACCAAATAGAATTTGTTAAATAAGTTTAACTCCACAACAAATATTCCATTTTGAAGTCTATGTTAAATTGGAGTCAGTTAAACATTTTACAATGACAGTTTTCTTGGCACTGCAAATAACACTGCTTTCGTTACATTTCACATTAGAGAATGTAGAAAGATAATACCAGCAGAGAAGTCTTAAGTTCTTTCAAACTGAAAAAACTAAATTTCCAATGTTTTTCTTAAAACAAAATCAATGAATATTCATCTTCATTCTTCTTTTCAAACCAAAGAGAATTTAAACTTTTAATGTTTTCACTGCAGCAGTAGCTCATCCTTCTCTCACTTCTCGTAAGAGTTGCTTGAGGGGTGCCTCAGTTCGTCATCAAACAGTTTGTGGGATCAAGCCCCTATGTGGGGTCCATGCTGACTTGGACAGCCTGCTTGAGATTCTCTCTGCCCTTCTCTCATTTGCACTCTCTGTCTCTCAAAATTAATAAATAGACTTAAAAAAAAGAGTTGCTTGAGTGATTGGAAGTGACAGAGAGGCAGTACCTATGTGTATAACACATGACTGACATCAAAGAAGCAGTGTCACTAGTGTCAATAATTCTTTTTTTTCCAGGAAATTTGGAGAAAACTGTTACATACATGATAGTTCAGTCCATTCATACATTAGATAACCATTTATCCAGGTTTGCCCAAATAGTCTCATTCAACGTCTGTTGTCCCTGAACAATTATTAGTAGCGTTCCATTTTGTTCTCAAAAATGCCCTATCTGGGCAACAAATTACATTGTTATCCCATTAATATAGGGGCATATTAAGTTAATTATCGAGACTATGTAGATTTTACATTCATTCAGTATGGTAACCTAAAGACTGAAGAGCTTCTTAAAGAAATAATTTCTAATTCAGAAAGAAAAATTCTAAAGATCAAATTCATCCACCAACTCCTACCATTCATTTAATTAGGAAGCAGATAAAATCATAAAAATTCCAGCCAAATTACATCCTAGTCCAATTCATTCTTACCTCAGTGAGACAATGCTGGATTCCAGGCAATCCAGTGATAGCCCAGATGAGAGGTAGTTAATGATGGAGATACTGAACAGGAAAGTAAAAGTAAAATCAGAGAATCTATTCATTAAACCATTAGTTCTAGCCATAACAAAAAATACTTCGGAAGCACTCACATTTGATCCCTACCACAGAAAAAAAAATGACTCTTGTTGACAATGTTGTCAGGTGAAACTCACACTTTTTTTGTAAATCATGACAGTTGATACCACGATGGGCAACCAATTCCAGGTACTACAGAATAAAGCCCAAATCTTTAACTTGTTTCCACTGTTCTATTTAACTTTAGCATCCAACATAAACCCTCTTTTCCAGTCAGGCTTCCTCACAGGCCACCCTCAAATACCACTGCATTTATCAGCTTTCAGTGTGCTATGCCACATAAGGAATGACTTCAAAATCTTAGTAGCTTAAAACAACAAATGTTTATTTCTTGCTCGTTATATGTACACTGCAACTTAACTGTGGCTCTTCTCTGGTTAAGGGATCAGATAATACGATTTACCTATTTTTTCAGGGAAAAGCCAGAGATCAGGGTGAACTCATTACATTTGAAATTTTTGCTCAGGTGAAACATATGTCACATATGTCATATTCTATTAGCAAAAATAAATCATACAGAGAAGCTTAACATCAGCAGGGCAGAGAAATGTAATCCTACCACAAGATGAAGGTAGAGGAATAGTTCACAAAAATCATAAAATATATAACAGTCATACTCAAACATCATTTCAGTAATTTTTTTTGCCAACCTAGTTGCTTGGAATGAATGGTGTTCCTAATCATTTTATTACCAGATTACCACTTATGATTCCATAAGCCTATTCCTGACGGTTTCTGTCCAACGTATTTCTACTTCATCTACTCTTTCGTGCACTTATATTTATCACATATTTTGACATAAAACTATGGTTTGTATCATAATATATTTCTTTCATATCCTTATGCCTTGTGTTAAGAACAAACACCATACCCTCTTTTGATTAACTTATGCACTATGCATACATAAAATACAACATAAACACTTGTTGAATGAATTATCCACTACATTTTCCCCTTTTCATTTCATTATAGGTCCTGAAGGGTAAAAGGTCAGGTATCAAAACTACATTTATATTGTTTCAATATTGATGTAATTTATTTATTCAACAGACATTTACTTTAACATATATCCATTACAGGTACAATCTCACATAAGAAGATGCTACTGCTGAGTCAACAATAGTGGTCTATCAGCAATGATACTCACAGTTTGGTTCAACAGGAAAAAAACCCATAGGATTTGGAGGGTTTCCTACTATACCTTTGAAAAAGTAACAGCCTCTCTGAGTCTTATGTATAAAATATGACTAATGTCTACCTATAAAGAATTATATGGTATATGTAAGGTGCCTAGGACAATAACTGGCCAAAAAAGGTGCCCAAAAAATAGTAGTATCCTTATTTCTAATACTGATAATGATTTCTATGAATATTTATTCATTCTCCATTTGATCATTTGTATAATGCTAACTGGGGCTTGTATCAGCCTGCACCTATGGAACAGAATCTGTTAATTCTATACAGCACAACTAAAACTTGTGGTGACAGCCTCAAATGACAGAGGTCAAGTCAGGTAAGAAAGGTTTTATTTACAGAAAAGCTAGCAGAGTCATTGTAAAAATAATCTCAGGAGATAAGAACAAAGGAAAGTAATAAGAGCTCAGAGAAAAGCAGGAATTGTATGTATAGAAAAACATGAAAATTACTACCAAACTTGTTAAAATAAATATTTCATTACATGGAACATTTATCATAGATCTTCTTGAGGTGTTTTTATGGCATAATAATTTCTATCCAAACTGAAAGACCAAAAAAGCCTCATCTGTAAATAAATATGGAAAATATATAGAAACAATGTTCACATTCACAAACTCTTTAAGCTATGTACCTTAGCTAGCTCTGTTCACTGGGATCAAACTCCTCTAAAAAAAAAAAAAAAATGCAATTCCTTGTAACTAACATTAGAAAACTGAAATTATCTACCAATCACAATTTACCACGTCCAACTTATGTATCTGTAAGTCGATAAGAAAGTTTTATCACGTTGTGAGTATGAATAACTACGAAGTACATGGGGGAAAACAGTTCATCAATTGATCAATACTTCTACCACCATAAAAATACCTTCTCCTTTCTACCACCATAAAAATACCTTCTCCTATCCTTGCCTTTTCCCAGCACCCTGTATTTCCTCTGCCTTGTCTTCACAGGCAATGCAGGAAAAGTCTGAAAGTAGTTTACTAATACAGTGTGTGTGTGGGGGGGGGTCATATTCACAGGCTGTTATCAGAGACTCTTGGAGAAAAATTATTCGGGGCAAACCGGAGATTCAGGCACCATGTTAAAATAACATATTGTTCTCATAGAAACAGAAGTTTTTAATAAGCTATGACCAATATTCTAAATCAAGTTGTGCCAGGAATTTTGTACTCCTTCAGTAAAGGTTAAAACAGTATTACATCTGCAAAACATTTACTTTAAATCTCTTTTCCTTTAGAAATCATGATACTCGCTTTTTACGTTTTGTAAAAAGCCCAGGACTCTCTGTCTCTAAGTTAGTAAAAGAAATGTGATTTAATATCACCATGATCTCACAATTTCTGCCTTCAGCAGAGAAGTCTAAAGGTAGATAACTTTCTTAAAAGGTTTCCAAGATTTAATTATTGCTCATATCTTCATCCACAACAGGTTACTATAGCCATGGCAACAATTTTAGAAAAGTACCATAGCCAAGTAATAAGATAAAAGTCTATAAGAGGTTTATAAAATAAAAGTCATTACACAAAGATTCAGCAGCCTTTAGTGAGTTCTTCACAGCAACTTGAAGTTATTTATGTCGGCATATTAGTAAATATTTCTAGATTATATGCACAGAAATAAAAAAATAAGATTTAAACAAAGCTGCAAGTCATTCTAGAGAAACTAGGATTAACCCAATTTCACTAGCATATTCATGGGGAGTAAGACAGTACAGTGCCCTACCAGAGGTATAGCTAAGAAAAAATCTACTTATTTTTTTTCTTCTGGCATTTTTAAAAATATTCAAGCCATATTAAACATCTTGAAGAAAACTGATGATAGACATAGTTCCAATAAGAAATCATCATTTCTGAGTTTCAAAACAGTAAGATAGTCCTAGAGCAACCAGTAGTACAATGTTCAGATGAGTCTCTTTAATGATAGTAAACTTGATACATAGGAGCATCATACCACTGATACCCAAGCAAGTGTGAAAGCACTGCTAAATATTATTGCTCACCAGCCCCCATTTGGCAGTAAGGATAACAGTCCCTTGTCACTCATGGTTAAATTATACCCATTTATTTCATCTGCTGGAAGCCTATATTCATATAAAAATTCAAAGTTAAATTCTAAAATGCCAAAATTGATTGATAAGGTTAAAACTAAGTATCAAAATTAATTGCAGGAAAATGTGGTACTAAGTAACTAATTACCCATATCAATGGATGAGATGAGTCCTGAAGATGCCAGAAATTTTAGCTGAGTTATTAAAATGATTCTGATCTTCCAATTCTAATATGTGGGAGGAAGAGTTTTGTCCCACACCACCAAGTAATTCTCTTACATCAGCTGGGTGTCTTATAATTCAACTCAATTCTGACACTATCTGTGATGATCCCACAGGTTAAGGGCTCAATTATATAAGACGGCCCTCCCCACACACCAAATACCAGGCACAAGTCCAGGCGGTCTCGTGTACCTGTGCTTCTGACCAACTGGCTATAGGCTGAAGACTCCAACAGCCCCCTTCTTGGGTTCAGTTAACTTGCTAGAGTAGCTCACAGAACTCAGGGCAACATTTTACTTATTATGTCACCAGTCTATTATAATATTATATGACTCAGAAACAGCCAGATGGAAGAGATATACAGGTCAGCATATGGGGAAAGAGGATGGAGCTTCCACCTCCTCTCGAGGTGCACATTTTCCCGTATCGCCACGTGTTCACCAACCCAAGAACGCTCCAAAGCCTGTCCTTTCAGATTTTTATGGAGGCTGCATTACAGAGGCATAACTGATTAAGTCACTGGCCATTGATAATAGATTCTACCTCCATCTCCTCTCCCCCATCCCACGCACCATCCCAGTTCAGTAAGCTGGAACTTTCAGCTGGTTTCACATGGTTTGTTCTCCTGGCAATCAGCCACCATTCTTAGGTAGAGTTCAAAAGTCACCTTGTTAAAATAACAAGAGACACCTTTGTTGCTCTCCTATCACTTAGGAAATTTAGAGGTTTCAGGAACTCTGTGCCAGAAATGACAACAAAGACTAAATATAGATTTACTATTATAAATCACAATATCACAGTTTCTAACATCAGTAATTCTGTATTTATGTCAATTTTATGTATTAATTAAAAGAATTCTCTTTGTCAAAATATTTTTATTATTACAGTTTTTAATGTTTATTTTTGAGAGAAAAAGAGAGGAGGGGAAGGGAGGAGATATGGAGGGAGGGAGAGAGCCTGGAGCCTGTTTCGGATTCTGTATCTCCCTCTCTCTCTGATCCTCCCATGCTCATGCTGTCTCTCTCTCTCCCAGAAATAAAAACAATAAAAAAAAAAAAAGACTCAAGCTATGACAAATTTCCGAGCAAGATTCCTCCAAATCTGTGGACCTCTGTACCTAGATGACAAATTATCTGGTCCACAAACACAACGTTGGCAGGCATAGGGTAACAATTATCGACAATCCCAATCTAAGACAGAGAAAACAGAAGAAAGGAGTCACTGATCCCAACCAATTTCAAAATTGGGATTGAAAGATCAAATATTGCTAAAATGTTCATACTATCCAAAGCAATCTACAGATTTAATGCAATCCCTCTCAAAATACCAACATAATTTTTCACAGAACTACAAAAAATAATGTCAAAATTTGTAGGGAACCAGAGAAGACCTCAAATAGGGGGTCATGAAAACAATCTAGAAAAAGAAAAGGCTAGACGTATCACAATTCCAGATTTCAAGTTATACTACAAAGCTATATTAATCAAAACAGCATAGCACTGGCATAGAAAGAAGACATATAGATCAATGGAACACGATAGGAAACACAGAAAAAAACTCACAATTACATGGTCAATCTTCAACAAAAGAGGCAAGAATATGTAACAGGAAAAGATACACTTCAACAAATGGTGTTGGGGAAATCAGATAGCTACATGAAAAAGAATGAAACTGGAACACTTATGCACACCATACACAAAAATAAACTCAAAATGGATTAAAGACCTGAATGTGAGATCTGATACCAAATATCCTAGAAGAGAGCACAGACAGTAATTGCTGATATCAGCCATAGCAACATTAGCTATGTCACATGAGGCAAAGGAAATAAGAGCAAAAATACACTATTGGGACTACATTAAAACAAAAAGGTTTTGCACAGCAAAGTAAACAGTCAACAAAGCTAAAAGACAACCTACTGAATAGGAGAAAATATTTGCAAATGGCATATCCAATAAAGGGTTAGTATCCAAAATATATAAAGAACTTATACAGTTCAACACTCCAAAAAGTAAATAAACCAATTAACAACAGGCAAAGGGCATGAGCACACATTTCTCCAAATACACACGCAGATGAAAAACATACACATGAAAAGATGCTCAACGTCACTCAGGGAAATGCAAAGCACAGCCACAATGAGTATCACCTCACATCTGTCAGATTGGCTAAATCTAACACACAATAAGCAATAGGCATTGGCAAGAATGTGCAGAAAAAGGAACCTTTGAGCACTCAGTGGGAATGCAAATTAGTAGAGCCACTCTGGAAAAAAGTGTGGCGTTTCCTCAAAAAATTAAAAATAGAACTATCCTGGAGGGGCAAGATGGCGGAGAAGTAAGGAGCTCCGTACTTGCA
>NW_027528210.1:0-3001 GCF_008692635.1 Crocuta crocuta
GATTATTGTTCTAAATTCTTGTTCAGTTATGTTGTTTATATCTGTGTTGAGCAGTTCTTTAGCTGTAGTTCTTCCTGGAATTTCTTTGGAGGAGAGCTCTTTCTTTTTGTCATTTTGGTTAGCTTTCTATCTCTTGTTAGTTTTAGAAGCTTGTTATGCTCTCTGCACCTGTGAGCGCTGCTGTACTAAAGAAAGCTCTTTGACTGTCCAGAGCCTGTCTGTTCAGGAAGTGTTCTTTGAATGGTGTCTCTTGGTTTCTCTTGTTGAGCGTTTGGTTATTTTGTTTCCCTACTCGTAGCGGTATTTGGGACTCTCTACCATGTGTAGTTTGGCTTGTTTCTTCAAGTAGCCCTCATTTCTTGCCTCAGAGTGATCCCACGTTGCCCGCGGCGTTGGTGTCAGCAGCGGCGTGGCCAGAGGTGTCTTGCACCCTCCTGGTGTCACGTTGTTGAGGAGTGAGGCCAGAGCCCCCCTCCTCTTCAGACAGGCTGGTAATGTCCCTATATCCTTAGCTATGTTTTACTGCTTCGTGATGATATGTGCCATTTGGTATTTCTTCCTTTTAAAATATTTTTTCCAGCTTGTCCTGTGTCTAAATACTTCTTGAAAATAGAATTTTTCCACGTTTACTAAAACTCTACTGAGAATGGAAAAATAGAAACATTCTTGATCTCATTTTATCAAGCTAGTGCAACAGTGATACTAAAACTTGTCAAGGACATATCTGTTCTTTGAATGTTTATTAGATTTCACTCGTAAAACCAAAGGTGCTTGATATGCTTGTTATTTTCCTTATGGGGAGATTTTTAATTACTGATTCAAGTTTTTTAATAGTTTATATAGGACTGTTGCTACTTAGTTTTATTGTTTGGTTCATTTATATTTCTTTGGATTTTTCTACTTTGAATTTTCTAATTTATTGACATAAAATTATTCATAACAATCCCCTGTTATCTTTTTAATTTTTGCAATAATGGTCCCACTTTTTGTTTCTATTACTGTTTATCTGTTCTCTTTTTTTTCACTCAGACTGGANATTAAATTATGCTTTAAAAAAAAGAAAATAGAATTTTTCTTATTGACTTTACCTGACTCTTATAATACTAAAGTAGGCTCTTTGACATTTTCACATTCTAGTCAGAAACTTCCTTAGCCAGGTCCACAAATTTATTAGGGACATTTTTTCTCTTCCATATTACTTCAGGTGTCAGAGTTAGTAAACTTTTTGCCAATATATAATATGGGTTACTTATTTTTAAGCTTTCAATAACACTGATTTCTTCACTGTTGTAGTTTCTACTAACAGTATGTTTATCACCTTTCTACCCTCCAACCACATTTGGTGTCAAAGCCAATACACAAGTTTTACGTTTCTGTTAGAGGAACATTCTATCTTACTAATTTCTGAATCTGGTATCTATTGTAAGATAGTGTAACACCCAACATTTGATGGCTTTAAAGTACCATAAATATTATATCTAATATTTCTCTGAATTGTCTTGCCTTTGTTGTGCACTTCAACAACATGTGTGCTGGTGTCACTCTTGAATTTGCATTGATCTAGAGGCTTGGCTGAGGTTGAAACATCCAAGAAAACTTCACTAAAGTTTTGGCAACTTAGCTGAGATGGCTAGAATAGCTAACGGCAGGATGGCCTCTTTCTCCTCACATTTTTCCACCAGTAGATTATTCAGACTTTATATTGTGACTGGATTCCAATAGCAAATGAAAAAGTGTATTGTCTCTTAAGATCTATGCCCAGACATAGTACAGCATCAATTCTATCATATTCTACTGTGTACAGTAAGACACAAGACCAACCCAGCTCTCCATGGAAAGGAAATAAGACAAGTTTCAATGACAGAAGTGGCATGCACTTAAAGAAATAGGAAGAATTATTGAACTCCACTTTTGCATATGATCCACCAGAGGTAATGCATTATTCTATGTAACACAAAAGAACATTGATGGGTTAGAATTTTGATACTGTGATTAGGGTTACATTCCAGACATCTCGAATATGTTTAGCTGTAAAATGTAAATGAATTACAATCCAATTCACTAGAACATTTGCATAATCGGTGTTTGTAACATTTCAATGTATCTGGAAAAGGCTAAGACATACATTACATGTTAATTCAAAAAATACAATCATAGACAACTTTCAAAAGATAAAACAGATTTCCTATACATATAGCTTGGTTTCCCTATACCTTTAACATTTAACCTCATACTTTGAATTGCTATGCTGACAGGTGATTCTGAAGTATTTTAGGTTTTCCAAAAATGTATTCCATGTAGGTCATTTTAATATAGAAAGTAAAAAGTAGACACAGGCATTTTAGAAAACTTTTAAATACCAAAAGGTGAAACAATAGACTTTTGGCTTACTTGTCACTGAAGCAGAGCATTTGAACAATAAGACTACCAATTTCTTAGACATTCTTGTTAACAAGGTTTTAATATATTATGTATACTCTAAGTTTTTAAAATTAGTCCTATTCAAAGTGCTTTATGAATTCTGGAATATTAAGTATGAATTGGAGATAAAATAAAGTATTTCAGAACAATATTTTTAAAACTTAGAAGAATAAGTTAGATACAATCATAATTGAATCCAAATGAAGTCAAATTAAAATGATCANAGGTACAATACTAAAATGAAAAAAAATCTATTCAAAAACATTGAAATAAGCAATATTTCCCCATCAAATTAATTTACAATAACATATCTTTCTCTTGATGCACGAAAAAAAACATTTAAAAATGGGAGATGAGTTTCTCCATCTCACCTTCAGAGTTTTAAAAAAGCTAATCTCTTCCTCTTCTAATTCTTTATCTTGAATTTAAATATTGAAGAAGAATTAGTTGAATCATGGAATTTATGTTTTTGTTTTAGAACAATGTAAAGTAATGGTTAAAGTAAAGAAGCATACATGACATCAAAGAATGTTTTTGCATCTGGTATTCCACTTAAAAAATATAATTGCTACCATTTTGG
>NW_027528210.1:3049-3487 GCF_008692635.1 Crocuta crocuta
GTGAAGTGTGAGTGGTAAAAAAAAAAGAATATAAAAGGAAATAATAAATAAATGTGCAGATACAGCAAGTGTGTGTCATGCCTTAAAATGTTGTGTTCCTGAAATTTTAATTGCATGTCATCTCTTTGTAACTTGGAATCTGATTCTCCCCTAGAACTTATGATATAATTGAGGCTAATTTCCTTAGATCATGCAGTATTTAAAACAAATCCTCCACCAGATTTGATGTCTTGCTTTCAGGCTTTGAGGACATTTTTACTTTCTCCATAATGTTAGGATCAGATTAAAAGTGTTATTTTTCTTATTTGTGATATTAAGATGAAGAAAGACATCTGTGTCTTACTTCTTCTCAGAAGGCACTTTATACAATATCCTAATTTATTTTTACAGCTAAATATTTTTCTGTTCCACTTTTTACTAAATATCTTCAAGTTTATC
>NW_027528210.1:3538-4094 GCF_008692635.1 Crocuta crocuta
CCCAGAATTGTTCTATTATAATAATAATCCAATTATTATTATACTGTCATTTTTTGTGTATCATATTTTAGTTGTCCTCACCATTAGCAAAAAGAAATTCAGTCGATTTAAAATAGCCAAAATGCTTCCGTGACTTGGCTGATATTTTCCAACCATTCAGGCACTTTTCAGATTTTCCTTCTATGTTTCGAAAATATATTCAGATTCTCTCTCATTCCACCATATTAAATAAGAGTTAAATAGTTATAGAAATAGTTATAGAAATTTGCAAATACTTTCTTTACTGAAAAAATATAAAACCAGGACTAAAACAGGAAATATGAGGATATGGTGAGTTTACTGTCACAAAATGGAAAAATCTATTTGCTTTTATATTAGGTTGAACAAAGAGAGACAATTGTGGAAAAGTGACTAAACTATGTGTGAAAGCTACAAAAAGATAAGATTTATTTTAACAAAGTCTGTTGATAAAGAATTCTTTGGGTCTCAACTTCTAGTCATTGATGATAATAGTATTACTTTCCTTCTGGTATAGGAAGGATATTTTTTATGGGAA
>NW_027528210.1:4103-4972 GCF_008692635.1 Crocuta crocuta
TGGGAATGTCATCCTTGCTTTTAAGAAAAAGAGAGAAAATCAGTGGGGTTTTTTTTGTTTTGTTTTTGTTTTCATTTTTGCTCCTTTTCAAGTGCCTTTAACTCAAAATAGTCAATATGCCAGAATGGCATAATTTGGAGTGTCATGTTCAGAACTCTTTTAGTATTTAAGATCACTGTTTCAAACACTGATATTCTATTAATATAACTGGCCTAGAAATGTCCCATCAGAAAATTTGATTATCATGCTATATAATTGGATTTGAATGATCAATAAAATATAGAATAGAATAAACCAGACATTTGTCTCAATGACCACTTCCTTTATCAACATTTAAATCAATATATTAATCATTATTGTTTGGAAAATTTAAATAATTCTTCATCTATCATTGTGATAGCCGATGCTAATATTAATGATGCTGATGACTGCTATTCTTATACATAATTATACATTCAATAATCCAGTCTAGAAATTTGGCTAGATATTTATCACAAACTGTTAATAGTAATAGTTAAGTGTTGAAAGGTCTGGAATCTGACATGATATGTGATTGAGTCCTATCTGCCATTTATAAGTTTTATAACATAGGTACTTATCAAAACCTTTTAGCTGAAAAAATCTGGAATATATTTTTGTGTATCTCTGTTATTGTGTACTAATTTCCTATCTGTGCTTTTTGGTAAGAAGTAAAGGAGAGGTTTGCTATTATATTCTCAGCAACTTGTAACTACAAAAGCAATCTTATTTTTCATTAGAAATTCAACTTCTTTTTCTGATCTGATTTTTCATCGAATCACTCACATCTCCATTGACTTTTCAGGTATTATCAACAGTGTTTATCTCTGTATTCGGACATATCAGTATCC
>NW_027528210.1:5384-5587 GCF_008692635.1 Crocuta crocuta
GCTTTGTCACCTAAAGTCTCTAAGATAACTTTTCATCTAGTCTATTATTTTTAAATTTTTACTGAATGTCTATTCCATCTTCATCATATTGAGGTAAATTCTTCTTGACAGAAAAAATGGAAGCAAACTAAGACATGAGGAAATTTTCCATATTTATTTTTTGTTTTCAGTCACCAATAAATGTGTCCCAGACACTGGAATTA
>NW_027528210.1:5596-7679 GCF_008692635.1 Crocuta crocuta
CCAAAAAAAAAAAAAAGAAAGAAAGAAAGAAACCCACATTGCTTACATTTTCCTTGGCAAGACACAACACTAGTAGAATTATCTTACTTTTCAATTATTCAATAGGTCTTTTTGATGTTTTTAAGATAGAGAGTAGGAGATAAAATCTTGTTGGGTAAGTGGAAATTACTTGTAATGGTCAAGCAATATATGTAAGTAACATTTAATTTTAAAAATGAATAAGATTTTTTCTCCAGCTTTAAAGGAAAACAGAATATTTCATTCCAAAATATACTTTTGTCATAAAAATTATTTTGAGTATAAGGTAATTAAGAAGGAATAAATGCAGAAGAAGCTCTCTCCTTTAGGCAGGAAATGAATTCTCCTTTTACAGGAGATAGACTCTTAACACAGAGATGGCACCAAAGGCATCTGAAATCAAATCTTGTTAAATTCATCATTTTTAANAGTATAAGGTAATTAAGAAGGAATAAATGCAGAAGAAGCTCTCTCCTTTAGGCAGGAAATGAATTCTCCTTTTACAGGAGATAGACTCTTAACACAGAGATGGCACCAAAGGCATCTGAAATCAAATCTTGTTAAATTCATCATTTTTAAACTATTTATTCGCTACTTACTATCTCTAGCCCAAATCATACAGGCGAAAAGTTAAGGAAAAGACATCAATTTTAATTGTATAATTATCACAAAAGTGAAAAATCAACACAAAAATCCCTATGTCCTCTGTGAAAGTTTTAATCCTTGCAAACACTATATAGTCAAATAATTTGAACATTTAAAGTGTCAGGTACATTATTAATATAAACTGTTATAAAAATGAAGGGAAAATCTTAAGCATCTATTTTACAGCCTGAAACAGAGGTGGGCTATGTGGCAGGCATGTCAAATAATCCTTAAAGCCAGTTATAAGACATGTCATTTATGACAGTTTTTAGCAAATGGATACCAGCATATGTGCACTACTGAGTCTGATTAATTGAAATGAGCAGGAATTGTGGGGTTTTTTAGAACCTTTTAAAAGGGGAAAGCAAACGGAAAGGGAAATCTGTGAGGCCACATTCTGCCAAATTTAAAGCTTGCAGGGGCATCTAAGTGGCTCAGTCGGTTGAGCGTCCGACTTCTGTTAGGTCATGATCTCATTATTTGTGGATTCGAAGCCCATGTCAGGCTCTGTGCTGACAACTAGCTCAGAGTCTGGAGACTGTCTTCGGATTCTGTAATTCCCCATCTCTCTGACCCTCCCCTGCTCACGCTGTCTCTATCCCTCTCTCAAAAATAAAGAAAACATTTAAAAAATTTTTTAAATAAATAAAAATAAAAAGTGTCTATTATTTTTCTAATTCATAAATGTGCTAAATAATGTCACATCAAGCACCAGTAAAATGGACATAATTATCATTGAACATTCAGATAAATAATGCTGCTAGCCATTAAAATTATCCTTGTGGCATCAGAATTGGCAAAGAGGAAGTCAAATTTTCACTTTTCGCAGACGACGTGATACTCTACATAGAAAACCCAACAGACTCCACCAGAAGCCTNAGGGGCATGGAGGTGGGCAGTTGTGGGGATGAGCACTGGGTGTTATATGGAAACCAACTTGACAATAAACTATTCGTGGAAAAAAAATACAAAATAAAATTATCTTTGCATTTCCCTGTAAGGGAAAGGATCACTTTTTAACTACTCATTACCAGGTTAACATTAGTGTCATATGACAATATATAACCATGTTAATGGAAAATTCTAATAAGATTTGCTTAAAAAAAAGTTACGGGTNGAATGAAAATCATTTATTATAGGAAAGGTCATTTGTACTCATTTTCAAAGCCTAAAAAATGTCATTGCTTATGTGATGCTTTTTTTTTGCCTAGTTAAAACAAAAATACTGGAAATATTAACTATATTTTGACGTTATAAAATAATATTTGACGTTATAAAATAATATTTTATGTATCTGTTATATATTTACTTTTTTACATCTTTGACATATCACACAATATTTATATACTTCCTATATTATATATTCACACAATAACTCTTAACAGCCATGAAATTGACTGTTAAAGGCTATAGAAGAGGG
>NW_027528210.1:9105-10447 GCF_008692635.1 Crocuta crocuta
TGTATGTATCTTTATTTTTTTAATTAATTAATTTATTTTGAGATAGAAAGAGAGAGTGCAAATGGGACAGGGGCAGAGACAGAGAATCCCAAGGAGGCTCTGCACTGACAAAGCCCAATGTGGGGTTTGAACTCATGAACTGTGAGATCATGACTTGATCCAAACTCAGATGCTTAACCAACTAAGTCACCCAGACACCCCTTATTATATGTATCTTTAGACATCAATAACGATCAAGAGGAATTTGCAAGCTCACTATTAACAAGAGAAGTTTGCAAGATCACTATTAACAATAGTCAAAGAATTGATGATACCAAATTCAAAAGTTTATTCAGACAGATTTTAAATGTTTTAAATGTAACCTAGGCAGTTGTAAATAAAGGATAGAGCACTACACTGTTTGCTATCCTCCCTACTCCATGAAACACCCAAACATAAGTATAACTCCTCAATACTGTAGGAAATTATTTATCAAGCACCAACTGTAGGCTAAACACTGTATGATAAACCTTTATTCATACTTGGCATGACAGTTTGACTCTGAATGGGAGCTTTACAACTTAGCAACAAAACCTTTATTTTTTAGGTTCTTCTCAAGTGCATCTATTTTTTTAAGTTTATTTAGTTTTTTGAGAGAGAGGACAAGAGAGAATACATGGGTGCACATGTGAGGTGGAGGGACAGAGAGAGGAAGAGAGAGAATCCCAAGCAGGCTCCATGCTGTCAGTGCAGAGCCCGACATGTGGCTTGATCTTACAAACTATGAGATAATCACCTGAGATGAAATCAGAAGTTGGACACTTAACCAACTGAGCCACTCTGGCACCCCTTAAGTGCACTTGTTTGGCACACAGTCATGTCATGGAAGAAAAGTAATTGTATCATGACAATTAACAAAAAGAAAGTATTATAGTCAGGTTTAGCACTTGAAGATAATGGGCATTTTTATTGAGCACAGTGTATGTGCTGCCTAAATGCACTTGCTTGCACAATTTTGTATGAGTAAACATGCAAAATTTTGAACTATAATAAAAACTCATGCATAACTTCAAGTTCCTATTGACAAGAACTTTAAAGTCTGCAAACATATCAGGTAAACATTTGTTTTAATAAAATCTCCGGAAAAATAAGCCAGTGTGTATACATTTGACTTTGTGCATTCCAATGAAGGACTTTCAATAAATACAGAATAAAAGAAATTCAAGTTAAACTTTGTCAAATTCTGTAAATGTTTTCTTCAGAGCAGTTCAAAAACGGAACCCTTGAAGAAGACAGGTTAGAATAACCAGTTCATTCTAAGGCAAGCTATTACTTCTCAGGTCACAATTTCAAAGCCTGAATA
>NW_027528210.1:10512-11209 GCF_008692635.1 Crocuta crocuta
ACTTCCACAGAAGTTATAAATAGTCATAATACTCCATCTATTATCCTAACTGTAGCGATTGCTGAAAGTGAGGTCAGGAACGTACAAAGTAAGGAATATAGATGTTCTGATGTTCGTGAAATAGGTAAAGGGATGAATCACAAAAGGAATTGTGGAGGTGTAACTTTGAACAGCCATCCTGCTGTTCCACTACAATGATTAACTGTGAGTGTATGTATATACTATGCTTGAAGAACAAATACTGTTACATCAGAGTAAAGATAGTTCATTTGATAAGAGAAAGTGGAACAACAAAGGTCAGGAATTCAATTCTCCATGTGACCTATTGATTATAAGAGGAGAGAATGTGTCTTGAGAAACAGTAATTTAATCTTACTACACCACAATAAGTCAAAATTTATTTCAATATAGTGAGGTTAGTTGAGTACTTATTGAATTTAGGACATGATATTAGGTGATAATAGCATTGAAGTAAAAACAGTTTTAATAAGTCTGATAAGTGCTTTCATAAAGGCATATATAGAATGACAAGTGAGTATATAAGAGAAATATCTAACCCCAATATTGTGGGTTCAGGGAACAGAAATACACAATATGATATCTTAAGTTTATTTATAAAGTAGGTTTAGCTAAGGTGTAAAGGTAGAGGATAATTTTATAATACTGTTATTTCAGTATGTGAAGATAGTGTATATAG
>NW_027528210.1:11371-13562 GCF_008692635.1 Crocuta crocuta
AGCAGAACATTTTCACAAACTTTATAAATATTTTTGTATGAGTTTTGATTACAGCCCTATGCAAATTGAAGAAAATAGTAGAGTAATGTAACCAACTTAAAAAGTAAACATGAATTCTTAATATAGCTCTAATTTTACAAATGTGTATGCATGCATCTCTGATAATTTTTCTACTTAGAGGAAAAATAAAATAAAATAAATATTTTCCATTGTTTTAGGGATGGTAATCGTAACTCTATTGGTATAGTTCTTAAAAAATATGAGGTTCACAAAGACCTTGATGCAAATAAAAAGATTGGTCCATAAAAATGTTTACATTAAGATCATTCTCTTTATGAATATTTTTCAATAAGGTATATATACTTTATAAACTCATCATTTCTTTTTTCCTTTGAAGATTTTATTTAAATTCAAGTTAGTTAACATACAGTGTATTATTGGTTTCAAGAGTAGAATTTAGTGATTCATCACTTACATATAACACCCAGTGTCATCACAAGTACTCTCTTTACTGTCCAGCCACCTTCCCCTATAGCAGCCTTCAGTTTGTTCTCTATAATTAAGAGTCTCTTGGGCACCTGGGTGGCTCAGTTGGTTAAACATCTGACTCTGAATTTGGATCACGTCATGATCTCATGGTTTGTGAGATCAGGCCCTGTGTTCAGCTCTGACAGCACGGAGCCTGTCAGAGAGCAGCATTCTATCTCTGAAAGAGGATTCTCTTCTCCCTCTCTCTCTCAGCTACCCCCTGCCACATGTGTCCATCCATGCACTCTCTCTCTCTCTCAAAATAAACACACCTTTAAAAAAAAAAGAGTCCCTTATGGTTTGCCTCCCTCTCTGTTTTTGTTTTATTTCAGTTTTCCTTCTCTTCCCTTCCCCTATGTTCATCTGTTTTGCTTCTTCAATTCCACATGAGTGAATTCATATAGTATTTGTCTTTCACTGACTGACTTACCTATTTTACAACAATACACTCTCTAGTTCCAGCCACATCATTGCAAATGGCAAGATTTTATTCATTCTTTTTGATGGCTGAGTAATATTCCATTGTGTATATATACCACATCTTCTTTAGCCATTCTTCAGTCAATATATATTGGGGCTCTTTCCATAATTTGGCTATTGTTGATAGTGCTACTATAAACATTGGGGTGCATGTGCCCCTTTGAATCAGTATTTTTGTAATCCTAATCTTTTGGATAAATACCTAGTAGTGTAATTACTGGATCATAGGGTAGCTCTCTATTTACCTTTCTGAGGAACCTCCGCAATGTTTTCCAGAGTAGCTGTACCAGTTTGCATTCCCACCAGCAGTGTAAGAGATAAACCCATCAACATTTAACTAAGTGAAACCTAAATCAATCTACATTAGAACTATATTGGAGTAACACTATACAGAATTTGCCCACAGTTGTCAAATAATCTGCTTCTTTAAAATTTTCATTTTCCTAAATACTTATGTGAAAATTGAGGTATCTTTTTTTTTAAACAAAAAAGGAGTAATTTAGTTGAAAAAATAATTTTACGGACCTGTTATGTGCGAGACCATGTTATACATGTTTTGAAAATATTAAGGTACTAGAAAGATATAACACCTACCCTAAAGTATATTACATCCTAATAGACAGAGTTCACAATGGACACACACACACACACAAAAAAAATAGGATAATATCAAGTATTGATAAATTTTACAGCGTCAATAAAACAGAGCAAGTGCACTAGAATATAACTAACAATTTGGGGGGATAATTATTTTAGCCTGAGATGTTGTATAAGGCTTCTTTGTGTGATTCAAACTTTGAGGTGAGATAGGAATTATGAGGAGAAAAATCTATAAAGACATCTGAAGAAATGGTGCTACAAGCAGGAAGAATAGCCATAGCTAAGTTCCTGAGACAAAAATAAGCTAGTACAATTGAGTAACATTAAAAAGGCCAGCATCTTGGCGAGGATGTGGAGAAACGGGCACCCTCCTACACTGTTGGTGGGAATGGAATCTGGTACAGCCCCTCTGGAAAACAGTGTGGAGGTTCCTCAGGAAACTAACAATAGAACTCCCCTATGACCCAGCAATNAGACAACGATATCAAAATGCCTATTAGGCAGCCTTATATACAATGACGAAGAGAGTATGACCAAAGGAATGGGATCAAATGGAGGTTTTGTCTTTGTATTGGATAAGAGA
>NW_027528210.1:13645-29283 GCF_008692635.1 Crocuta crocuta
ATTGGTGGGATTTAAGGTAATCAAATGAAATCGTTCTCTGAATCTTTCCCTCATAAATTGTGTACTAAAGTTATTATGTAAGGTAGGGGTATAATTTTAGGAGGCATATGCTGTAAACCAGTGATTTTAGACAGTGGAAAATTGATAAATTAGGGAAACATAATCATCTGTCAGTGTCATACCCATTGATAAATTTTCATTATAAAGTTGAAGTGAGTTTTTTTGTACAGTCATGTACTCCTCATCAATATTCAGTTTCATAGTAAGTGTAAAAATAAGTTATATTAGGAATATTTCAGCTATATTTAAACTTTTTAAATGGTTAGTTGTAAAGTAAAACAGCAAGTGATGTATCAACCCAGACCTTTAACTGTCAAGTAATAGAAACTAATGTATAGTGTGTTTATTACTATAGTTTTGTAATATAGTTTAAAATCAAGGAGTGTGATGCCTCCAGCCCTGTTCTTNTTCTATCTCAGCGTTGCTTTCACTACTTGGGGTCTTCAACAGTTCCATACAATTTTTGGGATTTTTTTCTATTTCTGTGAAAAAATGCTATTGGAACCTTGATAGGTATTGCATTGTATATATTGATTACTTTGGGTAGTATGAACATGTTAACAATCTTAATTCTTAAAATTTATGAACACAGGATACCTTTCCATTGATTTGTGTCTTCAGTTTCTTTCATCGATGTATTATAGCTTTCAGTGCAAGGATCTTTTACATCCTTAGGTAAATGAAGTCCTAAGAATTTATTATTTATGATGCTATTGTAAATGGGGTTGGGTTTTTAATTTTCTTTTTGGATAGTATATTGTTAGTGTATAGAAATTAAAGTGATTTTCATATGTTGATTTTGCATCCTGAAACTTTACTGAAATCATTTATTAGTTCTAACAATTTTTGATGGAGTCTAGGAATTTTATATTTAAGATCAAGTCATCTGCAAAGAGAGGCATTTTACTTCTTCCCTTACAATCTGGATGCTTTTATCTTTCCTTGTCTGATTACTCTAGCTAGAATTTCCAGTACTATATTGAATAGGAAGTGAAAGTGAGAGCACTTGTCTTGTTCCTTATCTTAAAGGAAAAGATTTCAAACTTTCACCACTGAGTATGATGTTCATTGTGAGCTTGTCAAAAATGGAGGTATATTACTTCTGTATCTAATTTGTTGAACGTTTGTACCCTAAAAGAATGATGAGTTTTGTCAAATGCTTTTGTGTGTGTCTATTGAAAACACCATATTATTTTTTTATCTTTCATCTCTTCCTCCCTATCTTTCCATTTGGCCTCCAAACTCTCTTCCCATTTTCCAATACATGCCCTTCTTTTTCTCTTCTTCTTTATTTAAATTTTTTAATGTTTTATTTATTTCTGAGAGAGACAGAGACAGCATGAGCAGGGGAGGGTCAGAGAGAGAGGGAAACACAGAATCTGAAACAGGCTCCAAGCTCCAGGCTCTGAGCTGGCTGTCAACACAGAGCACGATGAGGGGATCAAACCCACAAACTGTAAGATAATGATCTGAGATGAAGTCAGACGCTTAACCAACTGAGCCACCCAAGTGCCCCTCTCTTCCCCTTCCATACAGTCATTCTGAAGCTTCTAGCCCAGAGTCTTCAATATGTAAATAAACAGGCATCCTTGGTAATAGGTAATATATACACTTATAATAATGTAAAAAACAACAACAAAAGTAACAAAATGAAAACCTCTGTATTTCTTAACAGTCAAGTAATACACATTGTCTTTGCTGACAAATTTTCTCAATAGATAATCAGTATTACAACTGTTATCATAATCACACACTAGATAAATTAGACATTTACTCACATACATGGAATGCAAAAGGTTTTAAAGGACTGCACTGAGTGGTACAACAGCATACACTGTCTTCCACAATAAAAGTGAATACACCAGATGATAGAAGAAAATTAGTTCTTTTTTTTTAAATGTTTTATTTATTTCTGAGAGGGAGGGAGAGAGACAGCGTGAGGAGGGGAGGGTCAGAGAGAGAGGGAGACACAGAATCCGAAGCAGGCTCCAGGCTCTGAGCTAGCTGTCAGCACAGAGCCCGACGCGGGGCTCGAGCCCACAAACCGTGAGATCATGACCTCATCTGAAGTCAGACGCTTAACTGATGGAGCCACCCAGGCACCCCAGAAAATCAGTTCTTAAGCCATCTCAACCCACATGTCTTTCCAAGTGTTGTACAATCCTCCCAAACCGATTTGCTTAAATATAATGCCCAATGGCTCAAAAGATTATATATTTTCTAACTTAAATTCTCGGTACATTAACATCCAAAGGCTCCTTATTTGGACTTTGTTATCCATTAATCATTCTATGCCTTACACATGCATGAAAATAAATTTCAACTGTGTATTCTATTGCCCTGATGAAAATGAAAAAAGAAAAGAAGTGCTAATTTGGCCTACTTTACTTAAAATATTGCCTTTTAGAAAAGATGAAGATGAGCACTGGGTGTTATATGGAAACTAACTTGACTATAAACTATTTTAAAAAAAGAAAACAAAGAAAAGATAAAGACTAAATGAAAAATGAACGTTTTGAGAAGCTTCACAAAATTCAGAGGATATTTCCAATGGAAAAATTTGTAGTGTCAATACTGTCCTGAATAAATTAGTCATATGAGGTGAAAAGCAAAGCAGTACATTATTTGTAACTCTGAAATATATTAATTGATATTGGATTCTTACAGTGATAAGAATGCCTGAGCACTGAGTGTTATGTGGAAACTAATTTGACAATAAACCATTAAAAAAAAAAAAGAATGCCTGAATTTGTGTTATTTCTGAAATTAGTTTGAGGGTAATAGAGCGATGGTTATGTTACTTCAAAAACTCACACATTTCAGTGGGCTAAGAAAATGAAGACTTCTTACTTGTATAAGTCTAAGATCTAAGTGCTGTATATCTAAGCACCTTTATCAGACACTTGACTTGTATCCACAGTTTCATTCATTCAGGATGTTGAGAGCCTTTGGCACTCTGTAATTTCACTATATAAACTATACAACCTCCTTGGTTGGGGAGGTATGAAAAAATATAACAGGGAGTAGATCTCTAGATGTTAAATTATTCCACAGAAAAGTGATGCACATTACCCCTGCTTATATGTATTGAACTAAGCAAGATGCATGGTCATGGCTAACTTTAAAGGGGAGCACGGTGAATGCAATTACTCCTATGTGCCTTGACAGAGAGAAAAACAGAAATATTGATAAATTTGAGTGAAATTTTCTTGTTTTGGTGGGTTTTTAATTTAAATTTTAACTAGTTAACAGACAGTGCAATATTGGTTTAGGAGTAGAATTAAGTGATTCATCATTTACATACAATACCCAGTATTCATTGCAAGTGCCCTCCTTAATACCCATCACCCATCTAGCCCATCTCCCACCCATGTGCTTCCATGAGCCCTCAGTTTGTTCTCTATCATTAACAGTCTTTTATGGTTTGTTTCCCTCTCTTCTCTTATCACACCCCCTCCCATATGTTCATCAGTCTTGTTTATTAAATTCCACAAACGAGTGAAATCATATGCCATTTGTCTTTCTCTGATTGACTTATCTTGCTTAGCATAATACATTCTAGCTCCATCCAAGTCATTGGAAATAGCAAGATTTCATTCTTCTTGATGCCTGAGTAATATTCCATTGTATATACCACATCTTCTTTATCCATTCATCAGTCGATAGACAAAAGGGCTGCTTCCATAATGTGACTGTTGTAAACAATGCTGCTATAAATATTGAGGTGCATGTATCTCTTTAAATTAATATGTTTGTATTCTTTGGGTAAATATCTAGTAGACAAACTCCTAAATCATAGAATACTTCTATTGTTAATTTTTGAGGAACCTTCACATTGTTTTCTAGACTGGCTGCATCAGTTTGCATCCCACCAACAGTTTAAGAGTGTTCCTCCTTTTCTGCATCTTCGTTAGCACTTATGGTCTATTGGGTTGTTGATTTTAGCCATTCTGACAGGTGTGAGGTTTTTATTTGCATTTTCCTGATGTTGAGTGATGTTGAACATATTTTCATGTGTCTGTTGGCTATCTGAATGTCTTCTTCAGAAAAATATCTATTCATGTGTTCTACTCATTTTTTAATTGGACCATTCAACTTTTGGATGTTGAGTTTTATAAGCTCTTTATGTATTTTGGATACTGACCCTTTATTAGATATGTCATTTGGAAATATCTTCTCTAATTCCATGGGTTGTCTTTTAGTTTTATTGACTGTTTCCTTCACTGTGCAGAAGCCTTTTATTTTGATGAAATCCCAATAGTTTATTTTGCCTTTTTTTACCCTTGCCTCAGGAGACATATGTAGAAAAATGTTGTATGGCTGATGTCAGAGACATTACTGCCTGTGCTCTCTTCTAGGATTTTTATGGCTGCAGCTCTCCTATTTATGTCTTTGATACATTTTGAGTTTATTTTTGGGATGGAAAAAGAGAGTCATCCAATTTCATTATTTTGTTTGTTGCTATCCAGTTTAAACAACACAATTTCTTGAATAGATTGTCTTTTTCCAATTGGATATTCTTTACTATTTTATCAAAGATTAAATGACCATACAGCTGGGGGTTCATTTCTGGGTTTTCTATTATGTTCCATTATCTATATGTTTATTCTTGTGACAGTATGGTAATGTTTTGATTACTACAGCTTTGTAATACAACTTGAAGTACAGAATTATGATGCCTCTAGCTTTGCTTTCCTTTTTCAAGACTGCTTTGGATTTTCAGGGTCTTTTGTGGTTCCACACAAATTTTAGGATTGTTTGTTCTAGCTCTGTGAAAAATGTTGTTGGAATTTTGATAGGGATTGTATTAAATGTGTAGACTGCTTTGGGTGGTATAGGCACATTGACAATAATCATTCTTCCAATCTATGAGCATGAGATATCTTCCCATTATTTTGTGTCATCTTTTATATCTTTCTACAGTGTTTTGCTGTTTTGAGAATACAGGCCTTTCACCTCTTTGGTTAGGTTTGTTCCTAGATATCTTAGGGGTTTTGGTGCAATCGTAAATGGGATTGATTACTTAATTTCACTTTCTGATGCTTCACTGTTGTATAGGAATACAACAGATTTCTGTATGTTGATTCTGTATCCTGCAACTTTACTGAATTTGTATATCAATTCTATCATTTTAGTGGAGTCTTTCTGGCTTTCTGTGCGTAGAATCATGCCATCTGCAAACAATGAATGTTTTCTTTCTTCCTTCAATATTCGATTACTTTGTATTTCTTTCTGTTTTCTGACTGCTGTGGCTAGGTATTCCAGTTCTATGTTAAATAAAAGTGATAAGAGTGTACTGCCTTGCTTGTACATGACTGTAGAGAAATAGCTCTCAGTTTTTTCACATTTAGGATGATATTAGCAGGGGTGTTTACACTTACGACCCTTAGTAATTGACATATGTTCCCTCTAACACTTTGTTGAGTGTTTTTGATCAAGAATTGATGTTGTACTTTGACAAATGCTTTATCCTGCATCCATTGGAATGATCATATGGTTCTTATGTGTTCAATTATTAATGTGATGTATCATGTTGATTGATTTGTGAATACTGTACCTAGGAATAAATCCCACTTGATCATGGTGAATGATTTTTTTAATGTATAGTTGTACTTGGTTTTCTAGATTTATGTTGAGGATTTTTGCATCTATGTTCATCAGACATATTGGTTTATAATTTTCTTCTTTTGTGATGTCTTTATCTGGTTTTGATATCAGCATAATTCTGGCCTCATAGAATTAATTTGGAAGCTATTCTTCCTTTTATGATCTTTGGAATAGTGTTGGAAGATGGATATTAATTTAAAAAAATTTTAACATTTGTTCATTTTTAAAAAATTTTAATAGTTTATTGTCAAGTTGGTTTCCATATAACACTAAGTGCTCATCCCCACAAGTGCCCTCCTCCATGCACATCACAACCCTTCCCCTTCCTCCACTCCCATCAGTCTTCAGTTTGTTCTCAGCATTCATGAGTCTCTCATGGTTTGCCTCCTTCCCTCTCCCACACTATTTTTCCCCTTCTTCTCCCCCATAGTCCTCCGTTAAGTTCCTTATAATCCTCCTATATGTGCAAACATATGGCATCTGTCTTTCTCTGCCTGAATTATTTCTCTCAGCATAACACCCTCAAGGTCCATCCATGTTGCTACACATGGCCAGATTTCATTTTTTCTCATTGCCATGTAGTATTACATTGAACAGATAAACCACATCTTCTTGATCCATTCAACAGTTGATGGATGCTTTGGCTCTTTCCATGATTTGGCTATTGTTGAGGGTGCTGCTATGAACATTGGGGTACACGTGCCCCTATGCACCAGCATTCCTGGATGCCTTGGATAAATTCGTAGCAGTGCTACTGCTGGGTCATAGGGAAGTTCTATTGTTAATTTTTTGAGAAACCTCCACACTGTTTTCCAGAGGGGCTACACCAGTTTATATTCCCACCAACAGAGTAGGAGGGTGTCCATTTCTCCACATCCCCACCAGTATCTAGAGTCCTCTGATTTGCTCATTTTAGCCACTCTGACTGGCGTGAGGTGGGATCTCAGTGTGGTTTTGATTTGTATTACCGTAATGAGGAAGGATGCTGAGCATTGTTTCATGTGTCGTTGGCCATCTGGATGTCCTCTTTGGAGAAGTGTCTGCTCATATCTTCTGCCCATTTCTTCACTGGATTGTTTGTTTTTCAGGTGTGGAGTTTGGTGAGTTCCTTCGAGATTTTGGATACTAGCCCTTTATCTGATATGTCATTTGCAACTATCTTTTCCCATTCCGTCGATTGCCTATTAGTTTTTTGGATTGTTTCTTTTGCCGTGCAGAAGCTTTTAATCTTGATGAGGTCCCAAGAGTTCATTTTTGCTCTTGTATCCCTTGCTTTTGGGGATGTGTCAAGTAAAAAATTGTTGCGGTGGA
This sequence comes from Crocuta crocuta, assembly GCF_008692635.1. NCBI lineage: Eukaryota > Metazoa > Chordata > Mammalia > Carnivora > Hyaenidae > Crocuta > Crocuta crocuta. Next base: position 20,624 of record NW_027528210.1, read on the forward strand.
GGTCAAGGAGGTTGTTTCCTGCTTTCTCCTTTAGGGTTTTGATGGTTTCCTGTCTCACATTCAGGTCCTTTATCCATTTTGAGTTTATTTTTGTGCATGGTGTGAGAAAATGATCTAGTTTCATTCTTCTGCATGTTGCTGTCCAGTTCTCCCAGCACCATCTGTTAAAGAGGCTGTCTTTTTTCCATTGGATACTCTTGCCGGCTTTGTCAAAGATTAGTTGGCTTTATACCTTTGGGTCCAATGCTGAGTTCCCAATTCTATTCCATTGGTCTATGTGTCTGTTTTTGTGCCAATACCATACTGTCTTGATGATGACAGCTTTGTAGTAGAGACTGAAGTCTGGATGAAGATACCTCTCATTTTGGTTTTCTTCTTCAATATTACTTTAGCTATTCGGGGTCTTTTGTGGTTCCATACAAATTTTATGATAGTCTCTTCTAGTTTTGAGAAGAATGCTGGTGCAATTTTGAGCGGGATTGCAATGAATGTGTAGATTGTTTTGGGTAGTAGTGACATTTTAACCATATTTATTCTTCGAATCCGTGAGCATGGAATGTTTTTCTATTTCTTTATGTCTTCTTCAAATTCTTTCATAAGTTCTGTATAGTTTTCATCATACAGATCTCTTATATCCTTGGTTAGTTTTATTCCTAGTATTTTATGGGTTGTTGTTTTTTTTTTGGTGCAATTGTGAATGGGTTCAGTTTCTTGATTTCTCTTTCTGTTGATTCATAGTTGGTGTATAAAAATGCAACCCATTTCTGTACGTTGATTTTGTATCCTGCAACTTTGCTGAATTCATGGATCAGTACTAGTAGGTTTCTGGTGGAGTCTGTCGTGTTTTCTATGTAGAGTATCATGTCGTCTGCGAAAAGTGAGAATTTGACTTCTTTGCCGATTCTGATGCCTTTGATTTCCTTTTGTTGTCAGATGGCTGATGCTAGGACTTCCAGCACTATGTTAACCGGTGAGAATGGACATACCTGTAGTGTTCCTGATCTTAGGGGGACAGCTCCCAGTTTTTCCCCATTGAGAATGATGTTAGCTGAGGGCTTCTCATAGATGGTTTTTATGATGTTTAAATAAGTTCCTTCTATCCTGGCTTTCTCGAGGGTCCTTATTAAGAAGGGATGCTGTATTTTGTCAAATGTTTTTTCTGCATCTATCTACAGGATCATAGGTTTTATCTTTTCTTTTGTTTATGTGATGTATCACATTGATTGAGTTGCGAATATTGAACCAGCCCTGTCACCAGTAATGAATCCCACTTGATCGTGGTGGATAATTCTTTTTATGTGCTGTTGGATTCGATTTGCAAGGATCTTGTTGAGGATTTTTGCATCCGTATTTATCAAGGATGTTGGCCTGTAGTTCTCCTTTTTTGCTGGGTCTCTGTCTGGCTTGGGAATCAACGTGATGCTGGCTTCATAAAATGAGTCCAGATTTTTTTCTATTTTTTGGAATATCTTGAGAAGAATGGGTATTAATTCTGTTTTAAATGTCTGGTAGAATTCCCCAGGGAAGCCATCTATCCTAGGGCTCTTATTTGTTGAGAGATTTTTGTTAACTGATTCGCTTTTTTACCAGTTATGAGTCTGTTCAGATTTTCTATCTCTTCCCATGTGAATTTGGGTAGTGTGTGTGACTTTAAAATTTTTCCATTTCCTCTAACTTGTCCAATTTGTTGGCATATAATTTTTCATAGTATTCCCTCATAATTGCTTGTATTTCTGAGGGGTTTGTTGTAATANATCTTCTTCTACTGGGATTGGGGTTCTCTTGTTGATCTCCTAGTTCCTTTAGGTGCACTGTTAGATTTTGCACTTGCGCTTTTTCTAATTTCTTGATATAGGCCTGGAGTGCAATGTACTTTCTTCTTAGGACTGCTTTCACCACATCCCATAGAGTTAGGATTGTTGCATTTTCATCTTCATTTGTTTCCATATATTTTTAAAATTTCTTCTCTAATTGCCTGATTGGCCCATTCATTCTTTAGTAGGTTGTTCTTTAACCTCCATGTTTTTGGAGGTTTTCCAGACTTCTTCCTGTGTTTGATTTCAAGTTTCATAGCATTGTGATCTGAAAGTGTATATGGTATGATCTCAATTCTTTTATATTCATTGAGGGGTGTTTTATGTCCCAGTATGTGATCTATCTTGGAGGATGTGCCATACGCACTTGAGAAGAAAGTGAATTCCATGGCCTCAGGATATAGAGTTCTAAATATATCAGTCACATCCGTCTGGTCCAATGTGTCCTTCAAGTCCATTGTTTCTTTAGTGTTTTTCTGTCTACTTTGTCTATCCATTGTTGTAAGTGGAGTATTGACGTCCCCTGCTATTAGCACATTCTTATCCATAAGAGTGTTTCTGTTTGTGATTAATTGTTTTGTATATTTAGGTGCTCCATATTTTGTGCATAGACATTTATAATTGTTAGCTCTTCTTGATGGATAGACCCTGTAATTATTATATAATTCCTTTCTTCATCCCTTGTTACTCTCTGTACTTTAAAGTCCAGTTTGTCTGATATAAGTATAGGTACTGCAGGTTTCTTTTGACTTCCAATATCATGATAGATATTTCCCCATCCCCTTACTTTCAATCTGAAGGTGTCCTCCAGTCTAAAATGAGTTTCTTGTAGACAGCAAATAGATGGATTTTGTTTTTTTATCCATTCTGCTACGTTATGTCTTTTGATTGGAGCATTAGTCCATTTACAGTCAGTGTCATTATTGTAAAATATGGGCTTAGAGTTATTCTGCTCTTTGTAGGAATCATGTCCGTGGCAGTGTCTCTGGTATCATGCGTTTCTTGCAACATTTCCCTCAGAGAGTCCCCCTACAGATTTCTTGTAGGGCTGGCTTAGCAGTGACAAATTCTTTCAATTTTTGTTTATTTGGAAAGACTTTTATCTCTCCTTCTATTCTGAATGACAGGCTTGCTGGATAGGGGATTCTTGGCTGGATATTTTTTCTGTTCATCACAGTGAAGATTTCCTTCCATTCCTTTCTGGCCTGCCTAGTTTCAGTAGACAGGTCACCTGTCACCACTCTGATAGGTTTCCCTTTGTATGTTAGGGCTCTTTTCTCTCTTGCTTCTTTCAGAATTGTCTCTTTGTCCTTATATTTTGCCAGTTTCACTATGATATGTAGTGCAGAAGATCGATTCAAGTTATGTCTGAGGGGAGTTCTCTGTGCCTCTTGGATTTCAACCTCTGTTTGCTTCCCCGGATTGGGGATATTCTCTGCTATAATTTGTTCAAAGACTCTCTTTCTCTTCTGGATTTCCTATGATAAGGATATTATTCCGTTTGATTGTATCACTGAGCGCTCAAACACTCCTTTTGTGTTCCTGGATCAGTTTATCTCTCTTTTTCTCAGCTTCCTCTTTTTCTATAATTGTCTTCTAAATCACTTATTCTCCTTTCCTTCTCTTCAATCCGTGCATTGGACCCCTCCATTTTATTTTACATCTCATTTATAGCATTTTTAAATTTTCACAACTATTTTTAAGCTCCGTAATCTTTGTAGCAATAGTTTTTCTGATGTCTTCCATGCCTTTTTCAAGCCCAGCGATTAATTTTATGTCTATTGTTCTAAATTCTTGTTCAGTTATTTTCCTTATATCCGTTTTGAGCAGTTTTTAGCTTTTGATTTTTCCTGGAATTTCTTTGGAGGAGAGTTCCTTTGTTTCATCATTTTAGTTAGCTTTCTATCTCTTGTTAGTTTTATAAGGTTGTTATGCACTCTGCAACTGTGAGTGCTGCTGTACCAAAGAAAGCTCTTTAATTGTCCAGGGCCTGATCGTTCAGAAAATGTCCTTTGAATGTTATCTCTTGGTCTCTCTTGTTGAGACCTTGGTTATTTTATTTTCTTGCTCTTAGTGGTATTTGGGACTCTCCACAATGTGAACTTTGGTTTGTTTCTTGAGGTAGCCCTGGGGTATTTCTGCAGTGATTCGACATCCTGATTAGTCACAGAGGCCACAAGGTAGTGCTGTAAGTTGTGTCTTCACCTCATCCGCAGTCTCTCAAGGCTTCCTAGACAGTCACAAGGCAAATAGGTCTCTGCACTGGCCCCACAAATCTTAAAATTTATGTGGAAGCTTTCACTGCATTCAGACATGTATACCATCTATCAGTCTTAAGACCTTACTCTCTCCAACTCTTTCCCCGAAACAGCTTCCACCATGGGAACGATGAGAACATACAAACCCATTTGTTCATTTTTGAGAGAGAAAAGAGACAGAGTGCAAGAGGGGGTGGGAAAGAGAAATAGGGAGACACAGAATCCGAAGCAGGCCACAGGCTCTGAGATGTCAGCACAGATCCCGATGCAGGGTCAAACTCACGAGTTGAGAGATCATGACCTGAGCTGAAGTCAGATGCTTAACTGAGCCACTCAGGCATCCCAGTATTAACTCTTCTTTAAATTTGTGGTAAAATTTGCCTGCGAATCCACCTGATCCTGGACTTTTGGGGTTGGCGGTTTTTTGTTTTTGTTTAAATTTCTGATTCAACTTCTTTGCTGATTATCAGGATGTTCAAGTTTTCTATGTCTCTCTGTTTCAATGTTGGTAGTTTATATTTCTAGAAATTGATCCATTTCTTCCATGTTGTCTAATTTTTTGGCTTGCTTTTTATACTTTTTTTATAATTGTTTATATTTCTGTGTGTTGGTTGTTATTTCTCCTCTCTCATTTCTGATTTTACTTACTTGGATCTGATCACTTTTCTTTCTGTTAAGTCTAGCTAGAGATTTATAAATTTTCTTGATCTTTTCAAAGAACCAGCTCCTGGTTTCATTGATCTGTTCTATTGTTTCTCGAGATTCTATACCATTTATTTCTGCTCTAATTTTATTATTTCCTTCCTCTGCTAGCTTCAAGCTTCATTTGTTGTTCTTTATCCAGCACCATCCTTCTCCTCTCTCATACTTCTCCATAACCATGGCTCTCTCCCCTCTGCAGTACTCATGATCCATTTCTCCCCTAAACAAGTTCTCTGTAATTCCGACCTTCTTCAGTGTGGCCTTTTGTCTACCTTTAGTTGTGGAATTTGTTCTGTCAGTCTCCAGGTCTATTTCTAGGGTATTCAAGATGATTTGGTAGTTATCTAGTTGTGTTCATTGGACGTGGTGAGCCTAGGGCCTCCCACTCTACTACTATCTTCCTCAAGAAGACTAAAATTTGTTTCTTTGAAAATTATTTAGCGACTTGTTCTTAAATCTTTATTATTTATCTTCTGCTGCTGGAATTGAGGTGTCTTTGCTATTCTGCTTCTAGTTCCTTCAGGTATGTGGTTAGGTTTTACATTTGAGATTTTTCTCGTCTCTTGAGGTAGGCCGGAATTGCAATATATTTTCCTCTCAAGACTTCCTTTGCTGCATCCCAAAGGGTTTTGACTGTCATGTTTTCATTTTCATTTGCTTCCATATTCTTTAATTTCTTCTGTAATTTCCTGGTTGACCCATTCATTCTTTACTAAGATGTTCTTTAACTTCCATGCATTTGGAGGTTTCACAAATTTTTTCTTGTAGTTGATTTCAAGTTTCATATAGTTGTGATAAAAAATATGCATGGTATTTACAGAGGGGCTTAGGAGGAACTTAATGGAGGACCATGGGGGAGAAAAAGGGGGGAANCTGAAAAAAAATTTTTAAAAATATGCATGGTATTATCTCAATTTTTTTATATTTATTGAGGCCTGTTTTGTGACCCAGTATGTGCTCTATCTTAGAAAATATTCCATGTGCACTCAAGAAGAATGTATATTCTGCTGTGTTTGAATGAAAAGTTCTGAATATATCAGTCAAGTCCACCTGGTCCAGTACATCATTCAAGGCCATTCTTTCCATATTGATTTTCTGCTTAGATGATCTGTTCATTGCTGTAAGTGGAATATTAAAGTCACCTGCAATTACTGTATTCTTATCAATAAGATTGCTTATGTTTGTCATTAATTGATTTATATATTTGCGTGCTCCCAAATTGGTAGCATATTTATAATTATTAGATTTTCTTGATGGATAAAACAAATAATTATGATATAATGCTCTTCTTCATCGCTTATTACAGCCTTTGGTTTAAAATCCAGTTTGTCTGATATAAGTATGGCAAGTCTAGCTTTCTTTTGACTTTCAGTAGCATGATAGATGGTTTTCCATCCCCTCACTTTCAATATGAAGGTGTCCTCAGGTTTAAAATGAGCCTCTTATAGACATCATATCGATGGATCTTGGGGTTTTTTTTTGTAACCATTTCTGATGCCCCATGTCTCTTGATTGGAACATTTAGTACATTTATGTTCAGAATTATTATTGAAAGATATGGATTTTGTGTCATTGTGTTATCTGTAGGTTTCATGCTTGTGGTGATGTCTCTAGTCCTTTAAAGTCTTTGTAGCATTCCACTCACAGAGTCCCCCTTAAGATCTCTTGCAGGGCTGGATTAGTGGTCATGAACTCCTTCAGTTTTTATTTGTGTGGGAAAGTCTTTTTCTCTACTTCTATTGTGAATGACAACTTTGCTGGATAAATGATTCTGACTGCATATTTTTCCTATTCAGCACATTGAATATTTCCTGCCACTCCCTTCTGGCCTACCAAGTTTCAGTGGACAAATCTGCTACTACTTTTATATATCTACCTTTGTAGCTTAAGGCCCATTTGTCCCTAACTGCTTTCAGAATTCTCTCTTTATCTTTGTATTTTTCCAGTTTCACTGTGATAACCATGGAGAATACCTGATCTTGTTGATGATGCCAAGAAAAAGATAAGAAAATACTAGACCAGGAGGGGAGAATTAGCATACTAAGTGATTCAATGAAATATAATACTATCCATATCATAGGAGTTCCAAAAGAAGAGTGGGCTGGAGTGGGTATGCTAATATTAAATGAAATGGACTTTAACTAAAAAACTTACAAGAGACAAAAAAGTACATTATATATCAAGGACGCCTGGGTGGCTCAGTCAGCTAAGCATCTGATTTAAGCTCAGGTTATGATCTCATTGTTCATGAATTCAAGCCCCGTATCAGGCTCTCTGCTGTCAGTGTGGAGCCTGCTTTGATTCCCCCTTCCCTCTCTCTCTGCCCCTCCCCAGCTCATGCTTTCTCTCTGTCTTAAAAATAAATAAAAACATCAAAAAAATTTTTGAGGTGCATTATATATCAAGTAAAGGGTCAATTACCAAGAGGATGTAACAATTATAAACATATATGCACCAAATAATAGAGCCCCTAAATAAATGAAGCAAACATTTACAGACTTGAAAGGAGAAATAAACAGCTCTACAAAAATATTTAGAGTCTTCACTACTCTACCTTCAATAATATATATACTAACCAAAGATAAGATCAATATGAGAATAGAGGAATTAAATAATACCATAAAACAATTAGCCCTAGTCAACATATATAGAACACTACACCTAAAATAGCATAATCCTTTTTCTCAAGTGCACATAAAACATTCTTTCAGCAAAATAATATGTTAGGTCAAAAATATGTCTTAATAAATTTTAAAAGATTGAAATTACACAAAATAATTTTTTTAATCACAAGGAATTAATCTAGAAATCAGTAACAAAAGTAAAACTGAAAAATTAACAAATATGAGAAAAACAGTACAGTCTTAAATAATCATTAGATCATAGAAGAAATCACAAGGAGCTACAAAATATTTTGAGATAAATGAAAATAAAAACAACATAACAAAATGTAAAGGATGCAAAAAAAACAACGCCAAGGGGTCTATTTATAACTGTCAATTGATATTTTAAAAAAAGAAAGGTCTCAAATCATTAATTTTACCCTTTACATAACTAAGGGAAAAAAGAATAACCTGAACCCAAAGATAGTAGAAGGAAGAAAATAATAAAGATAACTAAAAGGGGATAGAAAAAAAAAAGAGAGAGAAAACCAATGAAGTCAAAAATTGGTTCTTCGGAGACTGAGGGCAAGATTGTGGAGAAATAGGGAGTTCCTTACTTCCTGCCTGTATCTCTCAAACAAAGAAGGGCTGAAGCCAAAGGACTCTGAACCATAAGAGGCTGGGAGGAAAAGAGAGTAGTCCACTAAGGAGACAGCCTAATAGGTGTGGAATTGTAAACTGGGGAAGATAAAAACGGGCGGGACACAGAGGCATGGAGGGGACGGACCCCCCCTCTGCAGCAAGACAAAAAGAAGAGAAACAGTTTCTGGGGAATTGAAGAACTGTTCCTAGAGAAGAGGAAAACCTCATCCTGGGACAGAGAGGGATGCTATCATTCCATCTCTAACTGTGGGGATTTTGGAGAGAGATCCCATCTCTAACTGCGGACATTTCTTTGGGCTGGGTGCCCCCATCCCAGAAATTCCCTCCAGGATAGACACTACGCAAGGGACACAGTTGTTATCAGGAGGAACCGATCCCCTGCTCATTCCCCGGCTACGAAGTTCCCCAGCATGCAGAATAACATTTCCGGCGGTATCATTAATGCTCACAGAGCAAGATTTCGAAACAAGGCTGGGTGTGGGGCATAGAACACGGCCCACCTTGGCTGCACCAATGGCACAGTAAGATCAGACTCAAAAGAGTGATTTGCAACACCTGGTTCCAGAAAGGACAGGGGGGTCGCCATTTTTCTCCCCACAACCACCAAGTCGAGGTCTCAG
>NW_027528210.1:29546-35819 GCF_008692635.1 Crocuta crocuta
GTCTCAGGGAGCTGCCTGCAAGACCCACAGTAGAGGCCAGAACTGCCTACACCAAACCACCCCCATCAGCACTGAGTAGCTGCTTTTTTATGGAGCCCAGATAGATGATATGGAAACAAACAGCCCTTCCTCCAAGACCAACATTGATGTATTACCTTGAGTAACTCTAGATCAATTCTTGCTATTCAGATATATTTGCCCTTATCTCATTCTTAACTCTCCCCTCCTCTGGACTGGATATTCTGGTAATGGGTTTGCTTAAACAGGCATATATAATCAATTCATTTGATGCAAGTTCAACGGCTCCCACATTACCTTCCTTACTCTGTCTCTGAAATAATCACACTATATAGTTTCTCTGGTAACATTATATTTGGTTCCCCCACCCCACATTTTTTTTACAAAGACTTTATTGTCAAGTTGGTTTCCATATAACACCCAGTGCTCATCCCCACAAGTACTCTCCTCCATGCCCATCTCCCCTCCTCCCCCACACCCATCAGTCCTCAGTTTGTTCTCAGCATTCAAGAGTCTCTCATGGTTTGCGTCTCTTCCTCTCCCCCCACTATTTCCCCCCTTCTTCTCCCCCATGGTCCTCCGTTATTCCTCCTAAGGCTCCTATACGTGCAAACATATGATATTTGTCCTTCTTGCCTGACTTATTTCATTCAGCATAACACCCTCAAGGTCCATCCATGTTGCTACACATGGCCAGATTTCATTCTTTCTCATTGCCATGCAGTATTCCATCGTATAGATAATCCACATCTTCTTGATCCATTCGTCCGTTGATGGACACTTAGGCTCTTTCCATGTGTTGGCTATTATTGAGAGTGCTGCTATGAACATTGGGTACATGTGTTCTTATGCATCAGCACTCCTATATCCCTTGGGTAAATTCCTAGCAGTGCTATTGGTGGGTCATAGGGGAGTTCTATTCTTATTTTTTGAGGAACATCCACACTGTTTTCCAGAGGGGCTGCACCAGTTTATATTCTAACCAACAGTGTCGGAGGGTGCCCGTTTCTCCACATCCTCACCAGCCTCTAGAGTCCTCGGATTTGCTCATTTTAGCCGTTCTGGCTGGTGTGAGGTGGTATGTAAGTGTGGTTGTAATTTGTATTTCCCTGATGAGGAAGGATGCTGAGCATCATTTCATGTGTCTGTTGGCCATCTGGATGTCCTTGTCTATTCCAGGTCTTTTGTGTTTCCATACGAATTTTAGGATAGTTGGTTCTAGTTTTGAGAAGAATGTCGGTGCAATTTTGAGTGGGATTGCAATGAATGTGTAGATTGCTTTGGGTAGTAATGACATTTTAACAGTATTTTTCTGATCCATGAGCATGGAATGTTTTTCAATTTCTTTGTGTCTTCTTCAATTTCCTTCATAAGTTTTCTATAGTTTTCATCATACAGATCTATATTTTTGGTTAGGTTTACTCCTGGGTATTTTATGGGTTTTTGTGCAATTGTGAATGGGATCAGTTTCTTGATTCCTCTCTCTGTTGCTTCATTATTGGTGTCTAAAAATGCAACCGATTTCTGTACCTCGATTTTGTACCCTGCGACTTTAATGAATTCATGGATCAGTTCTAGTAGGCTTCTGATGGAGTCTTTCGTGTTTTCTATGTAGAGTATCATGTCATCTGCGAAAAGTGAAAGTTTAACTTCTTTGCCAATTCTGATGCCTTTTATTTCCTTTTGTTGTCTGATGGCTGATGCTAGGACTTCCAGCACTATGTTAAACAACAGTGGTGACAGTGGACATCCCTGTCGTGTTCCTGACCTCAGAGGGAAAGCTCTCTGTTTTTCCCCATTGAAGATGATATTAGCTGTGGGTTTCTCATGAATGGCATTTATGTTTAAGTAAGTTTCTTCTATCCTGACGTTCTCCAGGGTTTTTTTTAAGAAAGATAATATATTTTGTCAAATGCTTTTCTGCATCTATCTACAGTATCATATGGTTTTTATCTTTTCTTTTGTTAATGTGATGTATCACGTTGATCGATTTGCTAATATTGAACCAGCCCTGTAACACAGGAATGAATCCCAGTTGATCATGGTGGATAATTCTTTTTATGTGCTGTTGCATTCAATTTGCAAGTGTCTTGTTGAGGATGTTTACATCCGTATTCATCAAGGATATTGGCCTGTAGTTCTCTTTTTTGGTTGGGTCTCTGTCTGGTTTGGGAATGAAAGTGATACTGGCTTTGTAAAATGAGTCCAGAAGTTTTCCTTCCACTTCTATTTTTTGCAATATCTTGAGAAGAATGGATATTAACTCTGATTTAAATGTCTGGTAGAATTCCCTACAGAAGCCATCTGGCCCAGGGCTTTTATTTGCTGGGAGATTTTTGGTAACTGATTCAATTTCTTCACTATTGGTCTGTTGAGACTTTTTATCTCTTCCCGTGTGATTTTTGGTAGTAAGTGTGGGTTTAGAAATTTGTCCATTTCTTCCAAGTTGTCCAGTTTATTGGCATATACATTTTCATAGTATTCCATGATAATTGCTTATATTTCTGAGGGGTTGGTTGTAATAAGTCCATTTTCATTCCTGATTTTTGTCTATTTGAGTGTTCTCTACTTTCTTTTTGAGAAGCCTGGCTAGAGGTTTGTCAATTTTGTTTATTTTTTCAAAAAGCCAACTCTTGGTTTCATTCATCTGTTCAACTGTTTCTTTGGTTTCTATACCATTTAATTCTGCCTTCATTTTTATTATTTCACTTCTCCTATTGCAGTGCTCTTGTTGCTCCCCTTCTAGTTCCTTTAGGCAAGCTGTTATATATTGTACTTGTGTCCTTTCTAATTTCTTGAAATAGGCCTGGAGTGCAATGTACTTTATCTTAGCATGGATTTGCCACATCCCATAGAGTTGGACTTGTTATATTTTCATTTTCCTTTGTTTCTAATATATTTTTAATTTCTGCTCTAATTGCCTGATTGGCCCATTCGTTCTTTAGTAGGGTGTTCTTTAACCTCCATGTTTTTGGAGGTTTTCCAGGTTTCTTCTTGTGATTGATTTCAAGTTTCATAGCATTTTGATCTGAAAGAGTGCATGGTATGATCTCACTTCTTTTATATTTATTAAGGGCTGCTTTATGTCCCAGTATGTGATCTATCTTGGAGAATGTGCCATGAGCACTTGAGAAGAAAGTTAATTCCATGGCCTCAGAATGTAGAGTTCTAAATATATCTGTGAAATGCATCTGGTCCATTGTGTCACTCAAGTCCATTGTTTCTTTAGTGATATTCTGTCTAGTTGATCTATCCATTGCTGTACGTGGAGTATTAAAGTCCCCTGTTATTAGCACATTCTCATCCATAAGAGTGTTTCTCTTTGTGATGAACTGTTTTATGTATTTGGGTGCTTTTGTTTTCAGTGCATAGACAATTATAATTGTTATCTCTTCCTGATGGATAGACCCTGTAATTATTATATAATGCCCTTCTTCATTCCTTGTTACTGTCTTTACTTTAAAGTCCAGTTTGTCTGATATAAGTAGAGCTACTCCAGCTTTCTTTTGACTTCCAGGAGCATGATAGATATTTCTCCATCCTCTTACTTTCAATCTGAAGGTGTCTTCCAGTCTAAAATGAGTTTCTTGTAGACAGCAAATAGATGGATTTTGTTTTTTTTTTTATCCATTCTGCTACTTTATGTCTTTTTATTGGAGCATTTAGTCCATTTACAGTCAGTGTCATTATTGTAAAATATGGGCTTAGAGTTATTCTGTTCTTTGTAGGAATCATGTCTGTGGTGGTGTCGTCTCTGGTATCATGCGTTCCTTGCAACATTTCCCTCAGAGAGTCCCCCTCCAGATTTCTTGTAGGGCTGGTTTAGTGTTGACAAATTCTTTCAATTTTCTTTATTTGGAAAGACTTTTTTCTCTCCTTCTATTCTGAATGACAGGCTTGCTGGATAGAGGATTCTTGGCTGCATAGTTTTTCTGTTCATCACATTGAAGATTTCCTGCCATTCCTTTCTGGCCTGCCAAGTTTCAGTAGATAGGTCTGTAACCTCTCTGATAGGTTTCCCTTTGTATGTTGGAGCCCTTTAATCCCTAGCTGCTTTCAGAATTCTCTCTTTGTCCTTATATTTTGCCAGATTCACTATATGTCATGCAGAAGATCAATTCAAGTTCCATCTGAGGGGAGCTCTCTGTGTCTCTTGGATTTCAACATCTGTTTCCTTCCCCAGATTGGGGATGTTCTCTGCTATAATATGTGCATGGACTCCTTCGGCGCCTTTCTCTCTCTCTTCTTCTTCTGGAATTCTTATGATATGGATATTGTTCCCTTTGAAAGTATCACTCAGCTCTTGAACTCTCCTTTCGTGCTCCTGGATCAGTTTATCTCTCTTTTTCCCAGCTTCCTCTTTTTCTATAATTGTGTCTTCTAATTCACCTCTACTCCTATCGGCCTCTTCAATCCGTGCAATGGACTCCACCATTTATTTTGCATCTCATTTATAGCATTTTTAGTTCATCACAACTATTTTTTAAGCTCCATTGTCTTTGTAGCAATAGTTTTTCTGATGTCTTCCATGCCTTTTTCAAGCCCACAGATTAATTTTATGATTAACATTGTTCTAAATTCTTGTTCAGTTATGTTGCTTTCATCTGTTTTGAGCAATTCTATAGCTGTCATTTCTTCCTGGAATTTCCTTAGAGGAGAGTTTTTCTGTTTCATTATTTTGGCTANTCAATCCGTGCAATGGACTCCACCATTTATTTTGCATCTCATTTATAGCATTTTTAGTTCATCACAACTATTTTTTAAGCTCCATTGTCTTTGTAGCAATAGTTTTTCTGATGTCTTCCATGCCTTTTTCATGCCCAGCTATTATTTTTGTGACTATTGTTCTAAATTCTTGTTCAGTTATGTTGCTTATATCTGTTTTGAGCAGTTCTTTAGCTGTCATATTTTCCTGGAATTTCTTTTCTTTTAATGTTTTATTTATTTTTGAGAGAGAGAGAGAGAGTCGGTGGGTAGGAGAGGGTCAGAAAGAGAGAGGGAGACACAGAATCTGAAGCAGTCTCCAGGCTCTGAGCTGGCGATCAGCACAGAGTCTGACGCAGCGCTCAAACCCACAAACCGCAAGATCATGACTTGAGCCAAAGTTGGACTCTCAGCCGACTTAGCCACCCAGGCGCCCCTCTTCCTGGAATTTCTTTAGAAGAGAGTTCTTCCGTTTCATAATTTTGGCTAGCTTTCTGTCCCTTGTTAGTTTTAAAAGCTTCTTATGCACTCTGTACTTGTGAGTACTGCTGTATGAAAGAAAACTCTTTGACTTTCAGGGCCTGTTCTTTCAGGAAGTGTTCTTTGAATGTTTTCTCTTGGTCTCTCTTGTTGAGACTTTGGTTATTTTATTTCCCTACTTGTAGTTGTATTTTGGACTCTCCACCGTGTGTACTTTGGCTTGTTTCTTGAGGTAGTCCTGTGGGATTTTGGAGAAATTTTGCCTGAGTCACTCTTCAGATAGCATTTACTCTGTCCCTTTCACTTGATACTTGCCATTCAGTCTTCTTTGGAAGGTCAGGCCTTGGGTGCTGGGACTTCTTCCTTTCCAACTCTGGACACAAGGGCTTGTTTTTCCTCATGACGTTGGGGCAGCGACCTTTGTGCATCTGCTGCCGGCTCCACAATGCCCACGCAGGGTGAACATGTGGCCACACATCTATAAAAGCCATTCAAATGAGAACGGAAGAACTAAAAATGTCTCTATTTTCATGGGATATGTTCTCATACATATACAACACTGAACAGTTTAACTCCCCTCCCCCGAAAAAATACCTTTTAGAATTAATAAACAACGTCAGTAAAGTTGTAATATAGAGAATCAACATATAAAATATCAGTGTTTCTATTCACTAATAACAAGCTACCCAAAAAGGAAATTAAGAATGCAATCCCACTTACATTAGCAATAAAATGAATAAAACACTTATAAATAAACTTAATCAAGGGGGTAAAAGATTTATACACTGAAAATTAAAATGCATTGATAAAAAATTTAGAAAAATGTTTGCACGTATAGGAGGATTAGGAGGAACTTGACGGAGGAACAAGAGGGAGAAGAAGGGGGGAAATGGTGGGGGAAAGGGAGAGAGGCAAACCATGAGAGACTTTTGAATGCTGACAAAAACTGAGGACTGATGTATGTGGGGGGAAGGAGGGATGGGTATGGAGGAGGGCACTTGTGGGGATGAGCACTGAGTGTTATGTGGAAACTAATTTGACAATAAACTATTTGTAAAAAGAAAAAATAAT
>NW_027528210.1:35867-40478 GCF_008692635.1 Crocuta crocuta
TCCATATTAATCAATTGATCTAGATTCAATGCTATTTCCGTTAAAATTACAATGGCATTTTTCACAGAAATAAAAAGAATAACAGATTCATATAGAACAAAAGACTTAGCTAAATTGTTCATGACAAAGAGCAACAAAGATAAAGACATTTCATTTCCTGATTTCGAAATATATTTCAAAGCCACTATATTCAAAACACTATGACATTAGCACAAAGACAGAAATATAGACCAATGGAATGAAAAGCCCAGAAATAAACTCACGCATATACAGTCAAATGATTTTCAACAAGGGTGCTAAAAATAATACAATGAGGAAAGGATAGTCTCTTCGAAAAAAGATGCTGGGAAAACTGTATATACATGTGAAGAATGATAAAATTTGACTCTTACATTATACTACACACACAACTAAACTCAAAAGAGATTAAAAACTTAAAAATAAGGGACAGCTGGATGGCTCAATTGGTTGAGCATCTGCCTCTTGATTCCAGCTCAGGTTATAATCTCATGGTTGGTGAGTTTGAGCCCCTCATGGGGTTCTGTGCTGACAGTGCAGAGCCTGCTTGGGATTCTCTGTCTCCCTTTCTCTCTGTTTCTCTCCAACCCTCTCCCCCAAAAAATAAATAATCATTAAAAAAAAAAGAAAAACTTAAACATAAGATCTGAAGCTGTGAGACTACTAGAAGAAAATACAGGGGGGAAAACTGCATGACTTCGGTTTTAGCAGTGATTTAATGGATATGATCCTAAAAACACAGGCAACAAAACAAAAATAGACAGTTAGGAAAACATTAACTCATACACGACTTAGTAGCTCACTGATCTGCCCTACAGATTTTGGACTTGCCAGCCCCCCAATTGCATGAGAAAACTCCTTAAAGTCTCTTGCTCTCTCTCTTGCACTCCCCTTTCTTTCTCTCTCCCTCTCTCTCTTTCCATCTCCCACTTCTTTTCTTTCTAAAAAAATATAAATACTATTGAATGGTATCTTTCTCTGAAAAATCTGACAATACATGATCATAGGAAGCTATAGATTTCCATTTTAGCACTACTTTATCCAAATTCCATATATTTATATTGTTGTGCCATTTTTATTTCTCTCCATTGTTTCTAATGAGAAGTCTACAGTTCTTATTTTATTTATGATCTTATTTATGTTCTCTTGTAAATGTCCTGTCATGTTTTTTCTCTTGCTCTTTTAATAATGTCTTTTTCTCTTGGTTTTTCATCATTTTCCTTATGATGTATCTCTTCCAGATATCTCTGTTTATTCTACTTGAAGTTGTTTATATACCTAGATGTGTATATTAAAGTTTTACAAATAATTTGGGGAAAATGTCAGCCATTATTCCCTATAACTTTGTTTTGTTATTTTGTCTCTTATCATTTTGATATAACCATTATGCAAACATTGGTGTAACTAATGGCTTCTCATACTTTTCTGAGGCTCCATTTATTTTTGTTCATTCTTTTTTCTCTGTTCTTCACAATGCATAAACTCAATTGATCAGACTTTAAGTATGTTAATTCTTCTACCAGTTTAAATCTATTTTGAGCCCCTCTGGTGAACTTTTCATTTCAATTATTGGTATTTTCAATTTCAGCATTTCCATTTTGTTCTGTTTTATAATTTCTCTTTGTTGATATACTCTATTCAATGCAACATTGTTATCATGCCTTTTTTTTTCTTTTTGATCATGGTCTTCTCTAGTTCTTTGAACATTTTTATAATGGTTTATTGGAAGAATTTGTAAAATGCAATATTTGGTCACTCTCACAGATATGTTCACTTGCCTGTTTTATCCTATGTATAGGGGTCATACTTTCTTGCTTCATTGTATGTCTTACAATTTTTTGGTTGTTGTTGCTGGAAACTGGATAATTTAGATAAATGGAGCAAATCTGGGAACTTCCCCATCCCCAAAATTTGTTACTATATGATTGTTTATTAGTTTAATGAGTGACAGGATCATTTTAATAGAGTCTATTTTCACTCTACCATATTAATAATTATCTGGTGTTGTGCTTCAAGGGGAAGTTTTCTGTATATCTTCATTCACCTGAGATGATGACAGTGATTTTGGCAAGATTCTTTGTATTTTTCCCTAACCACATCCAGATGTTAAGCTCCACTACTTGTGGGATGATTGCTCTATCGACTTCAAAAATGTCTTTTGACATATTGTCCCACATTATAAACTGATCAAATTCAGATTCTTGAAATGATACCTCCTGATTTCACTGTATGAGATTCTTCATAACCCAAGGTTATTTCCTCCATATTTTTCTTTTTAGATCTCTCCGGCAGACTGCTCAACATATAGTTTAACCTATATATTCATGAATGTTTCAATACTTTCTCAATCGCTGCTAGCCACAACCTCCAATGTGTTTCAAGAGTGCCTATAGGCTTAAATTTCTCCACACTGTTATGAATTAGCTGGTCCAATCTGATTTTCTCTTCTGATATAATCATTTCACAAAGGAGTGAACACGAGGCATGTTTCTCTCTAAGTGTCTTTAATTTTGTAGGGTTTGATCATTCAGTGGTTGAGGAAGTAGCCTCAGGTCTTCTTGGCTTTCCTCTCTTGATATGGAATTACTACTACATGAGCCATTCCAAGGGCAGTTAGGATCNGAGATTTTGTGCCAAAGTTGAGCCTCTGTACCACTCTGTAGGATCAGCAAGGGAATTTGCACCTCTCATTCACATCTACTTGTTATAGCAATTTCAACAGGTAGTTGGGGGCAGAATGAGGAATGCTGTATCTCCCTGGAAGATAGTCTCCTACTGAAAGCTCTAGGAACAGAGAGCCCTGTGTTCTTGGCTAAACTTATCTGAACACTCTCTCTCACTGAATTAGGAATGGGGAGAAAAGAACCAGGTCTCAGTTCAAATACTATAGACTTATTGTTATTATGAAAATTTCAGTATATTTTCTTAAATAAATGTTTCTTCATTTGTTGTATGTTTTTAGGATAATTTTTATAATATTTAAATGGCTTGCTTTAAAATAGTTTTTACTAGTTTTGCTTAAAGTTTGTCTTGAAATGCTTCTTACCCTGTCGGCTGTAAACTCATCAAACAATCCAATCTTGCAAGGTGATATAAACTGATTGCATCACATCATTACTAGTAAATATGTTCTTCATTCCTTTGGTAATATATTTCTTTTTCCTTTTAGCTCTGAGCATTCTGTAATTTTATTGTAAGTTACATAGGTATATACAGATAGAAAATAAGCATATGAAAAGATACCCCAAATCATATATCAGGCATGTTACTAAGTGAAAGAAGCCAATCTAAATGAGCTGCATAAAGTATGATTCCAACTATATAACATTCTGGAAAAGGTAAATCTATGGGAACAATAAAAGATCAGTGGCTTCCAGGGTTGTCTGTGAGAGTGGAGATAAGTGATGTATAGGCAAAGCACAGTGAAAATCCTAAAACTTTCAACGTTTTGAATAATACATTTCAACTTGCCTCTCTGTCCAGTCCTTAGCAACCACCATTCTACTTTCTGCTTCTATGAATGTAATGATTTTTGAATTTTATGTTGGTGAGATTATGCAATATTTGTCCTTCTGTGACTGGTTCACAGAATTTTGCTCAGCATAATGTCTTTGAGGTTCATTTACACTGCCACATATGGTAGGATTCCCTTCATTTTAAAGGTGCATAATATTCATTATACGAATATACCATATTTTCTATATACATTTATGTCTTAATAGATGTTTAGGCGATTTCCACATCTTTGAACCTTTGAGTAATTCTACAATAGACATGGGAGTACAAGTATCTCTTTAAGATCATAATTGAAATTCTTTTGGGTAAATATGCAGAAGTAATAAATTTGATAATATATTTTTGTAACTTCTTGAGGAAAATTCATTCTATTTTCCATAACAGTTACACCATTTTATTTTTCCCTCAACCGTTTAAAAAAGTCTCAATTTCTCCACATCTTCACTGTCACTTGTTATCTTGTTTTCTTTTTGATAACAGGTATATTATGGGTGTGAAGTGATATCTCCATGTGGTTTTGGTTTGCATTCGCCAGGTAATTAGTAACATTGAGCATTTATTCATGTACATGTTCACCACTTGTATGTCTTCTTTGGAAAAATGTCTATTTAAGTACTTCACAATTTTAAATCACGTTATTTTTTGCTATTGTGTAGTGGCAGTTTCCTATATATTTCAGAGATTCACCTGTTTCAGATATATAATTTACATATATTTTTGTTTTTGCTATCTGTGTCTTTAGTGTCATAGCCAGGAAATCATTTGCCCAGACCAATATAAAGCTTTTCCCTTATATTTTCTTCTAAGAGTTTTACAATTTTAGGCCTTATTTTCAGGTAATCAATCTGTTTTGAGTTGATTTTTGTGCATATTGTAAGATGAGGGTTCAATTTCACTTTTTTACATGTGAATAATCCAGTTGTTTCAACATCATTTACTGAAGAGACAATCTTTTCTACATTGTGCATTCTGGGCACCTTTTTCAAAGATCAGTTTACCATATATATGTGGATTTATTTATGGCCTATATTTTATTCCACCGATCTTTACATTTGTCTTCATGTTACTACCATGCTG
>NW_027528210.1:40486-48139 GCF_008692635.1 Crocuta crocuta
ACTACCATGCTGTTTTATTACTATAGCTTTTTAAATAAATTTTGAAATTAAAAAGTGTGATGCCTTCAACTTTATTTTTATTGACTAAGATTGCCTTGGATATTTGGAGTCTTTTGTGGTTTGATATCAATTTAAGGATTGCCTTTCCTATTTCTGTAAAAAACACCACTAGGATTTTGACGGATATTTTACTTTCTCTGTAGATCAATTTAGGTAGAATGGACATTTTAACAATATAAAATCTTCCAATCCAGGAAATGAGATGTCTTTCCATTTACTTGTGTCTTCTTTACTTTCTTCAATCATTGTTTCTTAGTTTCAGTGTATAAGTCTTTTACCTCTTTGGTTAATTCATAATAATTTCATTATTTTTAAATATATTTTTAATGTTTACCTATTTTTAAGAGAAGGAGAGAAAGAGAGAGAGCGCACAAGTAGGGGAGGGGCAGAGAAAGAGAGATACAGAGAATTTGAAACAAGCTCCATGCTGTCAGCACAAAGCCCAATGCAGGGCTTGAACCTACAAAGTGTGAGATGACCTGATCCAAAGTCAGATGTTAAACTGACTGAACCACCTAGGTACCCCTTATTTAATTATTTTTGATGTTAATATAAATGCAATTGTGTTCTAAAAACTATTATTTTTGGATAGTTTAAGGTGAGCACATAGAAATGCAACTGATTTTGTACATTGATTTTGTATCCTCAAATTTACAGAATTTATTAGTTCAGTTTTGTGTGTGTGTGTATGTGTGTGTTTGTGTTTAGTCATTAAAGTTTTTAACATATAAGATCATGTCACTGAAACAGATAAATTTTACTTTCTCCTTTCCAATTTGGGTGTCTTTTATTATTTTTCTTGCCTAATGTGTAGGACTTCCAGCACTATATCATCTTATTGATATAACAAGCTATTTTAAGCTAATAAAAACTTTACTTGCACACAAAACTCTACCCTTTTACTCACCTTTTACTTACTGTATTTTTGATGTCACATTTTACATCTTTTTATGTAGTGTATTTTATGGATATTTTGAATTCTCTCTCTGCTACATCATATATTACCATATCACTAGGGTCAGTTTCTGGAGATTAATCTTGTTTCTTTTTGAGGGGAATATGTCCTATTTTTAAACTTTCCTTAACTCATTCTTTTGGAATCTGCTTACTAGAAAAATTATCTAATTCTCTTAGTCTTCATGGATTCATCTTGTACAAGAGTAGGCCCTTACCAATCAATCTGGCCAAAGATGCTGAGGACCTCACAAAACTTCACACTAGTCCAAACTGCCTTAATTGTTCTTAGTGGTTTCCTGGAATGTGGAATATTTTTATCCCATCTGTCCTCTGATATAGGTGAGAGAAAATCCAGTCCCTTAGGTAGCTCCATGGATGTCAAAATATGGGATGTGTGGTCCAACTCTCCCCCTACCCCCAGAGAAAAGTAAGATCTTCGATTTTTTACCTACCCACTCTACACGTAGCTGGATAAAGAGACTATGATAAATTATTGTGTGATCCACAAAGAATTCTGTTCTCAGTGGTCCTTAGATGTCTAGAGTATGCCAAGTCCTATCAGTACTCTGAGATAAGTAAGACAGAAGCCAATAGTTTTGAGAGCTCCAAAAAAGTTTAGATGTTGGACATATAATTCACCTTTACCCCATCCAGGAAGAAGTCAGGATCTGGGGATTTTTTTTTTTTTCTGATCATAAGACACTATGCTAGAGGCAGGGATCTTAGTGAAATGGTCTTTTCTTTTCTTTTTTCTTTTTTTTTTTTTTTACCAGTTTCATTGTGGCTGCTTTCATGTTCACCCTCTCAACTACTTTCTGGATGTCTCAAAAAAGAATTTGTCCATTAATTGCTGTTGAAGTAATGTGTTCATGGATTTTATGCAGAATAGTGAGAGAAGAGGTAGGTAAAAAGTTTAGTGAGGTAGAAGCTGAAATATGTCATTTCAACAAAGAAAATATGTTCCGCTCATGATAGAATGAGTCTCAGACTTGTTCCTCCAACTACTGTGAACATTATGAAAGTGAACAAAATATATCAGGTAACTGTTTTCAGAAATTGGCCAAGATGTATCTCTAAACTGACATTCCTGTGGTTAAACAATTAGCATAACCATAATGACCTGCAGTAAACAATCAAATGGTCTAACAAATGAGAAGTTAAATCTCTAAAAAAGCTGAGAGGTAAAACAGTAGGGGAAAAAAAAAAAACCTATGTAGAACTTGCAATTTCACCTCTGCTGTGTGAAGATCTTGTAAATTATCATTCCAACCTTTAAAAAAAGTTTTAAAAAACTGAAAAGTAGAGAGTTTTCCCCCATTAAAAAAAAAAGTTTGCAGGGCAAACCACCACCACAAAATTTGTAGAAGTAGAAATATACAGAGTTGCAGCTGAGATTGGCTTANGTTGGAACATAGAAGTGACAATTTTGACAAATTTTGATGTCTCATTGCAAATTACTATGAAAGTAAAAAAAAAAAAAAACTGGTTGAGAGTGTTAGATACCATCAATTTTCATGTTTTACCTCAAGAATAGCACCAGATTCTCAAAGATGTGAAAAAGATCCCCCATCTTGTATCCAGCAGGGATAAGAGAAGACTCATTTTTGTAAAATGTTCCAAAAGACTTCTCTAAAACAGAGTAACTCTACAGGGAAAAAGATTTTACTAGAGCCTTACTCCAACTGGGTAAGGGCATTATTTCCAACTCATTCCCCTTTAGACTTTTGTCTCACCAAAGTGAGAAGAGCTATACTTCTGAAGAAACACTCATGAAGCTCAAAGTCTTGAGACACAGGCTCACTAAAACATTAAGATTTAACATAAAATAATGAAGGGTTTCCCCTCCACATCTTATTACTACACCAACATGTTGCAGTATAATAGTGGATTAGAGATAAAAGATCTACCAGATGCAAATGTTACCCAAAAAGGAAGCTGAAAATCATAAGAGGAGACAAAAATAGGGACACAAGGAATTTCAAGTCTCTACCACCTATAGATACAAAAAACATCACAAACAATCCAACTCCTAACCAGATTAACATAAATCTTTGGATGACAGGTCTATTTCCCTCAGATTCTACTATTCATACCACATGAATGACTTTAAACAAAACTATTATAAGGCATAACAAAAAGAAGAAAAAGTACAGTATGAAGAGACAGAGTAACAATCAGGACCAATTCATGTATAACACACACTTAATGCTTATCAGAAAAGGAAATTAAACTTTTATTACTATGTTAAGGACTCTAATGAAAAGTAGACAACATGAAAAAAATGGATGATGAAAGTAGAGATAAGGAAACTCTCAGAGATAAGGAAATTCTCAAGAGAATGCTATAAATCAAAGTGCTGAAATGTAAGCAAAAAAAAAAGGCAGAATAGATTCTAAAAACCTGTCTCTCCACAGAAACACTGAAATAAATAAGTAAAACAAAAATATCAGAATCAATTTAGCTGGAACACTGAAAAATAGTCAAAGGATTACAGCTTTTAGTGGACACTGAATCAAGTAAAAGTTGACTTGAATAAAGCAATAGAGCTTTCTGTCTTATTAATTTAGTTTTGTCAACCCCTATCCCTGGTGTAGCAATAGTTTCAAAGGTGGCAGTATGTATTCCCATTGAGGGTACCTGTATCTTGAGGGAATAGAATAAACCTTACTTACAAGTAATTGTGTTTTCTGTTTGATCTCTCTGTGGTTTCTTCAAGGACTGCTAAAACGTGCTTGATGTTGTTTCACCTCAATCATAATTCTCTCATGACAGAAAAACAACCAGTGTTCATCAATAATGTTGAAAATCAAATGAACAAGACCCTGTTGCCTGGATCAGGATATTAGAGTTGAGTCAGGCAACAGACATACCAAGAATTTGGTTGGAAAAGCTGGAGGAGAGTGTTATTTGGGATGCTAAGAGTTTCAGATCTCCTGAATATAATGGATTATCTAGAAAACTACATGCATACATATGACTAGACATATTCTCTGAAAAAAGACTGAGAAGAACCAAGCCTTCACCTCTAGTTTATTTTGAGGATCACCATGAGCAGGAAATGAAAGCTAAGGCAGAATTATAATAGACCTGGCTATGTATTAAAGGTGTGTTCCACAGAAAGCCAATCTGCAAAGGTTGGATAAGTATTTTTGAAATTATCTTCTGTTGTCTTTTGACTCCATATTTTTCTTTTCAGAATTCTTTTCAGAATTTTCTATCACACTACTAACTGAACACAAGCTAAAGGAACAGAGACTTCAGAGATCATACAAGATAAAGAATAAAGTTTAAAACAATAGGAAAGCTAATGACAGAAAAGGCAAGGACCACTCACAGAAAACTAGAACAAAAGCTAGAGGAAGAGGGAGTATTTGATTTCTAGGATTACCATAATATATTTAAATATTCCACTTTTGATAAAAGATTAATGAGTGGTTCAAAGAAACAAGAATGTATGGCCCATTCACTGAAGAAATTGACAGAAACTGCATAAGGAATCAAAAAAAATCATTGGACATACTAGACCAAAACTTTAAATAAAACTTCTTATCTCTATCAAAATAAAAATATGATTTCAAAATTTGGGGAGAACACAGCAAAGTTATCATTAATAGGAAAGCATAGATCATTAAATTTGTACTTTAGGAAAGAAGATCTGAAATCAATAACCTAAGCCTCCATCTTAAGGAACTAGAGAAAAACAGCAATTTAACCTAAAGTAATTATTAGAAAAGAAATAATAAAAAAATAAAAAACTACAGCATAAAGCAANGAGGAGACTCCAGGCTTCAGGCTGTCAGCACAGAGTCCGACAGGTGGGGCTCAAACTCACAAACTGCGAGATCATTACCTGAGGTAAAGTCGGACGCTTAATTGGCCAAGTCACCCAGGGGCCCCAATTTTGATAAACTTATAACCNAATACTATGAGCCACTCCCTGCCCACACATTTAAGTACATAAATAAAATGGACCAATTCTTTAGAAGACAAACACTACAAAACTTCAGAGAAGGAGAAAAAAAAATCTAATCTGGGCTATATTTATTAAAATATATGAATTACTAATAATTTTCCAAAAATTAAGCACCAGGACAAGATAGTCTTAGTAGTGAATTGTGCCATATATTTAAGGAAGAAATAATAGCAATTTGCCACAATATTTTCCAGAAAATAGAAGCAAGAAGAATATTTCCCAACTCACTTTACAAGTCCAGCATTACACTAATATTAAGACCAGATAAATACAAGAAAAGGAAACTATAGTTTAATATCTCTCATAAACATTAATGCAGAAATCATCAAGAAAACATTAGCAAATAATATCCAACATCTATGAAAAGAATTATATAGCACAGACAGTTGGGATTTATTCCAGGTTTGCGAAGCTGGTTCAACATTTGAACATTAATTAAATTAATCCACCACTTCCAAGGTTAAAGAAAAAAAAACATTTGACTATATTAATTGATGTAGAAAAAGCATTTGGCAAAAATCTATCATGTAAGGATTTAAAAAATGCTTATTGAACTAGGAATAGAAGAGAACTTCCTCAACTTGGTAAATATCTACAAAAAAACCCCACAACACCCAAAATACTAATAAATTGTGAGACAATGGATGCTTTCATCTAAGATTGGGAATAAGGCAAGGATTTCCTTTCTCACCATTCCTACTAAACATTGCACTGGAATCAGCCTGTATAAAAGAACAATGAAAGGAAATAAAAATTACACACATTGGGAAGATAGAAACAAAGACTCTTTTGTGTTGCTGCCTTTGTTTTCAGATGACAAAAGTACTAAGAAAATTTCTTAGGATTATCAAAAAGTACTCTTGAAACTTAAAAGCAAGTATATCAAAGTTGAAGTATAAAGGTTAATATACAAAATCAGTTGCAATTCCACATATAAGAAATGAACAGCTTGGAACTGAAATATAAAAATTAAATAATACCATTTATAATAACACACCAAAAATAAAATACTTACATATAAATCTAATAAAATATGTACAAGATCTAGGTGCACAAAATTTAAAGTGTCTGATAAAAAATCAAATAACTAAATGAATAGAGAAACAGGGTTTTTTTTTGGTGTTTATGTACTGAAAGATGCTATTTTATTAATATGTTCAATCTTCCCAACTTCATATTTAGATTGGACACAGATCCAACAGAAATCATAAGATCACTGTGTATGTGTTAGCAAACTGATTCTAAAGATTATTTGGAAAGACAAAACACCTAGAATAGCCAGGATAATACTGGAAAAGAATGAAGTTGGCAGAGTCTTACTAATTTCAAGACTCCATGTAAACATACAGTAATGAATACAGTTTGGTATTAGTAAAATAATAATGACATAGGTTAGTGGTACAAAATAGAAATTCCAGAAATGAACCCACACAAGTATAGCCAACTGATCTTTGACAATCAAGCAGAGCAAATGCAATGAGAAAGAATGGTGACATATGTCACCAGAACAATTAGATGTTCATAAGCAAAAACAAAAAATAAATCTAGACAAAGACTTTACATGTTTCAACATAATTAATTCAAAAGGAATGATAGAGGTAAGTTTAAAATTGGAAACTTTAAAACATGTAGAAAACAGAAAACTATTGGTGATTTTGGATTTAGTAATGATGTTTTAGTCTAACACCAAAAACAAGATTAGTAAAAGAAAAAATATAATTCAGATTTCATTAAGTCTAAAGGAAATAATCTGTTCTTTTGAAGATGTACTTAACTGTGAAAAGACAAATCACAGACTGAGGGAAAATATTTGCAAAACACTTATAAAGAGTTTCTTTCTAATATATGCAACTCAATAATAACAACAACAAATCCACAATGGACAAAAGTATAAACAAACACTTCATGAAAGAATGCATTTAGTTGGAGAATAATCATATGAAGAGATAATGAGCATCATTTGTAATTAGGATACTGTGAATTAAAACAGTGAGTTATCTCTATACATCAGTTAGAAAAGTACAAATAACTAGCAATGCTATTCATTAATGAGGAAAGAGACCAAAAGGAACTCTCATTCACTTCTGATAGAAATGCAAAATTGTACAGCCATTTTGTAATACAATTGGCAGTTTCCTACACAGACAAACATAGATAAGCAAAGCTCTCACTATAAATAAACGTCATAAACATATGAATTTATGAACCAGCAATCATGCTCTTGGGATTTACCCAAATGACTTGAAAACTTATATCCACACAGAAAGCTGTAGTCTGAGTGCTAATGTTTGCAGGACCTTAGTCGTAATTGCCAAAAGCTTGAAGTAACCAAAATACCATTCAAAAGTTTTCCATTGAATGAAAAAACAATATTGGTACATTTATAAAATAAAATATTATTCCATGATAAAAATAAATGTTATAAACTCATGAAAAGACACAGATGAATCTTAAGTGCATATTGCCAAGTGAAAGAAACCAGTCAGTGTGGGTTGCATACTGTATGATTCTATTTATATAACATTCCAGGAACGGGTGGGGGGGAAGCATGAACAGTAAAAAGATTGATGATTGCTAGGACTTCAGGAGAAAAGGGGAGGGTTGAACAGCTAAAGCAAACAGAAATTTTCAGGGCAGTGAAACTAATCTGTTGTGATAGAAAA